>NC_041401.2:100897062-101215634 GCF_900747795.2 Erpetoichthys calabaricus
TGATGATTGACTGAAGTATAGTTGTTTCGCTTTCATTTTAATACTGTTACAATTTATTTACCTCTTTTTCTGACTCCTATTTGCTTTTTATGGATACCGCCATTTTGTGATGTCTGTTGTTAATGCTTCACTATATTAATCACTACTATTGGAGATCGTGGCCTATTATGTGATCAGTGCGACAATATAAAGGTTGTGCTGTTCATTTACACTTTATCTGAGACTGACAGATAATTACTGTGAAAATTTACTGTTCTGTTTTTCTAAATTAGGTTTCCTGGTATTTTATTCTTTGGCAATACTATTTTGCCTGTGATTTAGGGTTTTGATTTTGGTTTAGGTTTGGTTTGACAGAAGATCAGCTTGATTTTCTGGTTTTAGAACTTAATGCATTTCCAGGCTTGCAATTCATCTTCAGTTCAAATTATTTCTGCTAATTTTAGCAGAACAGAAACGAGCCAAGCTAGAACATATGAATTATTAAAGAAAGAAACTCAAAATCCCCAGTCTCGTCCAGTCATAATCTTACCAAAACTAGATTTTACTTGGAAATGTTGCAGTGAATTCAAGAAACTCAACCACATTTATAAAATTGAGTCCGGCCCTATCGAGAAGCATAGAGATGCCCTTTTCCTAAAAACAAAGATATGACTAAAATATTATTGGAATATTTCTCTGATAGAGTCCACAATGAAGAAATCCATGCTCAGTACTCCTAGTAAACATTGCTACAGCAGCGTCCTTCCTTTTGATCTTCACAGGGCTTACATTCAACATCTGTCAAAGAGACTGCTATGGTCCAATAATACTGTTATGACATAATCATTTTATCCAGCACCAGAAAAGAACAATGTCATCTAGTAGCAGTACATTGCCCCCTGCAAGCAGCAGGTCTACATAAAAAAAAAAATCACTAAAAGTTTTCTTTTTTTTTTTAAAGAAGCTAAATGTCTAGGATTGCCAAATAAATCAATGGGTAATATATGAGATGTGTCCTGCATTTCTCTGAATTGGTAAAGACTCTTACAGAATTGTGCCCAAATAATTAATCTTTATTTCAGAACTTAAACAGGCCCAATGTATAACAACCATTATGTCTTTATTGTCCAGAGACTCATGTCTCAAGCTGTACTGGGAGCTGTAATGTTAAAAACCATTGAAGAAGGGGATTCACTTAAAGGTTCTTCTCCTAAGTAGGATAGGTAGGGAGCAGAAGTCATCTGTTTCCTCACAGTGAAATGTGCCATATCTTAACTGTTTATTATTCACTTTAGTCACTGATCACACCCTTTAACAGATTCTAATCACAGGGTGAAAAAATTGTTCTTGTATCCTCAGCTAATCCCTTTCAAAATGGTTTAAAAAAGAGAGACTCTTCATCTAAATTTGCAGATGACTGAACAAACATAAAGACTGCAGTAAGAAAATGCTAATTTTAAAAGGGAAAAAACATTAAAAATGACAGAAATGGCCATAAAATTACATATTTGTCCAAGATATACAGTACCATAAGAAAAAAATAAATGTAATGCTAGGGGGGAAGTAAAAGCAATAAAAAAGTCAATGAAAAATATTAATAATAAAAAGCATTAAGAATACTTAAACTGTCACTTTGAGAGAAGTACATGATGACTGTAAAATTGTAAATGTGAATTCAGTTCTCACTAAAAACAAAACAGACTGAAGCAATTAAACACTAATAAGCCTTAAATGTGCAAAATTATGTAGACCACAATCAGAAATAAAACGGGAGAATATTTTATGAAGCTGCTCAAAACAACAATCAACTTTGGTTTAAAAAAGACAGATTTAATCAAACTATCCTGCTAAGGACAATGGAAGTACATGACAAATGCAAAGCATACAACTTATTTCACTTAGATTTGACAGTATTTGACATTGTTTTGCATGAAAGATTATTTCAGAAAGTGGAAGCCATGAGTAATTACAAAATTAGAATTCAAGCTGCTCTTCAGTTGAGTTCCCTCAGGGATATTTCTTAAGACATTAACCTTTCTAATTTACATTAATGAGCTTGTATTCCAATAAAATGGGTAAACCTGGGAGGTTTACAGAAGAAACCTAAATAGAAGAAACAGCAAATACTGAGGAAATAGGAAATATAAATTTATTTGTATTCAGACAAATGCAAAATATAAAATGGAGGTAAGTATAAATACAAAAGGGGCAAAAGTAACCTAGGAGAAGAACTCTCTAAAAGGTGTTTATATAAACTCGTCATTCTCATTCAACAGAAGATGGATAGAAATAATTAATAAGGTGAGTAAAAAATTAGACACACTCCACCGATTTTAAAATCATATATTCAAAGGATTAGAAAACTTGCATTACCAACAACACTGAAGTCTGCTAGAAAAACTCTCAATGAAACAAATATAATATTCAGTATAGAAAAGGAAATAAACTCATAAATTAGTATATAAAAAGCAAAATCAAAGTAGATAACGGTCTAATTTTAGAACGGAAATTTATTTTGATTAAAGGAAACTTGTCCTTTGAACCCAGGTGTGATTTATAATCTATGCTATGTGTATGCACTTGCTCTTAGGTATATTTTATTTAATTAAATAAATAAATGATTATGTAGACCATATTTGCTTCTGTATTACAGTAACTATTGCTGTTTAAGGTGACTTGAAAAAAAACGTGTGCTCTGTTTAAAATAAATTGAATATTATCAGCTATTACAGCAAAACCTAACACTGGACTAGATACAGGGAACCCTACTTGAACAATAAACACAAAGTGTTTATGCTTATTTACAGTATTTATTTCTTATTTATTACAGTATGCAAACCCAGTACTCTAAGTGTGAAAAATTAACTGACCCCTTGACCAAATAAGCCACAATATGTTGGGCCACTGACTTGAAGCTTCAAGACACTCGATTTGATCCTAGACATGACTACTGTCTGCACAGAGTTTGATTTTTTTGCAATGCCTCTATGTGCTTCTCCCCAGATACTACTGTATGAATCTCCCACATCACAAATACGTATTTCTTATGTGACAGCTCTTGTTAATGGATATTCTTAAGAAGTACCCTGTGATGGACCATTTCGCCTGTTTATGCTGTTGGCTCCAAATGCCAATGATAGAGATACCAGTTTTGGTCAGTCGTTGTCAGCAATGTGGAGGAACATAGATCAATTTCTTTCTAGAAATGCTTCATGTCCTTGGATACCGTATGTTGAGTTTTGAGTGAAAATTGTCGATTTTAAGTTTTGGCTTCTCTACCGGACTAAACAGCAGATCACAAAGCACTTATCAAGGGTGTGTGATCCTATACTCTGGGGGTGTGAGAAAAAAATGAGGGCTGAAAAGAAGGCACAAGAATGCCTCACAAACAGTTGACAGCTTGTGGTTTATACTGGGAAGTGGGACAATGTTGGTCATTTAAGGGTGAGGTGAGGAAGTGCTGGCAGAGAGCCAGTAATTACCTAAACAACTAATTATCAACAGTACAGGATCCTGCTTGAAAGGACTGCCCTGCAAAGCAGGCCATTTAAACATTATGGAATGGTAGAGACACAGTGAGCCACTAAAAGGCTTTCTCTTGAAGTATTTGCACAGCTTGGCCTGGAGTTGACCCAGAAATGGAGCTTGGTGATTCTAAGAATGTGGGAGAGTATGGGGTAAAGACTCATAGACCGAAGGGGATTGAAGAGAGGGGGTGAGACAAAATGCTTTTGGCATGGTGAGGCTTAAGGTTCTTATTTTATCTAGTTCTTTCAATACTCTGAGTTTTCTATTGTTTAATCATATAATGTTTAAAGTAAAAATAAATATGCTGTTTCTACAATAGTTTTAAACAATTTTGCGTATTTTTAGTCTGGAGAGATACTAGGAGGGTCACTAGCAATCTATACTCACTAGCTGGGTTGAGATAGGTAAGGGGTTATTGCACTTTTTACACCTACAGATTGCATATTTCATTCATTTTTTTGCATGTGAAGAAAATTAAAGAAGCACCAAACCATAGTGTCATTTTATTGTTCTCAAAATATGCTTTACACATTAACATAACTGAGTGAAACCAAATTCCTTGTGACAGCTGTGCAAAAATACTGGAGTACTTTAAAGAAGAAGGAATTGGCAAGACAAAAACAGTGAGAGACCAGCTGAACTATGGTGTCCTACCCAATGTTGTTTGTTGCATTAGGTTAGGTGACATTTTTTACTCTGCTGTTTCAATAAACATCCATGATTTGCTGTATATGCATCTTCCGTCAGACTTTTTAAAACCATAGTATACCATTGAGCCCTACATTGAGCAATGTTTCATGAAATGGTCAGGAAACATCTGAAAAGCTGCGGGATAGATGGAGTCAGTTATCTCCAAGATTTATCAGAAAAGAAGTACCCTGAGAGTGGTAGTGTGAAGCTGTCTTAGTCCAGCCTTGGGGTGTCACCTGTTTCAGGCGTGACAAAGACAGATGCCTAGGTTATAAGCTACATTCTAGTGCTGCAGAAGAATGACATTTAGAAAATCACTGGAAGCTAATGCATCATCAGTTTACATAAAGGCACATCTCAGGAGGGTGCATTGGTACCAGAAGCTGCCAAACTAGTCAGACCATATAGAATTGAGTCCAGAATTGTAAATGAGGTGTAACAGAATTCCAGTCATGGTACACTCCAATTCCCAGAGTACAGGACACTGATCATACTAAACAGTATGTTACTGCTTCTGAAATGGAAGATCTTATTTCGGTTTCATTGGGATGGGAAAACTCAATTTACAACTAAGATTTTACTTAGTTGCAATTATACAAACACAACTTTCTCTCTGAAAATTCACAGAACAAAAAAAAAAAAAAAGACTGCAGCAGCCCCAGAACTTCATATCCTTATAACACCTCCCACAGAACATTACATAGTTATAAGCCTTTTGTAAGTCCATAAAAACACACAAACAAGATTGGAAAACTTAATGAACCCTCAAATATCTGTACAAGGAGAAAGAATTGGGCCTAGGTAACTCTAACCTGGATACATTTGAAAACGCTGTTTACATTTCAAACGTTCTCAGTCAATATTAGCATTTTCAAATTGTTTATCATCCACAATGACTCGGCAAAAATGTGTAAATCTTTCCTGTAAGGCATACATGGTGTTACATCATTTCAACCAAGCCATTTCCTTTACAGAATAGTCCCACCATGTACGGGATCGTTCAGGCCTCATCCAAAAATGTTACTCACAATATAATTGATAGCACCACTAACTACTCTGAACGCTGCACAGAAGAAGTGAATATAAAGTTCTTTGTCTTTTACGCAGAGACACTTGTAGAGTGGACAACATAATGTTTAACTTCAAACAAGCAATCAAAATAGACAATACATAGCACTACAGTTAAAACTTGTCCTCCACTTTGATGTGGATCATGTGACGAGGCACCTAATCACTTGAAAATCATATGTTAGCACTTTCAAGAAAGCTCTATTTTACCCATCCACATGTTTTCAAAAAGATTTTTTTGGCTGTCAAAAACACTGTTTCAGTGTGGATGGAAGGCCAAAATTAATTAAAGAAAATGTATTTCCAAATATATCCATGTTAAGTTGGACTAGGTCTTGGTCTACTGTTACATTCAATCTGAGATTCAACTAAAATATAGAATCTCTGTACAGTAGCCCAGAGAGCCATCTTATTTCTTGGTAACAGGAACAAACCATTTATGTCCACTTTTTTTAAAAGAAGTGGACCAATAGCTCAATCAGCCAGACTTAAAGTATCCTCTACTCTCCTTCCACTCAGCACTTAAGAGGCATATTAACCATGACGTTCCACCCGTATCTAGTGATTTCAACATCTCTTCCACTGTTGTGGTCTTGCTACCATGGCGGTTTTTAATAACTGTAGTAACCTCAGACCCTGAAATTGACCAAGTCCCAATTAATGCTTGAGCTGCTGCCTATTCTTCTATGGAAATATCTAAGGTTTAAGAGAGCCTCAAAGTGTTCCACCACCCAGTGTTATCACCAGTTCAGGTCAAAACTTCCACATCCTTGCTAAGACCATTCTGCGCAATGAATCATCTACCATGCCACAGTCATTAGATGGTATGCCAGAAAAAGAAAAAAGAGCATGGCCATGAAGCATATGTCGGTTCACTACCCAGCAAAGAAATACACTGGAGGGACTAGCCTTTCATCATGTGTGATTTACAAAATGGCATTGTCTGTATTTCAGAGAGAGCTCTGTGTAAGTACAAATCAAAAGCTGAAACTGTAACTGTTACTGTGGGATTTGGGAGATTGATTTTTTTTTGTTTCCAATTCTTTCACATGCTCTGAGTGTTTATATGAGAAGACTTTTGCTCTAGTTGCTGTTAAGCTGTCCAAATGACTTTTTAAATAAATGAAGCAGTTTTTTTATCATAGAGGTCTGCAGTAGCATTTGGTTTCACCACTATTTTAATGTTATGTTGGGACCTTGGAGTGTATGTATCAGATCTTTTGTTTTTCTGCTGATGTTTACCTCAACAACCGTACATTGCAGAGGGCTTAACAGTAGGCTGACAAAACTATTTTAACAGTAGGCTGACAAAACTATTTTGTCATTATCTAGATGCTTTAAGAACCTGATTACTTTTAAAAAAAATGTATATCCTACTTATAACTGTTTGTTGCATGCTAGGATTATAAGTGGAAATATTCTTGACAAGAGTAAATTGAAATTGAAATTAAACATTGCTAACAAAAGTTTGTAGTGGTGCAGAATTGATTATATCCTGTTAAACCAGGCTTCCTGCAGGCTTCATAAAAGACCCCATATTATTATTAGTTTAATATGTTGCACAAATATAATTTAAAGTCTGTAGTATGTGGAGAAACATGTTTGTTAGGCCACTGAAAAAAATAGAGCAAGATGTATTCTCTTCTCCCAATACAAACATCATCCCAAATAAATCCATTATCAGCAGCTGAAATCTTGTCCGATTCTAGTGTTTAGAGAATATTTATGCAATTATACAGTATATAGATTCCAGTGCATGGAGAAACCAACCATCTATTAGTGACCTTATCCGTTACCAAAGACACGTTTTGAAGAAAGAATTGCTGCAGGTGCAGGATAAGATAATCACTGAAAAATTAGAAATGGAATTTGGTTGTCATTTTGAGGTTTCACATTGAATTAAAGAATAAACGTTTTAACATTTTTGCTGCATCCAACGAATTTACAGAAAAGCTGCACAAAGTTAAACTTATTGATACTTAATATTTCTCAAAGACTTGATGACCTCTCTCCAAATGTCCACAAGATTAAGAAGATGATTACTGATATAAGGGAGCAGCAGGTAAATCACACCCCCAATTACAAAGGGGAGCAGGCAGTGGAAAGAGTCAACTATTTTAAATTCCCATGGGTTACTATCACCAATGATCACAGGTGCACAGAATGTGTTACAATGATCATCAAAAAGGCCCATTAGTGACTGTACTTTCTCAGCCCTCTGAGGAGGACCCGACTGTCTCCAGTAAATGTACTGTAGAGTCCATCCTGGCAGGCTGCATGGAGTGCTGGTATAGCAGCAGTTCAGCTAAGGACTGGAAGGCATTGCAGAAAGTGGTTACCTTGACCTCTCACTTGAATTCATAGAAAGATCTTCTGGGATAGTTCCAGGACTTTTAACAGAAGGTCCAGATCCAGGAATGTGTTCTGGGTTCTTCCCCAAAGTAGCTTTCTAGTGTCATTTAAAGTCCACTGCCTATTAGCAGTCCACTGGGAATAGTGGGAAACTGTTTTGGGGCGAGGGTTTAACTGACAAGAATTTAGTGTGACACAATGCTATAGCACAGCACAAGGGGCTGTGCTTTCATTTTTTATGCATCTAACATAATATGACTGCTGCATAGTTTGTGTTCACAAGCAATAACTAACATATGAGTAGGACTAAGGGCAAGCCTCACATAAAGGAGTTTGTATGACTTCTTTATATGTTGTGCTTCTATATTTAAGAGTTTCAAAGCTTAATGACATAAAGGGACAGAAGAATAATTCAAACAGAGCTAAACAGTGTTTTCCAGCTCACTTAATATTTTCTTCATAGCAGCTCTGTATGGTCACATGGTAGCAAGCAAAAGTCAGTAAACCAGTATAAAAAAACAAGAAAAGCATAAGTAGTCAAAAACAAAATAAGGCTCAAGCGAAAATTTAAGAGTAGAGATGAAGTCAGAATAAATAAAGGTAAACACTTAACGTATGATGACTGTGTGTTGGATAAGTACTGGTAGGCTGCTTAGGTATGCTTTATTGTAGATGACAGAACACGTTCAGTAGCTATGCAAAAGCAATTGCAATTCACAAGGGCAGATGTTTTTAAGGAGCAGGCCATTTTTAATTTTTAAAGTTTTAATTTTCATTTTAATTTTGTTTTATTTATTAAATATGGTATATATTGGTTATTTTTAAATTTTTGCATTATGTTAGGATTATATAGTGTCTATAAAAAGTATTCATCCCCTTGGATGTTTTCACATTTTATTATTATATACAGTGGATTTAAATTGACTTTTGTGACACTGCCAAACAAATATATAACAGAAAAACAAACCATTTAATATGACAAACCTAAAACTTCACTGGTGCAGCTACATGATTTAGAAGTCACATAATTACTTCAATAAAGATCACCTGTTTGTGGTTTTAATTGACTGTAGTATACATGCATCTTACCTTGTGGTCACTATAGTGGCTTACCTACAGAATAAAGAAAAAACAACACTCCAAGCAACTCTGTGAAAAGGTGATTGAATAGCACAACTCAGGGGTGGAGGCAAGGAAACATCCAAGTCAGTGAATATCCCTTGGACTCCAGTTAAATCAATCATTAAGGAATGGAAAGAGGTGCATATCAGTGACTGTGAGTGACTGTGCAAGAAGAGGACTAGTGAGGGAGGTCACCAAGAGTCCTATGATGTTACACTGAGCTACAGTGGCTTAGACTGAAGGATGTGCAGATAACAATTGTTGCTACACCAGTCACAGCTTTATGATACAGTGACAAAGAGAAAGCCATTGTTAAACAAACACAAAGGACACCTTGGCAGAGTTTGCCAGAAAGCACCTGAGAGACTCTGATGTCACTGGAAGAATCTTCTATGGTCTGTTGAGATCAAAATTGACTATTGTGGTCAATAGACTAAACACCAAGCTTGAACACTACACTTTATCAAAAAGACACCATCCCCACCTTGAACTATAGTAGTGGCAGCATAAGGCAGCAGGGATGCTTCTTTACAGAAGGCTCTAAAAGGCTTGTGAGGGTAGAAGGTAAAATGAATTCAGCAAAATACAGGGGAATTCCTCAAGAAACTAATAATGCAAGAAACATGCACCTTGGGAAAAGATTTATTTTCAAGCAGGACAACCACACCAAGCATAAAGACGGTGATCAGCATGAGCTAAAGCGTGTGCAGAAGGAACTCCGAGTCCAGCTCAGAGCGGCGAAGGAGCAGTACAGGAGAAAGCTGGAGCAGAAGTTGCAGAACAACAGCATGAAGGAAGTGTGGGATGGGATGAAGATCATCACTGGCTGCAGCTCGAAGCGGTGTACCACCATCGAGAGAGATGTGAAGAGAGCAAACCAAATGAACATCTTCTTTAACAGGTTTGACCACCCTAACCCACTCTCACCTCGGAGTACTGCACTCTCTACACATCCTTCTGCTGATACCAACATAGAAGAGACATCCCCACCCACAATTACAGCAGCGCAAGTGAGCAGAGAGCTGAGGAAACTTCGTGCCAGCAAAGCAGCAGGTCCAGATGGAATATCGCCATGACTGCTGAAGGTCTGTGCATCAGAGCTGGGGGGTCCTCTACAGTGCATCTTCAACCTGAGCCTGGAACAGGGGAAAGTCCCGAGGCTTTGGAAAACATCTTGCATCACCCCAGTCCCAAAGGTATCACGTCCTGGTGAGCTGAATGACTTCCGGCCTGTCGCTCTAACATCACATGTGATGAAGACCATGGAGCGGCTGCTGCTTCACCACCTGAGGCCACAGGTCCAACACGCCCTCAACCCTCTGCAGTTCGCATACCAGGAGAAGGTGGGAGCGGAAGATGCCATCATATATATGCTACATCGATCCCTCTCCCACTTGGACAGAGGCAGTGGCGCTGTAAGAATTATGTTTCTAGACTTCTCTAGCGCCTTCAACACCATCCAACCTCTGCTCCTTAGGGACAAGCTGACAGAGATGGGAGTAGATTCATACCTGGTGGCATGGATCGTGGACTATCTTACAAACAGACCTCAGTATGTGCGTCTCGGGAATTGCAGATCTGACATTGTGGTCAGCAACACAGGAACGCCGCAGGGGACTGTACTTTCTCCGGTCCTGTTCAGCCTATATACATCGGACTTCCAATATAACTCGGAGTCCTGCCATGTGCAAAAGTTTGCTGACGACACTGCTATCGTGGGCTGCATCAGGAGTGGGCAGGAGGAGGAGTATAGAAACCTCATCAAGGACTTTGTTAAATGGTGCGACTTAAACCACCTACAACTGAACACCAGCAAAACCAAGGAACTGGTGGTGGATTTTAGGAGACCCAGGCCCCTCATGGACCCCGTGATCATCAGAGGTGACTGTGTGCAGAGGGTGCAGACCTATACATACCTGGGAGTGCAGCTGGACGATAAATTGGACTGGACTGCCAATACTGATTCTCTGTGCAAGAAAGGACAGAGCCGCCTGTACTTCCTTAGAAGACTGGCATCCTTCAACATCTGCAGTAAGATGCTGCAGATGTTCTATCAGATGGTTGTGGCGAGTGCCCTCTTCTACGCAGTGGTGTGCTGGGGAGGCAGCATTAAGAAGAAGGATGCCTCACGCCTGGACAAACTGGTGAGGAAGGCAGGCTCTATTGTTGGCATAGAGCTGGACGGTTTGACATCCGTAGCAGAGCAACGGGCACTCAGCAGGCTCCTATCAATTATGGAGAATCCACTACATCCATTAAACAGTGTCATCTCCAGACAGAGGAGCAGTTTCAGCGACAGACTGCTGTCACTGTCCTGCTCCACTGACAGACTGAGAAGATCATTCCTCCCCCAAACTATGCAACTCTTCAATTCCACCAGAGGGGGTAAACGTTGAACATTATTCAAGTTATTGTCTGTTTTTTACCTGCATTTTTTATTACTCTTTAATTTAATATTTTTTGCTGCTGGAGTATGTGAATTTCCCCTTGGGATTAATAAAGTATCTATCTATCTATCTATCTATCTATCTATCTATCTATCTATCTATCTATCTATCTATCTATCTATCTATCTATCTATCTATCTATCTATCTATCTATCTATCTATCTATCTATCTATCTATCTATCTATCTAAAGGCAAAGCTACACAGGAATGGCTCACAAACAATAATGTTAATGTTCTGGAGTGTTCAAGTCAGAGACTTGATCTCACTCCAATGGATAATTTGTGGCTGGACCTGAAAAACGCTGACCCCCTATGATCCCTATTCTACCTGACAGTGCTTGAGCAGTTTTGCAAAGAAGAATCTGGAAAAATTAAGTGTCCACTGCGCAAAGCTGATAGAGATATGTGCACACAGACTCAAACCTCACAGGTGGCGCAGTGGTAGTGCTGCTGCTTTGCAGTAAGGAGATTGCAGGTTTGCTTCCCGGGTCCTCCCTGTGTGAAGAGTGCTTTGAGAATTGAGAAAAGCGCTATATAAATGTAAAGAATTATTATTATTATGAAGGTGGTCATTGCTGCCAACTGAACTAAACACTGACTTTAAAGAGGCAAATGCTTATGCGAACAGTTATTTATATTTTATTTTTGTAATTGATTTAGACCACATATTAAAGAGTGTAAAAAAAGCCAAATGAAACCCTCTGTGATTAAATGTTGTATAACAATAAAATGTACAAAATTCCAGAGGAGTGAATAATGTTTATAGGCACGGTATATGTTAATTTTCCTAGTTCTTTTCATTGTCCCCTTATGTAGAGTCTGAAGGGATGGGGACACCTAATACTGCAGCAGCATGTCACCTCCAGCAGTAATTCAGACAAAAATACAGAGGAAATAAAAGCTTTGGAATTGCATTTTTTATTTTGATTCCTGCCTTTTGATTTTGTGTTTCTTCTTGATATTTGGAATCCATGGTATTGATCCCTGCCTTTTTTATTACATGTTGTTACAGTACTTTGGTTTTGTGATTATTTAGATTAGTGTGCCTTTAAGTTTTGTCACTTGACACTAAAGAAACATCACTTTCAGTACATTACACAGAGTAATTCTTTATGCTCAACCTACTATATTAAAAATTTCTTCATCTTTTTTTCCCACCAATCAATGGTAACACTGCATCTCTGGATGTTATATGTAAATATTTACTAAATTTGCAAAGCTGTTGAATATTTAGTGTGAACAAGTGGTGTCAGGCTGTTTTCTTTACTAGAAGATTGCATCATTTTAATATTATGCCTTCAAGTCCAATCAACAGTATTATGGAAATTTAATATTAATTTTGTATATCTAATGTAAAACAACTCGCTAGTGTTTTAAATATTTCAAATTACACATTACATGTATGCTACACTAATTCACAGTTATTTTAGAATGAAACGCACCAAAATCTTTTCATCTACAGAAACTTCCACGATTTAAATGAATACAGAAAAAATTGACTCTGGTTCTTAAGTCCTGTCTCCTGGCCTCAGAAACGCTGTCCTTTGCTCTGTCCATAAAGGCCTATGACACCTAACATTTAGAAAACATCAAAGAAGCAGCTTTTTCTTTTAGATCCATGATACAGTACGTGTGTGCATTTGTTTTCGATCATTATGTTCCAAGTTGATAATGTTTATATAATTTGTATGCTCAGTCCGCGTTTTATTATAATTTGTTTTATCAGTACTTTCAATGTTTCTTCTTCTTGTGATTCATCACATATTTTACATTTGTGGTTTTGAATTTTAGAATTCTTTATAAATTGCCTGATCTTTAATAGCAGCTGTGCTCCCAACCTCCTCCTCCTCCTCTTTTATAAAAGAAAGATTGATTAGGTGCTGGATCCCATTGCATAAATAATGGGACAAGCAGTTTATTGGAAATCAGTACAGGACACTGTTCAATTAAAAGTCCTGTTTATGTGGTTGAAGTTATACTTAATTTAATTTTATATGACACCCTCAGATGTTTAAGATTAATATTGCCAAACCCTCTTCCTCCTCCTGTAAAGTGAATCAGGGTTGTAGAGTTCGGCCAGAATTTACCACTGTCTAGGTCGTCTGTGCATGCATTTACTGTATAGCCAGGATATTGTCTGAGAGAAGTTTTCCGTTTTTATTCAATGTATTACAGCATACAGATTAGTTCTCCTTGTGGTATAAATAAGGTGCAATGAGAAGCGGCAGAAAAATGGCAAAAAAAAAGGCAATGGCGATCAGCAGGACATAGCTAGAGGCTAAATGCGACATGAAAAAAGGACCAGATGTAATTTTATAAATTGTTTTTGATAATCCCACGTTTATACACCAATTGTGCTATGTAGCTCTTTAACAAAACTAAAGGCAGGGTGATGCTCTTGCATGTTTCTGCACTACTTCTTTTTTAAAGTATATCAATTCAAAAATATGTCTTAAGACAATGTACCCCTTTCATTTGCCAAAAGTAATGAAACTCACACTTGACTGCTTGTGTTAATGTTACACACTGTCATATCTCGACTTGCCTCTATGAATGAAGGACAGCTTTTTTATTTATTAAATTAATTAATACTAATTCTGGACTTAAAATGTTTTTCCACTGCGAGAGTACGCTGCTCCATTTAAGCTTTATTCACAACACGTCCACAGGCTTACATGCAGCATCTCTTGAGTTTTAATATGTAAATAAAATTCAGGAATGTGATCAAAAGCATTAACTGAAATGTGAATTTTTACACAGACATAGATAAATTAATTGGCTTGCATAGCCACCAGGTAATAACACACATTTCTAGCTTTGTACTAAAGCACTGAGATGTACTTCTCATTTTTGTCTCCACTTTCACCATATTTTTGACCTATTTTTGGTGTTCTTTAAAATATTCTTTTCATTTTGCGCCATATGTTAAAGGTTTTAGCTTGACCTGATTTTTCTTCTTTGCCTACACTTCACTAAGTCTTTGTCTGCTTCTTGGTTTTTCCATTTGTCTGAATAGTTATTGAACTTGTGTTTGTTCAATGATATTCCATTATCCTCCAGTTCAACAGTAGTAGTGACTCCCATCTCTACATACTAGCATTTGTCCTTTGCATCTACTAACCCAGAGGTCCAGTTAAAAAGAAAGCAAAAGAGTATACTGATATCGTTTCTGAAACATTTTCAGCAAAAGTCTCTATTAAAAATATTGGTGTATATTGGTGTCAGATAAAAATAAAAAAAAAAAGTAAAAGTTAAATTCAGTCTTAATGCAAAATCTCAGAATGAAAAGTTGTCCCCTCTATCCCAGAGTTATTCACAACCATAATTAGAGTTAGAGAGTTAAAAGAGTAGGTGTAGCTGAAAAATCAAGTGGAAACCGGAATGAGGGATTCCTGGGTAATAAGAGTCAAAAAACTGAGTACAACAGATTGCCAGTGGAAACAGCACAAAATAATCCAATGAAGATAACAGCAAATAATACTTGAGCCCTGCCACTGAAGCCTGCACATTATGGTTTTTAATGTAGTCAGCCCTGTCCAAGAAGTAGTTCAACAATTTTGGTGTGATATACTCTTAGACAAACGCCTCCACAAGATTCTTTTCACTGCAGATAATTATAACTCTCGAGGGATAGAAATCAGCTGGAGAAGTGCAGAGGCAGACACGAGTCTCCCTGCCAACACAGATGATTCTGGCAAGGGCAGAACAACAATGGGATCTCCAACTGAAAAAGCTTCTCAACCGCCTGGTTTCATAGCTGCTTGAAGGGCAACCCACATAAAGATTTTTTTTTTTTTTTACACCAAGATAAAAACAGTAATCATGAGCCCCTGGCTTCCTGCAACAACAGTTTAGAGGACTTTGTCACTGATTTATTTAAATTTTTTCCTTGCTACATACCTGTTCAAAGAATTCATCCATAAAGCGGTCTCTATCCACATTGACTGCAACTTCATCATCTTCATCACTATCCTTTGCCTACAGACAGAAAAAACATCAAGAAGTGAAAGATTGTACTAGATCAACAAATATATATTCAGAAGGCATACAATATAAAATTGTGGATTAGGGCTTTTGACCCTTTCAACACATCAAATTGGAGAATCTTCTGTGAAGACGCAAGGAACTTGAAAAACTAAATGACTATAGAAATGTCTGTACCAATATGTGCTGAGTTTGTAATTCATTTAACAGAAAACAATTTCTACTATTAAGAAACATTCCATAAATTAGGAAAAAGGAAAACAAAGTACCTAAGCGACAGAATTATTATTAAGGCAGCTGAGGAGTTATGTATTTTTTTTTTGTTTAATGTCTCTGAAACAAATACAAAAGAGTAGGCACTATCCATCCATTGTTTGAATTAGCTTTGTCCGTGACATGGCTAAACAGAGCTGGAGCCTATCCCAGAACAATTAACTAAAGGCAGGAACCAGCTCTGCATGAGACACTTCTCCGTCACAGTCCACTCTCACACAGTCACTTGATTGAAAAAGGTTAATATACACAGTAAACAACCATTTTGAAAATTACATGAAAACAACTCAGTGCATTTGAAAAAAAAAATCAGCATCTTTTTATTAAAAAACACAGCACATGAATAACTAACTAATTACAAATGTTTAAGTCATTTTTGCATTATTATTTATCCTGACAAACACATATGCATTCTGCATAAACTGTTAGGAACAGCATAATAGTAAATTATATATTACAGCCTACTATCCTAGTAATCAAGACTTTTGAATTGTGATCAGTCAAAACAGGGTTGCACTGTGGTTCCCAGTTTGATTCTTTCCTGGGATGACCAATCTGTCAATTGTGTGCGTTCCCTGTGTGTCCATGTATGTGTGTAGTTTTCTATGAACTGAGTTTTCTTTCACAATCCAAGTGACTGATTTGGCCAAGTCTCAAAATGTATGTGTGTGTGTGTAATCTGTCATTCTGTATCTCATATGGGGATAATTCTAGCTGTTGAGATAGGTTCAGATTCCCAGTGGCTCTACAGAGCTGGAGGCATGGTATTAATAGAAATAAATCAATAAAGATTCATATAAAAGTGTTTCAATGTATAACAAATGAAACTACTGAAGAAATCTGAGCAATCATCTTGTATCATCTACTGCACTCTAAAACCTTTCTTTCCCAAATATGGTTCCTCTTGAAAAAATAGTATTGGTTGTCATTTAAAAATTATAACCTATAACACAATCAAATGTTTGTAGTGTAAATTTGTGTCATAGCTTATTTTAGGAAATAGGTTATAGGGACTCTAGCTTCTCAACAGCACAGATTATGTTTAGAGTAATAGATTTAATAAAATTAGAGCTTTAACTTTTACTTTGTTGCTCACAGTACTGTATATATACTGCTCAAAAAATTAAAGGAACGCTTCTTAATCAGAGCATAGCATCAAGTCAATGAACCTTCTGGGCTATTGATCTGGTCAGTTAAGTAGCAGAGGGGGTTGTTAATCAGTTTCAGATGCTTTAGTGTTAATGAAATTAACAACAGGTGTACTAGAGGGGCAACAATGAGACAACCCCGAAAACAGGAATGGTGTAACAGGTGGTGGCCACTGACATTTTTCCCCTCCTTATCTTGTCTGACTATTTTTTCAGTAGTTTTGCATTTGGCTACAGTCAGTGTCACTACTGGTAGCATGAGGCGATACCTGGACCCTACAGAGGTTGCACAGGTAGAACAACTTCTCCAGGATGGCACATTAATATGTGCCATTGTCTCCCAGCACAGTCTCAAGGGCATGGAGGAGATTCCAGGAGACAGGCAATTACTGTAGGAGAGCTGGACAGGGCCATAGAAGGTCTTTAACCCATCAGCAGGACCGGTATCTGCTCCTTTGGGCAAAGAGGAAAAGGATGAGCACTGCCAGAGCCCTACAAAATGACCTACAGCAAGCCACTGGTGTGAATGTCTCTAGTGGGCCCTGTGCTCACTGCCTGGCACCGTGGAGTTCAATTGGCATTTGCCATAGAATACCAGAATTGGCAGGTCCACCACTGGCACCATGTGCTTTTCACAGATGAGAGCAGGTTCACCCTGAGTACATGTGACAGATGTGAAAGGGTCTTGAGAAGCCATGGAGAATGTTATGCTTCCTGTAACATCATTCAGCATGACCGGTTTGGTGGTGGGTCAGTGATGGTCTGGGAAGGCATATCCATGGAAGGACGCACAGACCTCTACAGGTTAGACAACAGCGCCTTGACTACCATTAGGTATCAGGATGAAATCCTTGAACCCACTGTCAGACCCTATGCTGGTGCAGTGGGTCCTGGGTTCCTCCTGATGCACGACAATGCCTGGCCTCATGTGGTGAGAGTATGCAGACAGTTCCTGGAGGATGAAGAAATTGACACCATTGACTGACCTCCACACTCGCCTGACCTAAATCCAATAGAACACCTCTGGAACATTATGTTTCGGTCTATTCAACATCGTCAGGTTGCACCTCAGACTGCCCAGGAGCTCAGTGATGCCCTGGTCCAGATCTAGGGGGAGATCCCCCAGGACAACATCCATTGTCTCATTAGGAGCATGCTCTGACGTTGTCAGGCATGCATACATACAAGCATGTAGGGGCCATACAAACTACTGAGTATGATTCTGAGTTGCTGCAATGAAATCTTGACTAGCCTGCTGCATCATTTTTTCACTTTGATTGTCGGGGTGTCTTTGAATTCAGCCCTCTGTAGATTGATAATTTTCATTTCCATCAAACAATGTGGCATCCTTTCATTCCTAACACATTACCCAGTCCATATCAGATACATATCCAGCATGATTTTTTTCCCATTGAGATCTGATGTGTTTTCAAAGTGTTCCTTTAATTTTTCTGAGCAGTTTGTTTATATATATATATATTGTGATAGATTAAGGGTCTCCGTGACCCCTTGAACCCTCAGACTCGACTCCAGACACCAGGTAAAAGTCCAATAATTATATTTATTTTAATAATAAAGTGCACAAAGCACCCTTCACTCCACAATACTCAAATAATAAATCAATAAACAATCAATAATCCTCCACACTCCCAGACACTTTGCCACCCTTCCTCCCAGCTCAGCTCAGTGTACTGGGCTTCCCAGAGTCCTTTTATACACCCTGACCCAGAGGTGTTCCCATTCAACAGTCCACAGTTCGTTTTCCCTTCCGGGTCAGGGTAAACAGTCCTTTTCTTCAACCCGGGAGCACATCGTTTCTTCCTGTCACGTGACCGTGACGTACTCCCGGGTTATAGGGCACATGCGAGCCTACGAGCCCCCCTACAGCGACGCCTGGTGGCCCCCAAGGTATCCAGCAGGGCTGTGTATAAAAACTACATAGTCCATGAGGCCCTGCTGGAACTCGGGGCATGTCCACGCTGCTGGGAGAGCTCCTCCTGGCGGCCTGGGGGTGAGGGCCGGAGAAGGAAGCCGGCAATCCACCACAATATATATATATATATATATATATATATACACACACACACACACCTCAAGAGAAGGATATATATATCTCAAAAGAAAGCAGATATTTCATGAGTGTGTATATACGTTTATGTGTATATAAACATATTGGCCATTTGGGGTGTTGCATTATCCTGAACACCAAACAAAACTGCAGAGACGCAAATCCCAGGTTCAAATAAAAGGTTTATTGACATAAATACCTTACAAAGGCTTAGAAAGTGACATAAGTGAGTTTTGTCCATCTTCCTGATCTGATTCTGACTCACCTGGATGAGGCTTCTTTTAGCTGAGACCCAGGGGAACTTCCAGTGTCAGGTCATGGCCAGTAGGACGCACTTCCAGGTTTGTGGAAATCCCACAAAGTATGGTTCACAGATCCCCGTGGCACACCCTGGAGGTACACACATAACCAAACAGGGCCAACGCATTGGACTAAAGTTCCCAGAATGACTCAGGAATGCTGCCTTCTACCATGGCTAAGGCAGAGTATGCCCTACCACTCCAGGGACTTCCAGCAAGGAAAGGAAAGGGAGTCCATCCTGTAAGGGACACTAGATCCTGCACACCATCCATTACAATAAAAACAGTATATAATATATATATATATATTATACTAGCTGATTACCCAGTGGCTGCACTCACTGAGTGCAAGCACATCAACCAGCAAGCACATCAACCTCTGAGCAAACGAATGCTAAACGTACAGAGAAAGAGGATGAATACTATGACTGCTCAAGTCAAGTGTAGCGCCGTTACTGGTATTTTGATAAAAGAATTTGAACAACATACAGTATAAGAAGCGTATAAATTATTAAACAGTAAAACATTAACATTTAAGTAAAGATACATTGAGTACTACTGCAGTGCTTTCGGGTATAATACATTTTTTGTTTGCCCATTACGTGCATAAATGTATACATTTTTTAGTGTACCTACCCGAGAACACGCGACATATAACTGACTATGGGAGAAGCATGGATTTTAAACACACGTTGAGTTCATCTGCTGGTGTCCCTCGTGGAATAACTGGTAATGTTTGATGAAAATCTCCTGCGAGTAAAAAGACAGCACTTCCCATTATTTTGGTAGGATCTCTGAGATCTTGCATTGTTCGGTTCAAGGGTTCATAACCTCTTTTATGTGCCATGGTGCACTCATCCCAAACTATTATCTTTGAATGTTGCAAGACTTTTGCCTTTCCAGAGCCCTTGCGTATGTTGCAAATTGGATTTTCGTCGTGAGCGAGGTTTAATGGTAACTGCAATGCCGAATGTGCTGTACGGCGTCCATCTAATAATGTAGAAGCAATTCCCCATGACGCTACAGCCAGAGCTATGTCACTATTCGCTCTCTCGGCAAGAATCAGGTTTATTAAGAATGTTTTTCCTGTTCCCCGGTGGTCATACGTAATTTCCGTTTCAAATGCGAAAAGAATTTTATATATATAGATTATACTTTATAAAAAAATCCTAGGACGAGATGAGACTTTTTCAGAGAGATAATTTCAAGTCCCGTGAGATGAGACTTTGTGCCAAGAGATTTAATCACGCCCACGGTCCACTCACCTCTCATCTGTGTGAATGCTATTGTCAGACACAGTTCCTGTGCTCTCAGCTCTTATAAATTTTTACATTTTCCTCATTTTAATACAAAACATATAATCTATTCATTTCCTTCGATGTAGTCCTTTTCTAGACAATAAGTTTATACGTTGTCGATGAAACATCAATGACTAAGCATAGAAGAAGTGGCAGTGCGTCGAAAAGAGGCCCAAAAGCGTTGGAGAGAAAAAAAATTCAAAAAAGAACAATAATAATCTAAGTGCAAATTCGGAAAATAAGGAAAGTTATAATCAGCCTGGACTAAGTGGAATTGAAATCCTAACAGGTCGAAGCGGGGGCTGAAATAAAAGACAAAGAATAGAAGACAAAGTAGAACGTCGTAATGAGGTTCAAAAATGCTGGCATGATACACATACAGAGCAGGTTAGAGATTATGAAAGTAGTAAAATTCGAAAGTCTCAAAAAACTGAGAGTAAAGATCGTGTGAGGAAGGCAGGCTCTATTGTTGGCATGGAGCTGGACAGTTTAACATCTGCGGCAGAGCGAAGGGCGCTCAGCAGGCTCCTATCAATTATGGAGAATCCACTGCATCCACTAAATAATGTCATCTCCAGACAGAAGAGCAGCTTCAGTGACAGACTGCTGTCACTGTCCTGCTCCACAGACAGATTGAGGAGATCGTTCCTCCCCCAAACTATGCGACTCTTTAATTCCACCAGGGGGGGTAAACGTTAATATTTAACATTATACATAGTTATTGTCTGGTTTTTTTCACCTGTATTATTATCATTCTTTAATTTAATATTATTTATTGTATCAGTATGCTGCTGCTGAAGAATGTGAATTTCCCATTGGGATTAATAAAGTATCTATCTATCTATCTATCTATCTATCTATCTATCTATCTATCTATCTATCTATCTATCTATCTATTAGCCCTAAGAATTGCAAATTATTACTCGGTGAAATAACCGAGCGAAAAGAGATTGAATATATGGACATAGGTGATATGACAGAAGTAGGTAGATATTATAATATTGGGTGGAGTGGTGGCTCTGGGGATAAGGATCTGCACTGGTATCCCGAAGGTTGCCGGTTCGAATCTCCGTCACTGCCAAAAGAGATCCTACTCTGCTGGGCCCTTGAGCAAGACCCTTAACCTGTAATTGCTCCAGGGGCGCTGTACAATGGCTGACCCTGTGCTCTGACCCCAAGGGGTATGCGAAAACTAACAAATTCCTAATACAAGAAATCGTATAAGGAGAAATAAAGAACAAAAAAAATATATATATTGTAAGGCTTTAAAGTTTAAGTCGGAGACTTGCAAATCATCTAATTTGTGTTGCCATCAGGAAAAAGTACTGTTTCTTCCCAATGAAGAGGCGTATCCGTGAGAAATAAAAGATTTGTCATTTGGTGAAAGTGAAATCCACAAACACTACAGGCAAAATATTTGAATCTGCAATAACCTGTTCATGTTCGCATCATTCAATGCTCAAAATGTAGATTTACACGATTTAGGACCATACGTTATGACAATCTGTGGTCCCGCAACAATTAAAGCAACTACAAGTTTAATTTAATGGAAACCACAATTATGTCAGGTTTATATTTATGATCACAGAGAAGCGATGCAACACAGAATCGAAAGAGTTAAACGATCGGCATATTAGAAATTCTACAGTATAGCCAATAATGGATACAAATCCATACGTCCAAAAGTATTGCATTTTACACAAAGTTTATCTGAAAAAATCTAAAAGATCACGCTCGCATATATAATAAACCAACATGTGACGAATTGTCAGCGATAATAGTTTCGAAAGACAGAGATATCAAAGACAGAGTTGATATTCATGTTTATCCAAAAGCAAAGGACAATTCGTTGCAAGTGGCAGATGTAGTGCGTAGTGCCCGCATAGGGGTTGGAGAGCGAAGCAAGCAGTTTATATACATACATACATATATATATACATATATATATATATATATACACATACATACATACATATATACATACACATATATATATATATACACATACATACATACATACATACATATATATATATATATATATATATATATATACACATACATACATACATACATACATACATATATATATATATATATACATACTGTCACACACGTGTGTTTAGGAGACAGCTAAAGGGCTTAAATACAGGTAGTTCCATGCCAGACCGGGGGGGGCGGAGTGCACTAATTTTCCCTCTCGATCTTTTACAGACCATTCTAGGGAAATCCCACCCGGCTCTGGGGCAGCCACTGACGTCACTTCTGGTTCCGGTCGGGATGACATCACTTCCGCTACTGGCCTTTAAAGCTGCCATCTTGCTACCTGGAAGTCAGTTCTGTTTTGGACTCGATTGAATGAACATGTCTCTGTTATTTAATAGCTTTTGCAGCCATAAACGATTAAATGGGTGGCTGCCCCAAACCTTCTCGATGTCTTTTGGTCGTTCTTCTGACAGTGGCGTAGTCGGCAGGATGGAGGAATCCCTGAAGAGAACGGGACCGGACCTGAATCATGTCCAGGTGGGAGAGTACCTGGGCCGAGCTTTCGGGTGGGGAGTGCGTCTCGGGTTTCGGAAAGAACCGGTGCAGACTCCGCTCCCTTTGTCTATTTCTGGGTCACCTCAATTGAATAGGGAGAGTGTCGTTGGGACACACAGACGTGGGCTGGTCTCTATGGGGGATACGATGGGGACTTATTATGCTCTCTCAGAGGAGAGAGCTGTCCGTTCCACCGGCTAGACCTTCTATGGGAAGAGGTGGCCGGCTGGTTAAGGCCCGCTGAATGTACCACCTTTCAGGTAGTGAAAAAAGTAGCCTGCTTTTTGTTCATAAATAGCCTGCCAGAGCATTTCGCCCAGCCGGTCTGGGGAGAATTTGCAAACATAAACGAGCTCATTGAGCTCATAGAAACATCGAGGGCAGCCTCGCAATTTGAGAGGGCGGAACGGTCCTTAAGTAGAAGCCGTAGAGATTACGTCCCTCTTACACTGCCCTCTCGACATACACCGGAGTTTGCATCGGAGTCCCCGATCCCGCGGGCGCGGTCCTCGCTCGGAGGCGAGGCGGAATGTAAGGGGAGAGAGAGAGGGATGGGTTGTGTGCGCTTTCAAACCCCCTGGCTTTGGCTCATAAAGGTGAGGTCATAGTAAATGGCCACAAGGTAGAAGCCTTATTTGATTCCGGCAGCAACATTTCTGTTGTTGATTGCCGATATGTACTACCGCGACAGTGGTTAAAAACAAAGACCAGAATTACCTGTGTACACGGAGATGTCCGCGCCTATGACTCCGCCCGGTGTTTCATCTGCCACGGAGGGATCCTACGAAAACTCGTTGTGGCTGTACATCCAAAACCACCGTGTGCGGTGATTCTCGGGCGGGACTGGTCTGACATTAAAAGCGGTGCAGTACTGATCTCGCCTTATTCAAAATTAGGCCTAGTAACCGATGGGAATACACCGTCTCAGGTTGTCTCCACACCGTGTACGCAGCCGGTGGAGAGAGATATGGGAAACCCCGAGGAGGACGGAGAGCTTCCCGGCCCGTCGCGGGCAAATACGTCATCAGTCCGCACCTCACCAGAGCGGGATGACTCTCCGCCCCTTGAGGTCAGCCCGGACCCTCTCTCAGATCTGAGCTTTCAATTCAGACAAACACCGGCATCATTTAGAAGGGAGCAGTGGAATGATGATTCCCTTAAGTTTGCGAAGAATGTAGTAGTCCTCGCCAACGGCCAACGCACCAATCAGCCCATGCCACAAGGACCCCACTTTGTGTTAGAAAATGACTTATTATATCGGGTCAGTGAACACGAGGGGGGAGTGCGGAAGTTGCTGCTAATTCCACGAACTTTCCGGCGGCAAGTTTGTGAGTTAGCGCACGCCCATCTCCTAGGAGGCCACTTGGGCACCGAAAAAACTTTAGAGCGTATTAAGCTCCGCTTTTATTGGCCGGGAATTAACGAGGAGGTTCGCCGCTTCTGTGTTTCGTGCCCGGAATATCAGCTGCGGCAAATTCCTAGGAGGGACCGTGCTCCTCTCGTTCCCCTCCCCTTAATTGATGTCCCCTTTGAAAGGATAGGGGTCGACATAGTGGGACCCCTGGAACCCTCGGCCCGAGGACATAAATATATATTAGTCCTCGTGGATTATGCAACCCGATATCCAGAAGCTGTCCCATTGTGCTCAGCTAGTTCTAAAGCAATCGCACGGGCATTAATGGAGGTCTTTGCGCGAGTTGGAATCCCTAAAGAAGTCCTTACGGACCAAGGGACGCCGTTTACCTCGGAGACGTTCAAGGAAACGGCCAAGTTACTCAAAATAAAGCACTTGAGAACCGCGGTGTATCATCCTCAAACCGATGGTTTAGTAGAGAGATTTAATCAGACTCTCAAACAGATGCTTCGCAAGGTGGTCAGCGGGGATGGGAGGAATTGGGATCAGCTCCTCCCCCTCGTACTCTTTGCCTACCGGGAAGTCCCGCAAGCCTCAACGGGGTTCTCACCCTTTGAATTGTTATATGGGCGACAACCCCGGGGCATATTGGACATTCTAAAGGAAGGTTGGGAAGGAGAGGCCCTTCCCACAACTAATATTTTGGAATATATCGCACAGTTACGCGATAGATTTGCAAAGATTCGACCCATATTAAAAAGTCACATGCAAGAGGCGCAATCAGCACAGGCCCACTACTACGACCGTGGCACGACACTCCGGGAGTTCCAGCCGGGGGATCGAGTCATGGTATTGGTTCCCACCTCCCACTCTAAGCTACTTGCCCATTGGCAAGGGCCATACGAAGTTAAAGAGCGAAAGGGGCTCGTCGACTATTTGGTGAAACAACCCAATCGTCGACCGAGAGAGCGGATATATCACGTGAACCTGCTGAAACCGTGGAAGGAACGGGACCCTGATCCCACCTCCGGCCAGCACCGCTCCCTTTTTGCTCAAAGTAATACCCTTAACTTCGGGTCTAATTTAAATAACCGACAGAGGCGGGAGCTAGAGATAGTTATCTCGTCCGTCCCGGAGGTGGTTGACGAAATCCCCGGAAGGACTTCTCTGGTTGCCCATGACATAGTGACTGAACCCGGGGTCGTAGTCCGAGAACGCCCGTACCGTCTTCCCGAGGCAAAGAAAGCAAAAGTGGAACTGGAAATCAAGCGCATGCTGGATCTAGGAGTCATAGAGGAGAGTCATAGTCCCTGGTCCAGCCCAATTGTCTTGGTTCCTAAGCCCGACGGAAGTTGGAGGTTTTGCAATGACTTCCGTCGACTTAATCAGGTCTCACTATTTGATGCTTATCCCATGCCTCGAGTGGACGACCTCCTTGAGAGGCTTGGACAGGCAGAATACTTGACCACACTTGACATGACCAAAGGGTACTGGCAGGTTCCTTTAACGGACTCTGCAAAGGGTAAAACCGCGTTTAGCACCCCTAGTGGGCACTGGCAGTATCGTGTCCTTCCATTCGGGTTACATGGGGCTCCTGCAACTTTCCAGCGTCTGGTGGACAAAGTGCTCCGCCCCCATAACACGTATAGTGCTGCCTACCTGGATGACGTCATCATCTATTCCAGCACCTGGAAGGAACACCTACAGCATGTTGGAGCCGTGTTATGGACATTGGGAGAAGCCAGTCTTCGTATCAACCCAAAGAAATGTTTCTTTGTATTGGAGGAAGCCAAGTATTTGGGCTACCTGGTGGGTCATGGTATGGTGAAGCCACAGTGCTCTAAAATACAAGCCATTTTGACATGGCCCCGTCCGCGAACCAAGCGGCAAGTCCAGGCATTTCTCGGATTAGCGGGGTATTACCGCCGGTTTGTACCACGTTTTTCAGAGAAAGCCGTGCCCTTGACTAATTTGACAAAGAAGAGGGCTCCTAACACTGTGGTATGGACTGATATGACTGAGGCAGCCTTCTGTGACTTAAAAAGGGCCCTGATGTCGGCACCCGTTTTAAAGGCGCCTGATTTTTCACGGCCTTTTATTCTCCAGACGGACGCTTCGGACACAGGCCTAGGGGCAGTGCTGAGCCAAAGTGTCGATGGTGCTGAACACCCCATCATGTTTCTGAGCCGGAAACTGTTGGATCGGGAGACCAGATACGCGGCAGTGAAGAGGGAGGCTCTGGCGATTAAGTGGGCGATCACACAGTTGAGATACTACCTCTTGGGTCGGGAGTTTACTCTAGTCACGGACCATGCCCCTTTACAGTGGATGGCCCTACACAAAGAGTCTAACCCGCGAGTCACGAGGTGGTTCCTCGATTTGCAACATTACAAGTTTTCGCTCATTCATCGGAAGGGTTCTCTACACGCCAATGCCGACGCTCTCTCCCGTGTTCACGACCTCTCGGTGCAGGACGCCCGACCCGACGGGTCGGGGCTAAGGGGGGGGCCCTGTCACACACGTGTGTTTAGGAGACAGCTAAAGGGCTTAAATACAGGTAGTTCCATGCCAGACCAGGGGGGGGGGGCGGAGTGCACTAATTTTCCCTCTCGATCTTTTACAGACCATTCTAGGGAAATCCCACCCGGCTCTGGGGCAGCCACTGACGTCACTTCTGGTTCCGGTCGGGATGACATCACTTCCGCTACTGGCCTTTAAAGCTGCCATCTTGCTACCTGGAAGTCAGTTCTGTTTTGGACTCGATTGAATGAACATGTCTCTGTTATTTAATAGCTTTTGCAGCCATAAACGATTAAATGGGTGGCTGCCCCAAACCTTCTCGATGTCTTTTGGTCGTTCTTCTGACAATACATACATATATACATTCATACATACATATATATATATATATATATATATATATATACATACATACATATATACATACATACATACATATATATATACATACATACATATATACATACATACATATATATATATATCCATCCATCCATTTTCCAACCCGCTGAATCCGAACACAGGGTCACGGGGGTCTGCTGGAGCCAATCCCAGCCAACACAGGGCACAAGGCAGGAACCAATCCTGGGCAGGGTGCCAACCCACCGCAGCATATATATATATATATATATTGTCACGCATTCAAGGCTATCCTTATGGGCTCAACAGAGATAAGTGATAGCCCGCCGGAATGAGAGGGAGCACTGTTGCTAAAATTTTTTTCTCCTTCTCTCACCATAGCACAGAGAAACTTCCCAGAGAGGGCATTTAGCTCTGCCCCTTCTGGGCTGCAACACATAAGAAGCCCAGCCACCCAGAAAGAGGCATTTTTTGAGCAGCGCAGGCTGCTGGATGGAGTTCCCTGGACCCAGAGTTTGATGGCAAAAGAGCCTAATGATTTCCATTTTTTGATTTGCCCAAATGGGTTGAGTATTGAAGCCATAAAGGCACTTATTTGATTTGGACAGCATGATTAAATGGGGTGACCAGGATGGTGTCCCAACTATTTTTTTGCTCCTTTGTCCTTTCATTCTGGCACTCAGCCACTATATATAAAACAGTGCTCTGCAATGCTTGCCTACATTGACCCAATAGTTTCTTGTCCATTTTATTACTGCTTTAAGTAGCTCACTATTGTTAGAAGGATGGCTTGCTTTCATCACACTGGAATGTGACTGTGGCAGGTTTGCCCTTTTTACTGGTTTCCCTGCATGCTAGCAGGGAAGCTGCTTGCTTGAATGATGGCATGCGTGCTGACTCAATAGTGACATCATCTGCATTCTGACTATTACATTATGTAGGCTGGTGGACAATGTACGATCATAGCCTTTTCATACAGAAAGGATTTTTTTTTTTTTTTTTTTTAAGTACGGGGATTTATTATTTTCAATCTTAAAAATATAATTTCCCAGGACTGTTGTTCAAATGTGAGACAAGAAGAAAGCTATGAGGAAGTAGTACATATATAATGTGAATTTCCCATTGGGATTAATAAAGTATCTATCTATCTATCTATAATGAATTTTAAAAAGCTGAACGGTAATTCTCAGATGCTGAATCCAGATGCTTAAACATTGCCAGATGGTGGCATGGGGATGTACAGTTCAAAGAGTTACTATGCTAACAGTTGACTCAGATTCTGACTCTAAACTCTTAAACGTGACTGCATTAAATAATTTTGCAAAACTGTAAATTCTAACCATTATTTTAAGGTTTTTGCATAGATTAGCGTCTTTAGGAAAGTGTTTATGAGACAGAAGCATATATGCAAAACTAAATTCAAAATCACTCCTGTTCTCCAGTGCTTATTTATGGTCAGTGGAAGCCTACTATGGCAACAATAAGCAAAAAGCATGAATTAACTTTGGACTGGATACTAGTCTATTACATGTTGTACTCAGACATAAACACACACACATACTTTTCAAATTAGTTTCATCAAATAAACTAGCGGAATGTTTTCAAATTACAAAAGAAAAATGGGTTGAATGAAGGCAGATAGTGAAAACATGAAAAACTCCAATACAAAAGGCACCCCATTTATTGGAATCAAACCTGGACTGCAAGCATGTGAAGTGGCAGCACTCCATACTTTGCCACCATGCCATCCAAATGTATATGATAAAGGTAGAAAATTAGTCACCAATCATTAAATAAAAATGATTTAGCTCAATCTCAGAGTGGTAGAATCACAAAATGGCTTGTGTTGGTGAGGAGAGGATCTCAGGCTACACATAATTTGCAAAATGACCCTGAACAAGACAGAGGTTATAGAACTGGGCTCCAAATGAAAAGGAACTCATATTAAGCTGTAAGTGTCACAGATCTCCAGACACATATCTAAGTCAAGTAAGTTTAAACTATACAGATTGGGGTCTGAGATTCAACTCCCAAGTGTTGCACGTGATTTTGGCATTCATTTGATCGCATAAATATGCGATCAACTACAGAATCTTTCCATTCTACTCTAGACCTCACTTATTACATACTATTTTACCACAAAAAAGCAAGAGTCAACCAGGCAGAAGCTGCAGACATGACAAGTAAGCTCACACATGATAAGCCAGCTCCCGAGTATAGCTCTATATATGACAGGCCACACATTGTACTGAACTACTGTATGCATTTATTAAGTGCAAAAATAGAACAGAATAGTAAAAACGGTTCAGTTTAGTATGAAATTTACAAATGAAAATCCCATTGTTGGCTATATTCCCTTTAAAGTCATTTATTGGTTGTTCATGTCCCATCACCTAAAAGGAATTCCCATAAAATATAGAAAAACGAAACCTTCAGAGATATTAACTAAAGTAGAAAAATACAACTAAGCTATCCCCAGGTTGATGATCTTCCAAATAGCTGTCCCTCGGTGCAAAACACAGGAAAACATGCTTTACAAAAGCTGTCCCCAGTGTGCAGATCTTCCGGGCAGCTGTGGCTGAACACTGGGCTGAACAGAACAGAGATGTAGAAGAAAATATCAGAGTGTTAGTAATCACACTGCAGTCCAAATTAGTAAACCACTTAAATATAGCCGGCATTAAAGACCCAGCTAAGAACCACAAGATGAGACCTGTGTACAGCTGAAGTATAATAAACAGCATATTGCAGAAAAATGCTGTGTAGTAGTAACTAGAAGGGAGTTGTAATTTACAAATAAGACAGATGCATTGCAGGCCGAATATAGCCTTGATAATTAAAATAAAAGTGCTTACATGATCTCTAACAGAGAAAAAGAGAAAAACACAAGCAGTACAACTTAATTACCACATAGGACAACTGACATGCCAGATCGGAAAGTAGCCTTTGGAAGCAAAATGGATGCTATATGCCAGGTACCTAAACATTTATTATCAGTCAAAGAAAATCATTATAATAATTTAGTCACTCAAGTGTTACTGTATTAAATATATTTATTAAATAGGATACTGATTATCTAAATCACCACTATGACACAAAAAAGTAAACCCAGGGAACCAAACATTTTAAGTGTGTTATTAAGTGATTAATTTCATTAAAATGTCTGTCAGCCAAGACATGTCCTTGCAACACAATAATTCTTTGAGGTGCCCTGCTGACACAGTATATTAATTGCTCTATTACCATTGCAAGGGTTGAACACAGGCTTGGATATCAGAACACATTGATTTTCCAGCACAAAAGAAGATATTGCTGGCTGGGTAAATTTCTGCTAAACTAACATAGTTAAATATAGAACCTTCTGAAGCCTTTTATAAAATTTATATTCTGGGTTTTATACTTATATTCTTGGCTGCTGTGCTGGACCTCTGGTATCTGTTCAGCCCAGGACTGCTGTAGTTTTTAAAAATGAACATAAACTACAAATATAAAACTTGTGATTAACATTTTAAAAGTAATGATTCAGAGCATTCAGGAGAATAAAGTATTCGGCAGCATTAAATCAAATCGTTATTTGTAGAAAGAGCTCTGGTGGCATGAAAACAAGCAGTCACCGGGAAATAACAGACATGGAATACAGAATGAATTGTTAATCATTCTTGAAAATGAATGCAGCCTGACAACGGCTCATCACAATACCACCTGCAGTATCTGATGACTGTGATCTGACGTCTGATCATTTTGTGGAAACGTGACTTACATAAGATGCTCTTTAATCTTAACTTTCCATGCTTTTAGGGAAGACAAAGAACTGGCTGAGATGAACTACAAAGCCAGTAAGGAGAAATGTCTCATGACCCTCATGTGCTTTTAAATACTGTAAACACACAACTGCACTAAAGAGAGTCAGTCCTCTTTAGGCAAATAACATGTTAATTTGAAAAATGTAAAATTAAGTTATGAGTCTTAAACAAATACCCACTTTATACTCATTGACAGCTCCACTAAGCCTTTACCCTAAGGCAAAAAACCTATCCAATGTCTATTGGCAAAACAAGAGAATGAACTGATTTATCCCAAGCAGTGACATTATGCATTTTGACAGACAGGCTCGCCAGCCTAGGATGCAGGATTGATTCATTCTCAGAACAAAATCACAAACCTACTGGCTGACCAAGTAAGACACTGATGTGACAGATAGTTGCATACACTTGCTGTGCCATGTGTACCCATGTGTGCCAAGAGCAGATAATTGCCATTTAGAAAACTACTGAGAGCATGAGTGGGAGACTGTAAAAGTGGGGAGGGAGATTGAGATCTGATACAGCAGATCACAGATTTTTAAACAAAACTATGGTAATTAAATAAGCTGAATCACAGAAATAGACAAGAAACCAATTTCCTCAATACAAATGTAGTACGGAGGTAGGGAGACAAATGCAGAAGAGACACTTAGCTTTTCAGTGAAAGGGTGGGAAATAAGATTGATATACATGAAAGAAAGCTACAGAGAGTCTCTCATGTTGGAAACTCAGTTTCTTACACGGCACTATAGCTGGTAACAGCATTTACATTTTAATTTTATTATGAATTTCCTCAGTCATTCAAGACACTCGACTGTATATACTCTTCTGGGCAGCAGTACTGATTAAATAACAACAGAATTAGGAGAAATATCTAGATAGATAGATACTTTATTAATCCCAAGGGGAAATTCACATACTCCAGCAGCAGCATACTGATAAAGAAAATATTAAATTAAAGAGTGATAACAATGCAGGTATACAGACAGTCAATAACTTTGAATAATGTTAACATTTAACACCATACCACCCCCACAGAGGGGCGGAATTGAAGAGTCGCATAGTGTGGGGGAGGAACGATCTCCTCAGTCTGTCAGTGAAGCAGGAAAGTGACAGCAGTCTGTCGCTGAAGCTGCTCCTCTGTCTGGAGATGATACCATTTAGTGGATGCAGTGGATTCTCCATTATTGACAGGAGCCTGCTCAGTGCCCATCGCTCTGCCACAGATGTCAAACTGTCCAGCTCCGTGCCTACAATAGAGCCTGCCTTCCTCACCAGTTTGTCCAGGTGTGAGGCGTCTCTCTTCTTTATGCTGCCTCCCCAGCACACCACCGCGTAGAAGAGGGCACTCGCCACAACCGTCTGATAGAACATCTGCAGCATCTTATTGCAGATGTTGAAGGATGCCAGCCTTCTAAGGAAGTATAGTCGGCTCTGTCCTTTCTTAGATACAGAGCATCAGTATTGGCAGTCCAGTCCAATTTATCATCCAACTGCACTCCCAGGTATTTATATGTCTGTACCCTTTGCACACAGTCACCTCTGATGATCACAGGGTCCATGAGGGGCCTGGGCCTCCTAAAATCCACCATCAGCTCCTTGGTTTTGCTGGTGTTCAGTTGTAGGTGGTTTGAGTTGTACCATTTAACAAAGTCCTTGATTAGGTGCCTGTACTCCTCCTCCTGCCCACTCCTGGGGCGTGTCCGCGGGATTGCCGGTGTACACCTGGAACACATCCAGGTACAGTAATCCCTCCTCCATCGCGGGGGTTGCGTTCCAGAGCCACCCGCGAAATAAGAAAATCCGCGAAGTAGAAACCATATGTTTATATGGTTATTTTTATATTGTCATGCTTGGGTCACAGATTTGCGCAGAAACACAGGAGGTTGTAGAGAGACAGGAACGTTATTCAAACACTGCAAACAAACATTTGTCTCTTTTTTAAAAGTTTAAACTGTGCTCCATGACAAGACAGAGATGACAGTTCTGTCTCACAATTAAAAGAATGCAAACATATCTTTCTCTTCAAAGGAGTGCGTGTCAGGAGCACAGAATGTCACATAGATAGAGAAAACAATCTCTAGCAAACAAATCAATAGGGCTGTTTGGCTTTTAAGTATGCGAAGCACCACGGCACAAAGCTGTTGAAGGCGGCAGCTCACACCCCCTCCGTCAGGAGCAGGGAGAGAGAGAGAGAGAGAGAGAGTTTGTTTTTCAGTCAAAAATCAATACGTGCCCTTCGAGCTTTTAAGTATGCGAAGCACTGTGCAGCATGTCGTTTCAGGAAGCAGCTGCACAAAAGATAGCAACGTGAAGATAATCTTTCAGCATTTTTAGACGAGCGTCCGTATCGTCTAGGTGTGCGAACAGCCCCCCTGCTCAATCCCCATACGTCAGGATCACAGATAGTCAGCGCAAGAGAGAGAGAAAAGTAAGCAATCTAGCTTCTCAGCCATCTGCCAATAGCGTCCCTTGTATGAAATCAACTGGGCAAACCAACTGAGAAAGCATGTACCAGAAATTAAAAGACCCATTGTCCGCAGAAATCTGCGAACCAGCAAAAAATCCGCGATATATATTTAAATATGCTTACATATAAAATCCGCGATGGAGTGAAGCCGCGAAAGGCGAAGCGCGATATAGCGAGGGATCACTGTACAGATAAAAGGGGCCGCCTCCCTTCATTCGATGCTGGAGTCGGGTAGAAGCAGGACAAGGTTCAAGAAGGAGGTGGTCCGAAGAGGCAGAGTGGTTGGCCTGGACTTTGGGGAAGACTGGGGTTTGTGGCACAATAATTGTAAATAGTAGTGTAAATAAACGTGTGTTGGGTGACATGAGCATGTCTGCCTGTCTGTGTCCGGGCCAGTCTCCACAATGGCATCCCAGATGGGACGATCCACCTGTTCCAAGGAGGGGAACCCCAGAAAAAAATTATTTTGTGGACGGCTCGGCACAGCAGGTGCACCCACACACGTGCTGCGGGAGCGGCGTGCCTACAACCCCGCAAGAAAGTCTTGCTCCACGGATCATGGCTCCGCGGTCACGAGGTTCTCTCCTGGTGCGGCGAAACATCGACGGGCCTTACCTGGGTGAAGTGGGCTCCAGGGAGCGTGCTGTTGCGGAAGGTGCCCGGGACGGCGTGGTGTTGAGATAGGCCATGCCGGGGACATTTCCCCGGACAGACGGGACCCGTGAGGTGAGTGAACCTTGCTTGTCGGCAACCGGCCCTGTGGGGCTGCGTGTGTTCTATCTTTAGCAGGCAGGGGCTGCCCGGATCCTTGTCAGTGGCAGACTCACACTGGTCTGCGGGGCTTCCAAGAAACAGCAGCAGCAGAGGCTGCGGAAAGAGAGACGCTGCAACCCAAAGAGCCAGCTCATCACCGCACTAGGAGGAGAAGAGCCAAAATGGCCGTGGACCGGAAGTCCCTCCCCGTGACAGGTACGGGATTGGCCGGTGTGTCTTGGGTTCCCGCCAATGACTGTATAGAGGCGGGACCAAGAAATGCCAGTCTCGTGCCGGGGGGAGACCCGATTGGGCCAGAGGAGGAAGCCCACAGGATGCAGTCGAAGCAAGGGGCTGACAGACAGCTAGGCTCTACGCCGGCTGACTTCCTGTCTTTGCCAGTAGTGCTGCGTGTCTTGGAGGAGTTCCTTCAGGCTGCAGCGCCACTGTTATAGATGCTCGGTGCGCTCTGTGCAGACCTGCAGGAGCTGGAGGTGAAGGCGGGCGCTTCATCACAGACGCTGCATGCTGCAGTGGAAGGACGCGTCGCTGGATCTTTTGGCCAGAGTCGTACGGTGGGGAAGGTAAGTAAAACCGACCCCGTACAGCATATAGGAGAATCCACCGAAATTGGCCGTGATCTGAATGAACAGTATCGAGTAGGGGGATCTCCGACAGCGGATGCGGCGGTGCAGGCTGTTTGCGAGATGAGGGGAGCAACATCGAGAGGGCAGGCAGGACAGGGGCTGATGAGTGCCCTGGGTCCTAGCGCCCGACGCCCCGAGCCTGCGACAGTCTCCCGTCATTCTGTATGCGTTTCCCATGCGCAGACCCAGATCGTCGGGCAGGGCTCGCAAAAAATATTGAAATCGCATTTGAATTCGCGCTTGTTTTTTACTTTCACTTTCACTTTGCAATCACGCGAACTGTGTATAGAGAGCAGCAGTACTGATTGGTCAGTGACGGATTAATTGCGCACCAATTCCTCTGACATCGTCTTATCACTCATTAGCTTACTATTTAAACGTGACAAGTAAAATCTCCCGCAGCAAGCTTAAACATGTGATAGAGGTTGACTGCGCAGAGAATTTTAAAAATCGCTGACCGTTATGTGTGTGCGTGTGTAACAATAGATGGATTTACGCAGGTATTTTAGTTCTGCTGAGCCAAATAAGACAGGTCAGTGTGAAGAAGGGACAACCAAAGAAAAGCCTACCACAAAGCGGAAAAGTTATGACAAATTAGACTATGAGGCAAAAAGAAAGTGCAGCTTTTTGGTTTCATGGACAAAAGAATTTCTGTGGCTGGAATATCCATCCATTTTCCAACCCGCTGAATCCGAACACAGGGTCACGGGGGTCTGCTGGAGCCAATCCCAGCCAACACAGGGCACAAGGCAGGAAACAATCCTGGGCAGGGTGCCAACCCACCGCAGGACACACACAAACACACCCACACCAAGCACACACTAGGGCCAATTTAGAATCACCAATCCACCTAACCTGCATGTCTTTGGACTGTGGGAGGAAACCGGAGCACCCGGAGGAAACCCACGCAGACACGGGGAGAACATGCAAACTCCATGACAAGCTAAATAACATAATGTTCTGCCGGGTGTGTCGTGAGTTTCCCTCGATTTCTGACTCGACAAGTGCCTTTGTTACTGGGACCAGTAATTTTAGGAAAGACCCCATCAAAACCCATGAGAAATCTCTGCATCACAAGAAATGCATTGGTGCTCAGTCTGCAGCATCTTTCCCAGAACAAACACCAATTGCAAAAAACATACTAAAAATAAACCAAGCACAACAAGAAGTCCTGAAAAAGCTGTTTAGAACAGTGTACTATGTTGCAAAGAATGAACTACCATTGGCAAAATTTAGCAGTCTTTGCAAACTTCAAAAAGCAAATGGCCTAGATCTTGGTTCCACTTACCTCAGTGACCATGCTTGCAGAGAGTTTATTGGAACAATAGCACAAACTTCAAGAGACCAGATCGAAAGGGAAATTCAAGAAAGCAGGTTCTTATCCATTCTTGCAGATGGCAGTACAGACATTGGTATAATAGAACAGGAGTTGGTTCGTGTCAGGTATGTGAGAGATAATGGTGACAATATCCACATACATGATCAAATGTCAGCCAGTCAAGAGTGCAAATGCTGCAGGTATTTTAGAGGCTATTGATGAAGCAGTGAACACCATGGGTATCAGAGAAGACACTTGGAAAAAGAAAGTAGTGTGTGCAAATTTTGATGGTGCTGCAGTGATGATGGGTGAGAAAACAGGAGTAGCTGGGAGACTGAAACAGAGGATACCCCACATCATAACAATCCACAATTGGCACACAAATTAGAGCTAGCCATGTTGGATAGCGTGAAAGGCTGTGAGTACCTGGTGAAATTTGAATATACACTGAAAACCATCTTTAAAATGGACTACTATTCCCCAAAGAAACGAAGAGAACTGACAGAAATAAGTGAACTGCTAAATGAGAAACTGGCACATTTCAGTGGCCTGAAGAGCACACGGTGGCTTCCAAGCCGGCTGAGATGTCTGAAGGCTGTGGAAAAAAATTACACTCCCACTGTTGTTCATATGGAGAACATAACAGGAGGAAGTGATGTCAAGTCCGAGGATGCAGCCAAGGCTAAGGGGGTGGTGCAGGAGATGAAGACTGAGAAATTTGTTCGCTTCCTGCATTTCATGTTGGACTACAGTACCATCTTATCCAAGTGCTGTACTGATTTTCAGCATGATAACCTAAACATCACACGAACAAATCAGTTAGTTGAGAGCACCACATCACGCTTACTCAGCCTAAAAACAAAACCAGGAGAATACCAGAAAACCTTGGACACAAAGTTCACAGCGAACGAGGATGGTAGCATTTGCTACTGTGGAACTCAGCTCACAAAAAGTCGGTGACGTGCTAGAAGAGGTGAGGGCACAGACAAAGACACCTTTGGTGCAGAGATTCAGAAGATTATTGACAACACAGTCAAGTACATGGACAACAGATTTAAAAATCTGCATGAAAAGCCTCTCTCTTGTTTCAAGGTTTTTGACCCTTCCACTCTTCCCTACCCCAGAGAAGAGCTGGCAAATTATGGGGATGAAGAGGTGGATTATCTTGTCACACATTTTGCTAGATGAGGAAGAGAAAGAGAAAATTCCACAAGAATGGATGGATCTAAAAATGTGGCTTGCAGAACACCGGGGTAGCAAGGTAGATGACTGCTTGTACAGAGATCTCCTCTCTGAGAATCCAGAACACCTCTCTCATATCTTGTTGCTGATGAAATTAATGCTGACACTTAGTCCATCAACAGCCATCTGTGAGAGAGGATTTTCTTGCATGAACCGAGAGAAGACAACACATCATACCTCTCTACACCCTGAAACACTGAATGACTGCATGCAACTCTCCATTAATGGGGAAACAGTTGAATCTTTTTGCCCTGACAAGTCAATTCGTTTCTGGATGTTTTCTGGAAAAGGTTCAAGACACCTGGATCATAAAACCCTGACAAGAACAAAGAGCAGTGAAATGGAGGCCGATGCACAGGAAGAGAAAGCTGATGAAGGAGATGCTATGCCCTCAACGTCGAGTGGCATTTTCTTATCCGTGACTTCAGTGGAAATTTCAGATTCAGAATCTGACACAGACTGATTCATGTTCTACACAGTTCTTACAAGTTCATAGAAATTTCTGTTCAATTAGAACCAAATATTTGAGTTGATGATTGTAATTTTTATACAGTTGTTGTAATTTGTGTTTTAACAATTTTTTGATTGATGTTTTGTGTCCTTTACAATATTATACATTAAAAATAATCTCTTTTTTATTCGGGCTACTTAAATTTATTTTGGGCTACCAAAAACTGAAGAGTGCATGCCCGAAGGGCTACCAGTGATTTTGAAATTTTGCGAGCCCTGCCGTCGGGGCGTTCAAGAGTGATAGGAGGAATCGAGGGGTGAATGCCGGTTCCTCCGATAGGAAGGGACGTGCAGCTGGGTGCGCACGTCCAGAGAAGGGCCGTCCTCTGCGGAAGCAGAGGGAAGCTCCAGTGCCGGTGGAAGAGACGACAGTGCGAGCAGACCCGTCAGATACAATCAGATGGGCAGGGAACCTGCGGAGGAGGTGCCGAACAGGCAAGTCGCAGGGTGCTGCTAGAAGGGGAGAGCGCTGCCGGTGCACTGCACAGAGGGACGTCAGGTGGTGGTGTCCAGGCAGCGCTTCTGCCCCTCTTTCTGTTTTGGTTGCAGGAACGGACCCCGGATGTGCAGTAGGGCCTGCTTTGTTGGGGAACTGCCCTCCCGGGACGGACCGCTGCACTGGAGGACTCTTCACTGGCGATGGGGCAGCCCCGCGACCGGCGGAAGCTGCAAAGGCGCGAGCAGCGCAGCACAAAGGGGCGCAAAGACCTCAGAGGGGTTGCCGAAAAAACGAGTTCCAGGGTGCCGGATTGGACCCTGGACAAATAGTAGGACCCACTTCAGGGTTGAACCACCATCACGGGTTGTGTCGCTCAGACCGACGTGTCTTCGCTGGCGATGGGGCACTGTGGCACCCGGACGGGGCTCATGGCCGGCCGGGACGCCCAGGAAGACAGGAGGAGGGCTCATTTCTCCTCCAGACTGCGAGGGGGCATCCGCCCTGGTTGTATTGGGGGCCACGGGTACAGGGCTTGGAAGCCCAACCCTGTAGGGGCCTGTGGTCAACGCCAGGGGGCGTCCCCCTGCCTGAAGGACCCTGGACCCCAGTACTTCCACCACACCAGGAAGTGCTGGGGGGAAGAAGAAAGGGAACACCGGAGTGCTTCCGGGAGGACAGCCGGCATTTCCACCACACTGGGGCGTGTCCGCGGGATTGCCGGTGTACACCTGGAACACATCCGGGTACGGATAAAAGGGGCCTCCTCCCTTCATTTGAGGCTGGAGTCAGGTGGAAGCAGGACAAGGTTCAAGAAGGAGGCGGTCCGAAGAGGCAGAGTGGTTGGCCTGGACTTTGGGTAAGATTGGGGTTTGTGGCACAATAATTGTAAATAGTAGTGTAAATAAACGTGTGTTGGGTGACATGAGCGTGTCTGCCTGTCTGTGTCCGGGCCAGTCTCCACAGCCCAAATAAAGGATATTTACTGGGCCCCAAAACCTTCTCTACAAAAAAAAAATACCAAGCACAGTTCTCCTTCTTCCTCCAAAAGCACAGCTTAATGCTTCACAACTCTGACACATCAAACTAAGGCAGAAGGCTTTCTTTTAAAATCAACCTGAGAACTGCTTCCGGTCTCCTCTCCAAGCCATCTTATATGGGAACCAGGGTGGACCTTCCCTGACTGTGCCCACTTGGCAGTCCCCAAAGACCACAACAGGGTTGTGTTTTCAGACTTTATTTCCCATGCAACTGTGCGGGTGTCCTAATCAGGTTCAGCCCTCAGGAACACTGCCACCTCCAGTGTGGGGGAATGACCTGCTCCTGGGTATGCCCATTTTCCTAGTCCTTCCATTATGGAGCTCTTGAAGGCCATGATATAACTCACTCCTAACATTAATCCTGTTGTCAGAAACCAAAAGATCTTTGTCTTTGGTATGTAATGTTTTTAGGATTTCAAAGTCTTTAGAAGCAGTGCACCAGCAAGAATAAACAAGGCATTTGTGGATTCTTGTGCTCTAAAACGTAATATGTCTATACCAGTCTCCAGGTTTTAGAGCATAAGAAATTTTACAAATGACAGGAGATTATTCAGTCCATCAGGCTCATTTGTTTAGCTATTAGTAAAGCTGTCCCAATATCTCATCTATCTCAATATCTTTCTAGCTTCAATCCTAAATGCACTTCCCCTTATTTTCGCTGGTGTCCTCAAGTATGTGATTCACAGTTAAGCTGAAAGAATTCTGCTGGATTTACTTTATCAGTGCCTTTAAGAAATTTGAAGGTCTGTATTAGGTCCCTATACAGTCTCCTCTGCTCGAGACTAAACAGGCTTAATTCTCTGAGTTGGTCAGAGTAGGACACATCCTTAAGTCCTGGGATGCACTTGGTCTCCTCATAACAGCTTCAACTGCTGCTACGTCTTTCTTGTAGAGTGGTGACCAGGACTGTACATGATACTCCAGATGTAGTCTCACTAGTGCATTATATTGCCTAAATATAAGGTACCTTGATTTATATTTAACAGTTTTTACAACATAACCTAACAATTTATTTGCCATTTCAATAGACTACTGTGTATTGCTTAGATGATAAAAAATGTTGTGTTAACATAAATTCTTCAATCTTTTTCAAAGGTTGCTTCCTTCAGGACAGTGTCTCACATCTTGTATTTATAATTGACAATCCTTTTGCCCATGTGTAGCAGTTTGAACTTTTCTATGTTAAACTGCATTTTCCAAGTGTTTGCACTGTTTTAAAGCTTGTCCAAGTCTTCTTGAATTGTTTTTGCTACTTCCTCAATATCTGCTGTTCTTCCAATTTTAGTGTCTGTTAATTTCACAAGTTTACCAACTATACCAAAATCTATGTCATTAATATAAGTCAGAATAAATAACGGTCTCAGGAATGACCCCTGAAGGACTCCATTAATGACTTCAGAATTCTTCTCTTATCTGCACTCTTCATCTCCTCCTGGTTAACCAACTTGAAATCCGGTTTTGTAGGTTAACTCCGATGTCTACAGCTTCTAGTTTCAAAATTAATCTTTGGTGTGGAAATACATCAAGGGCTTTTTGAAAGTCTAAGTAAATTATGTTGTATGCGTTGCTTTGCTTTTGACAATTATTGTAGTTGCATATTCAAAAAAATCTTTTTATATAGGTACCTTTCTAATGTACTTCTTTTCTAAAGTGACTGCTCAAATATGTCTAATAAGAGTTTACAAATTACATATTTTGTTACTTTCAATACAATTGATAAATTCCCATCAGGTCCAAGGCTCTTATTGGTATTCAACGTATCGAGGGCTTGAAGCACATGTGACTCTTCTATTTTAAAATGTATGAACTTGGATCTTGCTTTTACTTCTGCACAGGTATTCCATTATTTTCTTTCTTTACAAATACCTGAGTGAAATATTTGTTAATTTCATTTGCTATTTCCCTCTCATTTTCAATGATTTATCCTTTTGTGTCTCTGAGGTTCCTTATTACTGTTATCTTTAAATTGTAGTAGTACTCAAAAAATTGCTTGCTATTTGTTTAGGCTTCACTTGATCTTCACTTGAGCTGTAGTGTCTGATATTCCTCTAAGTTAGCATTACTTGCCTGTTTTTTAATTTTAGATTTCCAAGAAAATTATACTAATTTTCTAGTCCACTAAGGGCCTCAGAGGTCATATATGCCTTTTCTCAGACTCTCAAAGTGCCTACCTGATCATTCAAGCCCTAAGAGGTCTCCAACTCTAGAATTTAAATGTGATCCTTGTTCTCAAGTTTTTGGATCTTAGTTTAAGCTGAAATAATTTGCATATTTTTTAATCTTAGGTGTTGATGTCACAGTTTTTGGTAAGAGTCACTACAGTCCTTTTAAAACTGTTTATTAAAACAGGTTGAAAGTTCATACAGTATATAAAAAAACACCTTTATTCTTTGGTAAATAGCTGAGTAATTACTCTACATGTAAGCGGACCATTTGTTAATGACATCAGGAAGAGCTCATGAAAGAACGCAATAGCACAGTGTGCAACAAAGTGGAGTGAGAGGAGTGTTTGATATGCAACCAGAAAAATGAAGAGCAGCTGTCATGTTTCAAAGGTTACCCAGAAGGATTTGCAGTACAGTTTTGTTGCTAATACATTATTGAAGAAATCAATATATTTATATCATGAATATAATCATGACAAGTAGATATATTAACTCCTCATTTTTGTACACAATCCCCATCAACTTCAACGGCCCTGCACCATCTTCTATCCCCTTCTTCTACTAATCTGAATCAAGCACTTGTGTGGCCACTTCTTCTCTTCTTTATTGAGATCATTCTCACTGCCCAGCCTTTTCCCAGTGATAGTATTTTTGATGACTTTCAAGAGATGCAGATACGCTTAACTTCATTAAATGTTTCTTTATTGACCCCTTCTATTTCATAAAAATTCAACAATAGCCCATTGTTTACAATGCACACCGATGTACAATGCCATTTTGAGGTCTAGCTCTATATAACATAAAAAATGGATTGTTTCATGGATTTGCAGTAGCAAGCAAAAATAAGTTGTAGACATTTCATGCTAATTTTTACTGAAATATCTCAAAAAATAAAAATGTAAAATCTTTTTGGGCAACCCTCCTATTACTGATATTGTCTTAGTCAAGTGGAAGGAAAACAGTAGCTTTCTGGTTACTCATCGACGTTTTATATAAAACAACATTTTAAATACTCAGTGAATATACTATATATTCTGTCCCTTTTCTTTTCCACCATTAAAACAAAAGCAACAGTTGTGTATACTTGACCATTCGACAAAACATTAAAACTACTAAGCTGAATGCATTTTTATCGAACATACAGTAAATAGTGAGAAAAGGCAAATATGCCTTGCCATGCCCCAATTAACAGGGAACATGTAGGTAAGACTTCCAGGAGATGTGCTCTTACTTCTAGGGAAGTTTGTGTGACCATCAGCATGAGTCAGCAAAGGTTGACAAACCCCTGCTGTTTATTGTTAGTGAGAGAAAGCAGCAAGACAACAGTTCTGCTGTTGGGCTTAATTATTGTTTTATTGGTGTTCTTGCACTGAGCATGAAAGAAGGAACAAGGATTTAGTCAGAGCAGCATTTATGCAGCTGCACTTAGCCTGTAACCTGTAGTTAACAGCCAAAAATATGCTCTGCACGCAATGACAAAATCACAGGCTTGGAAATTCTTCACTGTCATGGTTAAGATTTTAAAGGAACAGAAAAGAGAATATTAAAAAAATCAAAGTAACATGAAAGCCTGTTTCTTTAATTTCACTCAAAGGCAACTATTATTAACATGGAACAGATGTAACAAATGACTAGGATGGGCAGTAACATAATATGACATATAAGCCATAGAAATGTTCATATCCAAGATGGGAACTATGGAGTGATTTGAGAAACAGCCTGTAGGAATGATGGAACAATACACTAAATAATCAAAAAACACTAAATGGCCAAAAAGATGAAAAATTCCTTTTTGACTATGCATTAATATTGCAAATAACCTTCATGATTGCTGGACAGAAAAAATATATACAGATAGGCCTGAAAACGACTGCACTAAAGGATTAACATAACAATATTTTGCTCACAGTGAACCTTATGTTTAAATCGTATACTTATTTTCCATTAATGGTTTTTCCCAAGAGTTCAGAAAACAGCTACAGTGTAAGTGGCAAATAGCACAAAGGAAACTTATTCTTAATCTTCAATGTTCTATTCCTTCAGAAATCAACCCCAGTGTACAGTGGATATAAAAAGTCTACACACCACTGCCAAAGTCACAGATTTTGTGTAATAAAAAATGAAACCAAGATAAATCCTGTCAGAACTTATTCTGCCTTAATTGCAAAACTGCAATCTACAGTATATAGAAGGCAAAAACAAATCAGAAACTGTTTAGTAAAAAAAAGGAAACAAAAATCATATAAAAACCTGGTTATATTAGTGTGCACACCCTTTAATAATCAAGGTTGTGGCTGCGTTCAGAATCAGCCAATCACAATAAGTCTCATCTCCAATAACAGTTACTATACACCTGACATCATTTAAAGTGGCTCTGATTGAGCTTGGATAAAGTGTGCCTGTTCCTGTAGGATTATTCTGATATCCTCTTGGTTGCAACATAGTCCGAAAGCCATGGTCCACAAGGAACTTTTAAAACATGAATGGGATCTCATCATTGAAAGGTATCAATCAGAACTGGGGTACAAGAAAGTATCCAAAGCATTAAACATCCCATGGAGCACGGTGAAAACAGTCATCAACAAATGGATAAAATATGGCTTAACGATGTCTCAACCAAGATCACGACATCCCTCCATGACTGATAAGAAGACAAGGAGAAAACTGGTCACGGAGGTCACTAAGAGGCCTACAGCAACATTAAAGGAGCTTCAGGATTTCTTGGTAAGTACTGGTTGTTCCCTATATGTGACAACAATCAGTCGTATTCTTCATGTCTGGGTTGTGAGGTAGGGTAGCAAGACGAAAGCCTTTTCTCACACAGAAAAACATCCAAGCCCGACTAAACTTTGCAAAAAGGTACACCCAGTCTCCCACAACCATGTTGAACAATGCATTATGGTCTGATGAGACCAAGATTGAACAATTTGGCCTCAATTCCAAAAGGTACATTTGGCGCAAAAATAACACTGCACATCTTCAAAAGAATGCCATACCCACATTAAAGCATGGTGGTGGCATCATCATACTTTGGGGCTACTTTTCTTCAGCTGGAACTGCGGCTTTACTCAAGGTGAATGGAATAATGAATAGCTCCAAATATCAGTCTATTTTGACACAAAACCTTCAAGCACCTGCTAGGAAGCCGAAGAAGAGGAATTTCACCTTTCAGCATGACAACACTCCAAAGCATACATCAAAATCAACAAAGGAGGATCAGTTTTCTGAAATGGCCCCACCAGAGCCCAGACCTTAATCCAACTGAAAATCTGTTGGGTGGCCTGAAAAGAGCTGCGCACATGAGATGACCTCACAATTTGACAGATGTGCCAAAATGAAAGACTCCTAGCCAAAAAGACTGAGTGTTGTAATAAAATGAAAAGGTGCATCAACTAAGTACTGCATTAGTTTAGGGGGTGTGCACACTAATGCAACCAGGTTTTTGTATGATTTTTTTTTCCTTTTCCACTAAACAGTTTCTGATTTATTTTCACCTTCTTTGTATACATTATTATTTTGCAATAAAGGTGTAACAAGTTCTGACAGGATTTATCTTGGTTTCATTTTCTTATTACACAAAATTTGCGATTTTAGCAGGAGTGTGAAGACTTTTTTATATCCCCTGTAATATTTCAGTCTATATTATTCTATTTCAAACTTCCACCTTTCTTCAGAAGTCATAAATATTTGCCCTTTTTCCTAATACTCTTAACTAATACCGTTCATCTCTGCTAAAGCATGCAAATTTAGATTCAACAGTTTTGACAGTGACTAAAATGTTTTTATAACTCTTTTTTGTAAGTGAAATTAAACATTTTATTCCTTGGAAAAGGAATACTGATGTTTCTCAAAAGAACAAATTGCCATAAATGAAAGAATGTTGTCTTTTTGTGGGGACATGTCAGGTACACACAGAACATGTTAACATGCTCCCTGCTTGAATAAAAATTCATCATTGGAGTTATAGATAAATGAGTTATTGCTGCTAGAGGGAGTAATAGCTTGGCATCTGTTGCCAAAGTAGTGCAGGAGCTGACCTCAGAAGATTTTTGGGGCTTGGCAATAGATGGATTGACAAATATAACATAACACAATAGTTAAAGTAAGAAAAAACAGTTCACTCCAGTCCTTAAGGTAGGAGGACAGTCACTAAAATTCAGTCTAAATTTTTCATCTACTTGTTGTGTACTGGCTATCCCAGGGACAGACCTCTAACCATCGCTGGGTCGCTCTTATATAAATGTGTGTTTCTCTCTTGTAATGAAAGATGCCTGTAATATCACTTCGTTCAGTTCTCCAAAACATTGCAGCATAATTTCCTCACTCAGTGCCTCATACAGTATATTATCAGTTAACACAACCTCACAGTTCTCACAATCACATGAGCTGGAAGCGATGGGAAACTGCTCAAACTGCATCCAGGTTCATATACTGTAGCTGTAAAAGAAATAGAAGTGTTCTAATAAAAAGGGTCTCTTTTCATACTATGGAAGAACTCAACTTTTATGAGTTGTGTATCTCTTTAAATTGTCTTTACTAAGTTTCAGAAATGGCTTTATATCCAGAGATCAGAGTCTCAAGAGAGCCAAGAAATGCAGGAATCTGTAATTTAGGACAAGCACATGATTGAATTCTATTGACTGTTGTCCTGGGTTAAAAGAATGTTGCTTTCAACTGAATTGATTGCTCATATTTAGGATTTATTGTTCTGCTGAGTTGTATCTTGTTTTCTAAACCCCACACCATGATTATAAAAGTTGCTGAACTAAAAGAAAAAGATTACAGATTATTCTTATTTTTCATTTAAAATGTAATAATCTTAAATTATAAAGTGAACTAAAAATTAAATAAAAAAAGATTTTAAGTGACATGATTTTATTTAAAATTGCACTAAAGAGTAAAAAAATTATTTTACTTGTATAACAATATATTTGGGCATATAGTTGCACTCAAAATTAATCAACCCCCATTGAAAATTAGGTTTACTGGCAAAATTTGCAAGCTTTCAGCTGTTTGCAATAACATGAACAATTTAAATAGCTCAACACAACTAATATTAAAAGTGGTTTCTCCACATTCAACACAAAATGCCACTTTCAATGACTGCTGCAGTGTTAAAATTATTCAAACCCTTCATGACAAGCATCTTTAGTACTGTACTTAGTAGAGCACCCTTCTGCTGCTATGACCTGCTCCAAATGTGATGCTAGCCAGACACCAGCTTCTGGCAGTGTTCCTGGGGAATCTTAGCGAATTCCTCATGGCACTTGCCTCCAGCTCACTAATATTCTTAGGTTTGTGTGCTGCAGCTACCTTCTTTAAACCCACCAGAGATTTGATTTTATTTGAGATTTCTTCAAATTCCACCAGAGATTTCAAATCCCACCAGAGAGTCTAGAATCTTCCAGGACTTTTTCCAAAATCAAGCCTTGGTTGACCTCTTCAAAGGTACAGTGACGCCCAAGCTTCAGCTTCCTCACAGATGGATCGACATTTTCTCCTACAATTTCTTGTTACTTGATTGAATCCATCTTGCCCTGCATGCACTGCAGGTTTCCAGTGCCAGAAGAACTTCAGCAGCCCCAGAGCATCACAGAGCCACCACCATGCTTCATTGTAGGCAGGGTGCTCTTTTCATCATATGCTTCATTCTCCAAACATCCATAGGCCCAAAAAGTTCCAGCTTTGTTTTATCGCTCCACAGAACAGAATTCCAAAACTTCTGTGGCTTATTTATATGGTTTTGAGCACATTGGAGCCAACTTTTCTTATGTTTTTGGGTCAGTAGTGGTGTACGTCTTGGGGTTCAGGCATGGAGACCTTCAGCGTTTAGAATGCATCTTGGTGTGGAAACTGAAACCCCAGTATCTGCTGCCACCAAGCCATGCTGAAGGTCTCTTGCAGTCACTTGAGGGTTTTTGGCCACCTGCCACCACAGAAATCTGGTAACACTTAAAAAAACATGACTTTTGATCCCACTAATATCTCCAATTCCTTTGGCAATCCTCCAGTTTTATTGATGCCAGTTGGAATGATGTCATTAATGTTGACGTTACTGATGTTTGGTGTTGCATCAACCAACTGATCCTGTGCTATGATCTTGCATATTGTGACTCTCTGATTCCTGAAGTATTGAAGCACAACTTTGTTATGATCATCCACTTGCATATTGAGTATTGGACAAACAACAGTCGACCCCTCCAGAGGTCCACGTAGATGGGCAACGGGGTGTGCCCCGTGTCATGAGGGTATATGTTAGTGGCATGGCATGTTTTAACCTTCCCACCCCATACCATTCAATTCATGTACTCACTTTGATATTGGGTGTTGTAATGGTAGCGACATGATATTTTTATACACCCTCATGCTGTTTAGTCCTCCGCATGTTACTTACTTTGACAATGGGTGTAACCTCCACCTCATGCTTATCGTTTTTATCATTAGAAACTATTAATACACCTCATCAACATGACACATTTTTTATTTTATCATATGCCGACAGCACTGAGTGCAACTACACTCTCCCTTTGTGAATACTGAACACATCACATTGTATTTTGAAATTGATGAATTATCATATTGTCATCGGAGATGGAAAATTTGAACGGAATCGGTCCAATGAAAGTGAGACAAAAATTAACTTCAAAATTTGACCCAAACAAACAGATCGTGATACAAGTTGAATGAAATCATGTAATAATAATAATAAAAATAACTCTAGCCTAAAGTGTCTCAAGGATCACAGAATCCACACTGAATTAAAATGTTTATATAAATTACTATAATACGGTACAATATCTGATTTAAATGTTACCATATAATATTAAAATAAAAATACAAAATACTATGAATATAAGATAAATTATTCATGTGCATATATACAATATGTATCATATTGTTTAACATTATCAGTTATGTTACACTGTCATTGTCTTTCATATATTTTCTGAACTTGCTTTTACTAGAACAGCATTGGCACAGTGATGTCAGGATCTAAAACCTATCCTGGCAGAAACTGATGCATCACAGATGCCTGCCATGGACGAGGTACTAGTATACTGCACAGAACTCCCATTCTTACACAAACATCCATTCGGTCTGAAACAATTTAGTGTTGCTAGTCAATCAAACTCTATGGCTTTGAGTCTCCGACTGCAGAAGAGAGCAACCAAGTGCATCCCAGGACTTAAAGACATCTCCTACTCTGAAAGGCTTAGAGAATCAAACCTCTTTAGTCTCAAGCAGAGGAGACTGCATGGGGACCTAATCTAGGTATTTAAAATCCTGAAAGGCATTTATAAAGCAGATCCAGCAGAATTATTTTTACCTTAAGGGTGAATTAGGTACGCAAGTGCAGAAGTAGAAATTAAGGGAAAGTGCATTTAACACTGAAGCCAGGAAGCACATCTTTATGCAAAGAGTTGTGGGACTCTGGAACAAAGTACCGAGACATGTAGTTGAAGCAGAAACCTTGACAACCTTTAAGAAGAATCTGGATGAGATATTGGGACAGCTTAGCTATTAGATAAACAAATGGGCTTGATGGAATGAATGGGCTGCTCTTGTTTGACAAATTTCTTATCTTCTTAAGTGAAAATCAGCCATAAATTTGAAACCCACAAAAACAGACAGAATGTGTAACTCTACATTTTCAGCCAGTAAAATTCAACATCAAACTGTTGGATGGTAATTCAGGATGTCAAGTTCTAAGAAATCATCACTGGGACCATGCCGAATGGAACAACATTCTTTAGGGACCTGGCACAGTGGGCTTATTACAACCTCAACGAGCAGGAAGCTGGTGATTACGAACAGTTAATGGCAGAGGTGCTGCTGTGGTATGGTATTAATCCAGACCAGCAGACAAGACCATGCCACAAATGGGTATTTGACCCAGAGAGGCTTTCCTGTTCACAGGCATATGAATTATGAAGCAGAGGTGGGCAATGGCTAAAGCCAGAAATTAACTCAGCAAAAACTATCACAGAAATGGTCACATGTGACCTTCTGGTGAACGCATTCCCTGACTACTTTGCCTGGCCAGTTCAGACGCTAGAAGACAAAAATCTCGATTTACTGATAGCAGCCCTTTGAGCACCACCAAGCCGCCTCGCAAACCGAGCATTTGGAATGGTCAGCTAATTGCCACAATTCCCATCATGTAGTCAATCCAGAGCACACCAATTGCAATATAGAAACGGTGGTACACTCAAAGGAGAGGCACATGACTCCTCCACCCTGCTTCAAGTGCAGAAATCTGGGACATACCATCCCCAACTGCCTCTGCTTTGGTAAGTGTATGGACTGCAGTTTGAGCGCATGGAGAGAGGTACTGTTTTTCTGCTAATCGTCTGTCTCTTACACATGATAATGTGGTGGTGGTACATGGCGCAAAGTGCACTCATGGATTCCAGCAACAACATTTCCATTGTTGCATGCTGATATGTGCTTCCAAGACAATGGGAACCTGGAATGACCAGTATAACTTGTATAAATAGGGAAACTCAGTGGTACAGGTCCACCCAGTGTATTATTACCTACAAGGGTGTAACTCAAAAGATCCAGGTTGCTGTTGTGCGCAGCCCTCTCTATCCAGTTATTCTCAGGTGGGACAGGCCAGAAATTAAAGGTGTCTGTAGTTAAATGGGGTCGAGTGGACATTCAATGGAACGAGAGACATTCCGGTATTACGCACTGATGTATCTATGGAGATGGATGGAGCAGCATTGTGGGATGTTTCTCCAGCCCTTGAGGTAACCACTAGTCCCTTCTCAACATTACATTTCCAATTTTGGCAGACTCCGGCCTAATTTAAAAGGGAGATTGGATTGACAGCTCCCTAAGGTATGCCATGAATCCAGTAGTTCCAATTGACTGACACGGTACAAATTATCTCATGCCACAGGGATTCCAATTTGTATTAAAAATGATGTTGTAGCAGAGCATAAGGATGAGGTACAGTCGCTCTTGTTAGTTATTTTCCAGCAACAAGTTTGTGAATTGGCTCATGTCCACATCTTAGGTGCCCTCCTGGGTACCGAAAAGACATTGGAGAGGATTAAGCTCTGGTTCTATTGTCCAGGAATTAAAGTGGTCCGTCGATTTTTTCCCTCGTGTTCAGAATGTCAATTGAGATAGATTTCTCAAAAGGACCATGCTCATCTCGTTCCTGTCCAGCTCATCAACATTAGGCTTTGAAGCAACTACGGTTAGATGTTGTTGGACTCCTTTAACCTTCTGCTAGTAGCCATAAATACATTTCAGTAATGGTAGATTATCCAAGGGACACCATTTACCTAGGAAATGTTCAGGGAGGTTGCCAAATTTCTCAAAATTAAGCATCTGAAAGCCTTAGTGTCATCCTCAAACTGATGGTTTAGTAGAGCAGTTTAATCAGATGCAAGGTGATCAGTGAGGACAGAAGGAACTGGGATCAGTTAATTCCTCTCGTATTGTTTGCCTTTCAGGAGGTCCCATAAGCTTCTATAGGCTTCTCACTCTTTAAATTATTGTGTGGATTGCAACACTGAGGTATAGATATTTTAAAAGAAGGTTGGAAAGAAGAGGCAGTCCTTTCCATTAATATACTAGAATATATTGCACAGTTATGTGACAGATTTGAAAAGATTTGACCTATTCTAAAGGAAAACATTCAACGTGCACAATCAGCCCAGGCTTGATACTATGACAGTGACATGACACATGAGTTCCATTCTGAAGACTGCATCATAGTCCTCATTCCAACTTCTTACTCCAAATTGTTAGCTTATTGGTAGGGCGTATACGAAATTATGGAGAGGAAGTTCTTGGTCGACTATTTGGTTAAAAAACCAAACCAGTGACTAGCTGAGCGACTTTAACACATAAATCTATTGAAGCTCTGGAAGGAAAGGGATCCTTATCCCTACTCCATTCAACCTCACTCCTTCTTTACCCACAATAATCTTAATTTTGGTCTGAATTTGTCATCCCAACAATGATGAAAGCTTGAGGAAGTGGCTAATGGTCAACCCAGATGAACTTCCCTGATTGTGCATGGCACTGTTACAGAGCCAGGGGTTGTTGTGAGAGAACACCCGTACTGTCTCCTGGAAGCCAGACGAGTGGAAGTTGAGCTTGAGATCAGATGCATGCTGGATCTGTTGTAATAGAGGAAAGTTTTGGTCCTTGGTCCAGCCCCATTGTACTGTCCCAAATATTATGGAGTGGGTAGAATTATCTTTGACTATATCTGAAGATACAAAGCTATGGGTTCAACAGCAACTGCAAAAACCATTGGTGATAATGGGCATCTGTCTACTTTCAAACTCATATCTACAATAGTCAGAATTTGCATTACTCATATAAACTAAAGCTTCTAGACCAGAGCAAACTAATCTAATCCATGCACACATATTTAGACCAAAACTAAATTTTTGCAATGCAGCAAGCAAATACTCCCATTCAACCTAGTATTTTCCATTGACATTTCCAAAATTTACAGTGCTAGTTAAACTGAAAACATCTGGATCTGTGACTTTCATATTTTGCAATGGCTCTTGATTTTCAAGGTGCCATAAGGGCATATCTATTGCCTTTGTACAGATTGTGTTGAATAACTGTGTGTGGGATTTCAGTGAACTGAGCCTCACCTTCCATACACTTCAAAATATTTAAAGACTTAATGTATTCCTTAAACTTGCTACTTATTTCAATGTACTCCATGATTTTAGTTTTAACTGCACTGGTAACCACTGGTAACCTCTGCGATTCCATTCTGAACTACCTTTTCATGTATTTGTTGTGCAAAATTCTTATTGGTCTCACCACGTTCATAAAGATGATGGCGTTGTTTCACTTGAGAATAAGAAAATGGTTAGCTTTTCAAAAACAATGCTAAAAAGTAATTCTAACACTAGAACGATACAAGATATGTTTAGGTGTGAATCTGTTATCCTCTATCACATCATAACACATCTAACACTGGACATTTCCCATGGGCTACCTCTTTCAAAAACACAGTTACAGTCAAGGTGGCTATGATTCACAATGTATTAAGAAACTAAATATGCATACTTCGAGTTTATGGTATTAGTCACTTTAATGTCATCAAATGTTTTACCAAATCCAAGATTTCAGCATACCCAATCAAGCTGAACTCCCTTTCTTTAGAAGAAATTTGTTTATTTTAAACCAGTATTCATCCAGCAGTGTTTGCAATTGAAGTTAACTTTCATAGCTCTTGAAAACTGTAGAATTACATTAAAAGCAGCACAAAATATATATTTGAACAATTACAGTGTCTTAAAACTAAAAAACAATTTACAAACAGGTGATTCATAAACTAAATCCAACAAGTGTGAAAATGTACTTTACCAGACCTACTACCAAATGGCTACTATCTCACAATAACACAATATGCTCATTTTATGACCTTTGTTTCTTGTTTATTCTCCATTATCTTCTTCTTGTACTTACAATTACATTTTCTCTGTTCTGAAAACCTGTCTGTCTACAAAAACATTTAAATAACATACCCAACATTGTATTTTCAGTTTTCTCCCTTATTTGGTCACTTGCAAAGGTCACCTGTAACAACCAACTGTCTTCAAAGTTTGTTATCGGGAACCAGACACCTTAGATCCTAGTATTAAAAGGTCCTCAAAAACAAATTTATGAGTTTATTTTTAATCACATTTTTAATTTCTGACCACAGGTTGTTTCATTTTGGTAGAAGGAGTTATTTTTTACCTTCCCATCAATAACAAATAAAAGTGAGTTGCTGCCAACTTTTATTTTTACATGGTGGACATTTTCGGTAAATTTCGCACAAAAGCTAATAAAATTTATTAATCAGCTAACCTAGAATTTTCAACACCTGATGATTAGCAGTTCTAAAATACTATTCAATAATGGGAAATGTAGGTGTGACTGTCTATTGTTAACTGCATAGTCAGAGACAATTCCAACTTCACCCCAACTCCTCCCAGGGAGAAATTGTAGAGTTACTGCCGTCCTTCGTCTTTCTCTTGGGATTATATTTTATCAAAAGTCAAGTTTTACCTACTGTTCTATATGTACTGGGAAGATTGATCTCCCAATCCATCTACTGACTTTATAAGAAGAGTCACTAGAGACATGAATGTTGCTGCCGAGGTAAGTAAACCTCTCAGCAAGGTTGACATTCCCTCTGCAAACAGACCCACTGCTGACAGCTATGCCCAAGAGGTGATTAAAGGCCTGGATCTTGTTTTTTATCCAGAACACTCGCAAGCCCGGACACTAAGACTCCTTACTCAGTCAGTCTCCCAATCAGAACCTCCATGGACTTCATGAGATCACAATATCATCGGCAAAGTAAAGATCAGTGAATTTTTCTTCACCAGCTATTGTCTCACAGCTGCTGGACCCCACGACCCTGCCCAACACCCTGACCATGCAGGCATTGAACAGAGTAGGAGCAAGAACACACCCCTGACAAACCACAGAATCAACTGGGAAAAACACACAGTACCAGTGTACAGGTCAGCCATGATATCCAGCAACTTCAGGGGGATCCTGAGAAGTCTCAGGATGTCCCAGAGGGAAGCTCAATCAACAGAGTTAAACACTTAACACTTAAAAAAATCAACAAAGGCTGCAAAGAAACTCTGCCAATATTCGCATTTGTATTCGATGAGAACCCTCAGTGCCAGGATGCAGTCGGACAACCAAAATTACAGACAGAAAACAAAAAAAGTTTGTAGCCAAAAATAAATCACAGCCAGAGATGCATTTTCAAGCTCGTAAGGTTTCCACAAAATTGAACTGTGAATAAGTCTAACCACCAGCTCTATACTGTTGCATCAAAGGAGAAATCAAATGTAACCTCTGGGGGCACACCATTAGCAACAATGGGTTGCATGCAGCAACTGTATCACAAAATGGAAGAGATTGCCTAATTTCAAAATGGCATCACAATAAATATAAATAATTATAATAAATATTTCAAACTTTCTAAAAGACTTCAAAACTGTGAATTAGGCCTGCCAATAGATTCTTATGTGTGAAAAACATATAATAAATCTATGCAAGTCACAATTTTTTTTTTTTTTTTGCAAAAAAATTAAAACATAATTACTTCCTAGCAAAAGGAGTATAAAAGCCTAACTTTCATTTTTTATTTTAACTAAGAAAAGACACTCAGTAGTCATCACCCCTAATGTCTCACAGTTAAGAGTCAATAATGCTATCTGTGTTTACGTTTCTGGTGATTACTTTGGTCTTCTTTGGATGTTTCCCTGGAACTATTTTTAAAAGTAGCTTACAAAAAAGCCAATGGGAGCATCTCATTTTAGAAAGATGCTAGAATTGTATCAAGTCGGAAACAATAAAAGTGCCAGGATAACTGTCTGTCTATGATTTAAATAATTAAGTATAATGTAAGTAAAAGAAATCTGTCAATATCTGGGGTAATCCACCCACTTACACTCCTCTTACAGGTACATTTAATGAGTCTTTAGCTATTATACTTTACATCTAGTAAACACATAATGTTTAAATCATTAGCCCTGCATTGATTATTAAGGTGTCTGAGCTTACACTGCATGAATTCAGCAGTGAATGTTTTACATGGAAGCATCCACTGACAGTGAGATTACAAACTGCCTACAGTCTAATAACATGTAACATCCAAGATGAACAAAGGAAATCTGCAGAAGTAAAAAAAAAAGTAGTTTGAGATAAAGTATGTTTCTGCAAAATTTTAGTCATATGTAAATATTCAGCCATTTATATTTAAAGCCAGTGGAAGTGTATCATTTAAAAGAAAACAAAGATTAAGTGTGAAATTACATCTTGCATGGTCTCCATGTGAAATATCTGGCTCTTAAACTGCTTGTGTATCTCCATGACAAACTAAAACAAATTAAGCAAACAAGATATAACGCCACATTAATAAAAAATAACTGTTGCAACAATACATTTATAATCGGTAACAAAAACAACAAAAAAACCTTAATCAGTTGAATCCTGTACATTACAGTAAAAAGTATGGGCATCCTGTTATGGAGAACTCAAACATTCTACAACAAAGTTTTAGACCATGTATCATATACAGTACATGTATCAAAAACGAGAAATGTATTAAAAATTAGAAATGGAAAAGTCAAGCAACAATAATGTCAACTTAATTACACAATTAAAACTAATAAAATAATCTATACACTTTTTATCCACTGCTCCCAAATTTAGGAAACAATATAGTAAATTCATCCAAAATTCAGCAACACAGAAGAAATTAGTTTAACAGTAAATTCAGCCAGCTGGTAAGAAAGAGAGGTATAAATAATATACTCACTTGCCATATTTATAAAAAAAATTTGATATGTAACTATTTCCATTTCAGAGGCATTTGTTTAGATCCATCTGTCTATAAAAGTAAACATGTATGATGTATGATTCATGGCTTTTTCTAATTATAGTATAAATATGGTACATTTACAGCTTATATGCAAACAAAGCCACAAAAAATATTTATATATAAAAAATCAGCAAAATTACAGTTTAATTAAGGGTAGCCTAACTGCACAGCAGCCTTTACGGCATCATAAACATAGGACCACATCCAGACCTGGTCACAGCTTGGGGTGTTTCAACACACTCTCCTTGTGTCTGTGTGAGTTTTTTGCTGAGCACTTAGCCATTCTATCATATTCCAAAGACAGGAATGGACTGGAAAGTCTAAACTGGTTCAGCGTGGGTATTTGGTGTGACTCCAGAAAGCAGATGCACCAGCATGAAGTCACAGCCTTCAGCAAGTAAAAAGGCAGCCTCTCTGTATTTGATTCTGTGGGAGCTGGATAGGCTGCCTGACACTAACACTGTTTGATGGCCACCTTCTCCTAATAAATGTTGTGTATGTGGCAGATAAAAGACAACTACTGCCAGGTAAGCCCTTGGAGGCTACAGTTGTCTCAGGATGGAATCTTGCCTCAAAAGGTGTCTCATATTTTTTATCTTTTTCCTAAGCATATTACATTATAATACTGTATATGCAGTACACACTCAGGGAAAGCTTTAATCATATGTGGTTTTGTTTTGTACTTTATACAAACTGACTGCTTTGAGCATATACATTTATGGTAATACATGCCAAAGTGACATTTAGTCAGTCAATGTCGGTTGTGTAAGATAAGGCTCTTCATTTACTATGTTTACAAACACAAAAAGGAGAACAAAAAGTAAAGTGTTTATTTGGAGTTGATTAGTAATTTTAATGTTCTCATGGCTTTGAGGTAAACTAGTAACTTTTTTGCATGTATTATGAAATGCAATACAATATAATGATACAGGTTAATGTAATTAACCCTAATTTTTGACAATTTAAGATAATAAAAACAACCCCTGCATTCTGTTAATTAAAAAAAACTTTTTAATATTAACTTTTTTCAAAGAAACTGAATCCTCCAAAGAAAAGCCACACAGAAGAGGACAAACTAAACACAGTACTGGTAACCACATCATCTCCACTTGACCCCCACAAAAATATGTTAATTAAAATGATTTCAGTTTCAGAATGAAATAAACTATATTTCTTAATTATGCATGTTTCTTTACTCTTTAAAATATTTAACAGATGGTGACAGGCTAGCACAGTCAGATGAAATAGTGTTAGAGGAAAGCATTTACCGTACAAAGAAACCCAAAGCAATTCTGTCCCAGCAGAATAAAGCTTTTGTTAGACAACAGATCATCATCAGGCTGGCTTTATTATAAGTGACTAGATCAGTATTAGTGTATTTTTGTTAATTTGCCATTGGAAAATAGAAAATATTGTTCAAATTTTCAAAGATTGAACAAAATAGATAATTATACTGTATGTCACTAAGCCTGCCATGTGAATTAGGTACGTTGCTAAAAAAATGATCAGAGATGAACTGCCAGAAAGCATAAGACAGACAATAAGGTTTACCAAAGAGTTTCAGTCAGATAACGAAGACAAGTTTACCTATACAGAAAATAAATAGAATGGATTTGAAAAAAAGCATATTGTACGTTGCTATAATTTTGTGAGAGACTGAGTTAAATTGGACACAACTGATAAAAGGCAAGCTGGATGTGCACCAGGTATATACAAGGGCATGAAGTGGCTTCCCATTCTCTGCTGGATTTTACATTCCACCAGCTCCTGCATGTATATACAAAATGCAGGAAAAACAATAGATGGATGAATGAAGTAATTCTCAAGAGCAAGAAAGAAAGCAGTGCTCCCCATATTAGGGCTTTAGTTCTTTTGGCTCCCTACAATGTAAGATTCTAGAGAGGGATTTCACTCAACACTCAGGATTTTGACGTGCTACCAACACAAAACTCTCACAGAAACAGAAACCTTAAACCATATGTAAATAAAGTGCAACACAAGTATCTGATCATTATAAGAATGAAATCAAAGTGTTGCTACCTTTAAAAATTAAAATAAAATCAATACTAAAAGCCTATTTTGAACTTGTGAAAACTGTTGCATACTTTCTATATCTGAAATGCTCTGTTAAATGGTTACAGGCTATCAACAGAAGATATGAATGCAGCAGTAACTGCACACATTTTGAATTTTAAAAAACTCATAATGACATTACAATTGTAAAATGACAAATTCAGTGAGCACTGTTGAAAATAATGTTTTTTACAACATGGTCTCTTTCATTCAGGGGCAACTGGGCAACAGACAACTCTGCGAAAAGACAACTTGGCGACATCTTTTACCAGTTAGGTAATAGTTAGGTTCAAAGAGATTTTTTAATCTATACTAATAAAAGGCAAAGCCCTCACTCACTCACTCATCACTAATTCTCCAACTTCCCGTGTAGGTGGAAGGCTGAAATTTGGCAGGCTCATTCCTTACAGCTTACTTACAAAAGTTAGGCAGGTTTCATTTCGAAATTCAAAGCGTAACGGTCATAACTGGAACCTCTTTTTTGTCCATATACTGTAATGGACTGCAGCTCACGTAATCACGTGAACTGACTGTGAACGCAGTACGTAGAAAACAAGGAAGAGCCCCAAAGAGCGCTGAAGAAAACATTCATTACACAATTGAGAAGGCAGCGAAACAATAAGAAGTGAGCGAGTGACGCATACAAGCATATTCATAAGTGCAGCTAAGGCGGAAACAAAGCACGGTGTAAACCATAAGTTTAAATTAAGTTTGGCAAGATTGCTTTTCTCCTGTACAACTATATGTTGCATTCTCAACAGTAAGCTTGCACGACTTGGTCATATTACAACTGGAGTGCTGAACTGACAACGTGGTATACAAAGAGAACTATAACAATCGTAATAAACGAACAATAAAACAATACAGAACCGCTAAGCAAGGAGAAAGGACGGCCTTATATGGCATTCGTTTATAAAGCAGTGGACAGGCTGTGTAAAGGCAGCTTCACAAAAAAACAGATCCTTAACAAATTGTTATTGGTATATTTTCCCTCAATTTAAAAAGGTTTTCTTTTCTTCTTAATTAAAATTTAAAACCAATACTTCACCGCTGCGAAGCCCCTCTAGCGCTGATGTCCGAGGTTCGATTCCCGTAAGGGAGTGCAGTGAGTGTGTACGCCTGATGAGCCAAGAATTAGTTAGAAACACGTGTCGCGTACTCTTTGCATTATTTGACAGTAAACTATTTTCAACCATTCTATGATCTGCTTCTCACAACTGAAGGCACCGTGGCTGATGTTAGCTGACTTGCTGGCCAACCATAAGCGTTACCTGGTAGGTAACCACCCATACAATCAGATTGTGATTCAGACTACGAATGCCGTGAATGTAATTACCCCGATCTACATGCTGTCAAATAAACGAACCACACGCCGTGGCGCAATGTTAGGGGCTTTGCCTCTAGCGCTGACATCCGAGGTTCGATTCCCGTAAGGGAGTGCAGTGAGTGTGTACGCCTGATGAGCCAAGAATTAGGGCGCAACACGTGTCGCGTACTCTTTGCATTATTTGACAGTAAACTATTTTCAACCATTCTATGATCTGCTTCTCACAACTGAAGGCACCGTGGCGGATGTTAGCTGACTTGCTGGCCAACCATAAGCGTTACCTGGTAGGTAACCACCCATACAATCAGATTGTGATTCAGACTACGAATGCCGTGAATATATATATGTATGTCTATATTTATATATATATATGTGCATATGTATATATATGTAGATATGTATATATTTATACATATATATATATGTACATATGTATATATATATTGTGATATGTGGCCGGCTTTTCATTCCGGCCAATACCCCCAGGCCGCCAGGTGGAGCTTTCCCTGCAGCATGGACGTGCCCCAAGTTCCAGCAGGGACTCATGGACTATGTAGTTTTTATGCACAGCCCTGCTGGATGCCTTGGGGACCACCAGGAGTCGCTGTAGGGAAGCCCGTAGACTCTTACATGCCCTATAACCCGGAAGTACGTCATAATCCCAGGACAGGAGGAAACGGTGTGCTTCTGGGTTGAAGAAAAGGACTGTTTACCCTGACCCAGGAGGAATAAGGACTTGTGGGTTGTGGAACAGGAACCACTTCCGGGTCAGGGAGTATAAAGGACCACGGGAAAGCCCAGTACGCTGAGCTGAGCTGGGTGGAAGGGTGGCAACGCGTCTGGGAGTGTGGAGGATTGATTATTGTGTATTGGTTTATTAATTATTGATTTATTTATATGAGTGTTGTGGAGTATAGGGTGCTTGGTGCACATTATTGTCTGAATAAAAGTAATATTTGGACTTTTATATGGTGTCAGACGTCTGATCCGAGGGTTCAAGGGGTCACGGAGACCTCAATCTTTCACAATATGTAGATGTGTAAATTTGTATATGTATATATATATATGTATATGTGGATGTGTATATGTATGTATATATATATGTATATGTATATATATGTTTACATAACCTCTTTAACACACTACTTCTCTGCTGCGAAGCACGGGTATTTTGCTAGTTAAGAATATAAATGTTGAAGTCACAATCACCCACGACAACAAAGTAAGAACAATAAACGGAATCTAAGAGTGGATTTCATTTTCAGGTTTTCGGGCCCACGCTGGACGGACTTCGACCACTCCGGCGGAGACCCCCAGGCTATTAAACACTTTTCGTCATATGAACGATGTTACGATTACTGCAGTCCGTCCATTTGTTATCAATGAAGCTTTTCACATTCAGAAGTTCATCACGATAGCGTGACAAGAATGCACTCCGCCGCACCACACCGTACAAATCAATAAAACATCAGCATTAAAACACAATTAGAACCACACGTATAGGCGAAATGTCGGCTCCGTTGTTTAATGACACTGACTGCACGTTATACACCCGCTTAATTTGTCACTGCAAAGGTGTCGTCAGCAAAACGAGTCTTATTTATGGTCATTTTAAACAGTTGAAATATCTACCGTCTTTGACGTATAAAGAATGTCTTCCACCCTGAATGCTCACTGAATTCGACGTGTAAGGAGCGTATTCGAACCTGACAAATCTTCCATGTCTTTAATTTTCAAACTGTTGCGCTGCATCTTCCAAAATTAGGAGTGGTGTGTTTTAACTTAAGCGCCTTTTCACTTGAAGTCTAGCGGACGTTCCCTGCTATTCACTCTTGGTGGGGCTTCTGTGAATGACGTTCAATTTTGACCAATGAAATGCACAGAATAAGTCACTGACAAGTGATGAGGTTTTGGTATTTGCTTTCGGCTTTAGAAGAGAACGCTGACTGATGGATGAAAAGACCAATGAAATCGACAGATTCAGACGCTAGCCGCGAATTGTACTTGCACATGCGCACGAATCAATGCTCGTGATATTTAAATGACAACATAGGGCGTCGCAAAATCCACCGAATCACCTGCTTTATGAGAGTCCCAATATGTTGAGAGTAAAGATATTCCTTAAGTTGTACTCGCAGGTCACCTTTTGTATTCTAAATATCGTTGTCACACGATTACAATCAATACAATTTATATAAAGGATTAGCAATTTTGGTTGCAGAAGATAATGTAAGATAGAGTTTGTTCCATCTGCAGAATAAAGTTTGTTTGTCAATTATATAAATTTATTTTCAACATTTGAAATTACGTTGTCATTTAAATATACAGTAATCCCTCTTCGATCGCGGGGGTTGCATTCCAGAACCCCCCGTGAAAGGTGAAAATCCACGAAGTAGAAACCATATGTTTATATGGTTATTTTTATATTGTCATGCTTGGGTGACAGATTTGCACAGAAACACAAGAGGTTGTACAGAGACAGGAACTTTATTCAAACACTACAAACAAACATTTATCTCTTTTTCAAAAGTTTAAACGTGCTCCATGACAAGACAGAGATGACAGTTCCGTCTCACAATTAAAAGAATGCAAACATATCTTCCTCTTCAAAGGATTGCGCGTCAGGAGCAGAGAATGTCAGAGAGAGAGAGAGAAAAGCAAACAATCAAAAATCAATAGGTGCTATTTGATCTTTTAAGTATGCAAAGCACCGTGCAGGAAGCATATCACTAAACAAAGCAGCCACAAGTAAGCCCAGCAAGGAAGGGAGCAATGTGAAGGTAATCTTTCAGGGTTTTTTGAGGAGCGGTCGTATCCTCTAGGGGTGCGAACAGCCCCCGTGCTCACAATATATTTGAGGAGTTTTATTTAATACGTAATACGTGCTCTGATTGGGTAGCTTCTCAGCCATCTGCCAATAGCGTCCCTTGTATGAAATCAACTGAGCAAACCAATTAAGGAAGCATGTACCAGAAATTAAAAGACCCATTGTCCACTGAAACCCATGAACCAGCGAAAAATCTGCGATATATATTTAAATATGCTTACATATAAAATCCGCGATAGAGTGAATCCGCGAAAGTCGAAGCACGATATAGCGAGGGATTACTGTAATTTAAAAAATCTGTTTGAACCTAACTGGTAAAGGATGTCGCCAAGTTGTATTTTGCCAAGTTGTCTTTCACTGAGTTGTCTCTCACCGAGTTGCCACCAAACTGTTTTCATTTAACAATCAAGCTACTGAAAATTTAAAAAAAAACTCTCCTCTATTGAGAGTCATAGAGGCAGACACAAATACTTAAACTAGAATAAACTGAAATTCAAATACTGTATCTGAAACTCTGATTTGCTAAAATTGCATCACTTTTCCAGCACAAACCCACTCACAGTTGCAAATCTGAAATAGAATAGTACACTTCACCATGATTGCTTTCTCTGTAGGTCATATCACACAGTCTAAAAATTCAACTTTGCCTTTTGATAAACAAGGTATCACTGAACGTGACTTGACCATGTCTGGCATGAAGTATGGCTTGATGTGTGTTCACATATGGAACACATAACTTGTGATTGCAATCCAAGTGATTGCAATCAAGTCAAACACTCTTAACACAACCCTTAAACACTAAAAGCTTTTGATTTTCAACAAACGGGTTCAGAGGTACTTCATTATTACTGAATATAACTTAATATTTTTTATCAGAAGTGGTCCATTTTCTTAAAAATGTTTCTAATAAAAAATAAAATTATCTTCAAATTTTATTTAAAGCATTTGTGATATTTTTAACTGGTTATGGTGTGCTGTCATTTTACCTTTTTAACTGAAATGTACTGATTTATTGAAAAAAATCTAAAAATTATAAAAGATTTAATTGAAAAAAAAAACACAAAATAAAAAAATACATCTTAATAAAGTGAGTGTCTCCTTATCAGCATAGTGCACTAGTTTATTTCAGTTTTCTCCATGTTGGGCTTGCTATGTTCCAGTTAATATACTTGGTATGATTCAAATATACTGTATATTTAAACTTAAGACATGACAATACTGTATACGTTTTAGTAGCATCAAGAAGCATCTCACAATAGCTTTCAATTTAAATGATGTGCATTATGTAATATTAATATTTTATTTACTTTTTAAATGTTTCTGTCTACTTTGAAAGACTTTTGGGGTGAGCAGGAACAGATGTAATCCACTGCTTTCTCAGCGGCTGAAATGGATAATTGTAAATTAATGACTTGATGAGGGATTTGATCATTCTATACAATGACATTCATTCTGACATATTTATACACAGATTGCTTTACTTTTTAGTCTGGAGAGCAGCAATCTGCCCACCCTTAGTGCTATTTCAAACAACAGCATACAAAACTTACGAATTCTGATGAGTTGAGGAAAGATAACGGAAATCTGGAAAAGCATGACCAGATATTCATGCAAATCTATTAAATGCTCATCCTTCAACTTTATTACAAGTACTAATTATAACTTCAACTTTCAGAAATCTCATATCAAAAATGGAGTGAGACCAACATCAGACAGGTCCATCCGTCAATCCATTTCTAACACACTTAACCAGGATAATTTCAGCCCACCAATCTTCTTCAGAGAATGGGCTATAGCAGAAAACTGGAGTTGCCAGATGTTATCTAATATCTCCAGTTAATTAATTAAATACTTTAGTTGCTAATTCTATTCAGCCCAATTTTAATAATGGAGAACTCAAGCTAATTCTGTTAACACTGAATGTAAGGTAGCATATGACTCTTAAAAAGATGCCAGTCATTAAAAGGTCCTTAACATTAAGAATAAATCAAAATGATGTGGTAAAAACAACATATAAGCCAGCATTTACTTTGATTTCTGTTAGCTTTAATATAACTTATTATGCATGCTAGCCCATTCAACAGTACTGTATGCACAAGCACTGTAAAAAAAAGTTCAGTAATATTAGACATATGGTAATGCACGTGGTATGTGTGTTTAGTTTTTAACTTTAAAAACCTTTTAGCAGCACTTTATGTGTAAACAATGGGGGATAATTAAGGGTTCAGAAAATGTCTTCAGTAAGCCCTCTTTGAAGGAGCTGCAAAGTCTGCTAAGTCAGTGTATCCAAAGAAAAGTGGGATACACCCCAAATGATAGCTGAAACTGAGGCTGTGCATTGATAAGCCTGTTCCAGGAGACTTTTGTTTATTAAATTCTAGTATCACACTAGTTGACTACCAATAATATATAAACCATTATATACTGTTGTTTTTTAAGTATAATGAAGAACTGTATCAATGACAAATATGTGGGGTCCCTTCACTAACACTGTCATTACAGCTGTTCTGCACAATTGCCCTGCCTGTTTCAATATACAGTAGCAACACCACACAGTGAAGTGTTTTGACTGTGCTATTTTGTCTATAAGTAGAGACACATTCCAACACATAAACTCTGTTCAAATTACTTTGTATAGTAATCTTCACTCCTTGTAATATAAATTACGCAAATGCTTTGATATTATTGTAATTATTCATGAAATGGGGTATTGGTCATATTTTTTGCTCTAATTCCCTCAGGATGAACAGAAGTGTTCATGTTTGTATAATAGGATTACCTTCAGCAAATATTCAAGCTACACAAACAGACAGCGCATGGAGTCAAGCTGGGTTTGTGCCAAATGTGGAAGTTAAATTACACCAAAAGTATATTATATATGTTTAGCTCAGAATTTCTAGCTATCTTCATTGTTGTACTTGTTACACCATAACTAACAACAAGGGCACAAAACATTATACTCAGTAAACCTATAAAGTTATAAACAGTTACAAACAAACAATTTTGCTATGGGCCAACTGAGAAATTAATAAAGAAATTCTAAAATGTTTTTTAAAATAATTCTCCATTCAAACATTTATGTAATGTTGAATGTTGTTACCTGAGCTGATGTCAAGCATGTTATTTCCTAAGCATAATTTGCTATCTTGCAAGGGCCTCGTATTTTGAAAGGGTCACTTGAATTTCATATAACTTGGTTTTGTTCAATCTTCATTATGCCAGATTTGAATATTACAGTCATGCTGAGCCCTTTCGGTCTGGATTTCAGGCTTCTGGCAAAGAAAGCACCTCAGATACTAACAGGACATGTACAAATGCTACAGGTATTAAAGAAAACTAGCGCTACTCACACAATATACAGTACTGCAAATTTAACAAGGTGCTTTTAATGCCAAATTGTACCTCTAAATTCTAATTATTACCTAACTGTTTAAAAATGTACTCATTGCTTTAGTTGCTGAAAATAGCAAATGGCATACTGGGAAGATAAGAAATAAATTATTCAGTGATTTATTTAAACAACCAGCAGCATACAGCCTTCAAACAGATTATGTTTGTGCTCCTTCCCCCAGGCTCTTAGCATTTATCTTTGAACCCAACAGTAAGGCATGGATTTATACAAACTCTCCTGTGTTCTTAGTACAAGGGTGCACGCAATAAAATAATCACAGAGTCAATTGAGAAGGCGAAAGGTGACATTACAATAGTCAGTGAAGTTCCAGTAATTGGTAGTGGCATTGTTTAGATTCATACTTTCATTTAAATGGATTGGTGAGGTTCTGGTGCCCCAGTTTTAAAAACACATTCATCTGTGGTTATACTTACATTTTTGTAGTCACTAACTTGAGCTTATTTAATCAAGCTTTTCACACTTGGGCTGAAGAAAGAAGAGGACAATTAAGCCTTAAGCTATGAGCTATCCTAACAATCATACTGTACTCAGGGCTTCCTTAGAAAAATAAATTTGGGATGGTGGTAGTCTTCTTCACAAAGGGCAACACTATTGTCTGTCTTGTCTTAGCCCAGGGGTCTGCAACCTTCACTATCAAAAGAGCCATTTTGCCACCTCTTCCTCCAAAGAAAAATAGTCTGGAGCCGCAAAACACAACACAGCTTATAAACTTTTAAAAGTTTTAATCTTTTTTTAGATTTTACGTGTTACAACCACGGAATACAACAAACAGAAGTGCAGTGTGCATGTGTAGGCCTACTTTGAAATAAATTTAACTGAACTCTGCAGGCCTATTTGAGTCCTTCCTATACCTGTATAAAATTAAAATAAAAAGTAGCCCACTTTAATATAAATAAAACATTTAGCTGTAGCTTAGCAGCTTTAAAAAAGTGAACATAAAATTCCATTTCAGTGTGCTCTCATCCTCTTCAGGTTTCCCTCTCAGCCAGCAAACAACTGAAGCACCTGAACATACAAAAAAACCTACATCAGCTCCGGGTCCGAAATAAATGTGTTTTTTTTTTTTTTTTTTTTTTAAATTAGCCTATTAAATGCTATTGTTCTCACCTGTTTAATGTGACTTCTGTTTCTGAAGTTCGCTGCAGATCATCTCTAGCACTTTGAGCTACTTTTTGTATGAAAATGTGCTATATAAATAAATGTTGTTGTTGTTCTATGTCGGGGCTATACGATGTGACTTTGACCTTCACACAGGACTGCAGGCTCATGTGTGAGGTGGGAGAGATAGTTGGACTTTATGAAGTTCATGCTTGAGAAAACTTCCTCACATAAGTATGTTGAGCCAAAGATGGACAGGACTCCAAATGCATATTTTTTCATGTTCATATATGTTTCGGGAATGGCACTCCATGTATTGAAAACAAGTTTGTCGGGTTTGGGGAGGTTTTCAATATCAGTCCATTTGTGCTCTTTAGCGAGAGTAGCCTTCTGACGGGCGACTTCTTCAAGATCCGCTGTCAGGCATTTGAACTTGGACACCCATAAATCTTTATCCGCTATGCGGCCAGTTCAATTTCTAGATCGGGCTTACTTACTCCTGTGAATGCGGATGTGTTCAGCAGGGATGGGTCGATGTCCAGGGAAGGAGAGAGTGTTTTTTTTCTTTCTGAACTCACTGAATCTTTCTCTAAATGCAGCTTGCATTGCAATAATTGTACGGTGGAAATAATCACAATTTATGTGAATGTTCACTGCTTTGAACTCTCTCAGGGAGGGGAAGTGAGAGAGTGTACCTTTCTGTACATCTCTGGCAAACACTGTCATCATGCGCTCAAACACCAAAACATCCTACGCCAAAACATTTAAAGTCAGAGAATAGATGCTCTGATATTTTTATGAACGATTCTTTCATGTATTCTCCGTCTGTGAACGGCTTACCCCTCCTTACGATCTCTTGAGCTGCCACAAAACTAGCGGCTGTAGTTGATTGTGGAGAAGTGATCCACTTTTTGAAAGTATGTTTGCTCTGTTCAGCTTTCCGTTGCAGTTCCGAAATTGCTCTCTTTCGCTCATCTTCACTTGGGTATTTTTCAGTGAATGTTGAGTGCTTGTTTCGAAAATGTCTTTCAACGTTACATTTTTTGTTGTTCGATAATTTATCGCCACATATTAAGCACACCGGTAAGCCAGCGTCGTTGGCGGGGAAGGCAAATGCTTCTGTCCACGCAGAATTAAACTCTGTTCTCTTCTGGGATTTTTCATTTTTGGGATTTATTCATGGTTAGTGCAGGGGTCGCACACTCCAGAAGCCACCTGCAGGTAAAGGCGAGGGCTATAGACGTAGATGTGACGCATATTTTAGTTGACAAATTATAAATAAAAAATAAAAATTAGATGTTAAAGTGTATAACAGTAGTAGTAGTAAATAAACATTATATATATTACATATATTATATACAAATTAAATTAAGAAATTGCCGTTATTCATTTTCATGTTTTTTTTTTTTTTTTGTCAAGGCCAAAAGGAGCCATTACAAGGAGGCTGAAGAGCCGCATGCGGCTCCAGAGCCGCGGGTTGCCGACCCCTGTCTTAGCCTTATATGTCTCATCTCCATTTCCCTTGTCTACAGAAAAGTACAAACACCCCAGAAATGAGGTGCACTGACATTATCATGGTTTATTAGTATATCAAAGTTTGCTGACACCACAGATCCACCACCATCAGGCAGTACTGTGGGTTTCAAAGATGCAAGTACGTGTCATTTTTCCATTCGCATTGTCTTGAGATCAACATCTGCTATAAGTTAACAGAATTTGAAGAAATAATGCAAGCACATTCAAGCACTGCACATAAGGGCCTGTGCAGCAAGTGTAGCTATAATAGCATAACTACCAAATTACACAACTGCTGATTTTTTTTCCTGCTTTTAAAACAATTTAATTACATTTTTAACAAGTTATGGGCAATACTGATACTATTATGGATATGCATTTTCTAGCATAAAAATTAACAAAATATCTAACAATTAAACAGTAGGAGAAAAATACTACTTTCTGATATAATTTTATTGAAAAAATAGAAACAAAATGGTCTTAATAAACAGAATTTAATTCAAAGGGGTAAAACTCATCAGATAAAAGCAATGAAGCAATGAATCATCTGCAGCATATGCTACTTTATGCCTTGGCATTTAAAGTGTGATATGTGTATTTATCAGTGATAGATAGATAGATAGATAGATAGATAGATAGATAGATAGATAGATAGATAGATAGATAGATAGGGTACGGAAAGTATTCAGACCCCCTTCAATTTTTCACTCTTTGTCATATTGCAGCCATTTGCTAAAATCATTTAAATTAATTTTTTCCCTCATTAATGTACACACAGCACCTCATATTGACAGACAAAAAAAGAATTTTTGAAATTGTTGCAGATTTATTAAAAAAGAAAAACTGAAATATCACATGGTCCTAAGTATTCAGACCCTTTGCTCAGTATTTAGTAGAAGCACCCTTTTGAGCTAATACAGCCATGAGTCTTCTTGGGAAAGATGCAACAAGTTTTTCACACCTGGATTTGGGGATCCTCTGCCATTCCTCCTTGCAGATCCTCTCCAATTCTGTCAGGTTGGATGGTAAACGTTGGTGGACAGCCATTTTTAGGTCTCTCCAGAGATGCTCAATTGGGGTTAAGTCAGGGCTCTGGCTGGGCCATTCAAGAACAGTCACAGAGTTGTTGTGAAGCCACTCCTTCGTTATTTTAGCTGTGTGCTTAGGGTCATTGTCTTGTTGGAAGGTAAACCTTCGGCCCAGTCTGAGGTCCTTAGCACTCTGGAGAAGGTTTTTGTCCAGGATATCCCTGTACTTGGCCGCATTCATCTTTCCCTCGATTGCAACCAGTCGTCCTGTCCCTGCAGCTGAAAAACACCCCCACAGCATGATGCTGCCACCGCCATGCTTCACTGTGGGGACTGTATTGGACAAGTGATGAGCAGTGCCTGGTTGTCTCCACACATACAGCTTAGAATTAAGGCCAAAAAGTTCTATCTTGGTCTCATCAGACCAGAGAATCTTATTTCTCACCATCTCAGAGTCCTTCAGGTGTCTTTTAGCAAACTCCATGCGGGCTGTCATGTGTCTTGCACTGAGGAGAGGCTTCCAACAGGCCACTCTGCCATAAAGCCCTGACTGGTGGAGGGCTGCAGTGATGGTTGACTTTCTACAACTTTCTCCCATCTCCTGACTGCATCTCTGGAGCTCAGCCAAAGTGATCTTTGGGTTCTTCTTCACCTCTCACACCAAGGCTCTTCTCCCCCGGTAGCTCAGCTTGGCCGGACGGCCAGCTCTAAGAAGGGTTCTGGTCATCCCAAACGTTTTCCATTTAAGGATTATGGAGGCCACTGTGCTCTTGGGAACCTTAAGTGCAGCAGAAATTTTTTTGTAACCTTGGCCAGATCTGTGCCTTGCCACAATTCTGTCTCTGAGCTCTTCAGGCAGTTCCTTTGACCTCATGATTCTCATTTGCTCTGACATGCATTGTGAGCTGTAAGGTCTTATATAGACAGGTGTGTGGCTTTCCTAATCAAGTCCAATCAGTATAATCAAACACAGCTGGACTCAAATGAAGGGGATCTCAAGGATGATCAGAAGAAATGGAAAGCACCTGAGTTAAATATATGAGTGTCACAGCAAAGGGTCTGAATACTTAGGACCATGTGATATTTCAGTTTTTCTTTTTAATAAATCTGCAACAATTTCAAAAATTCTTTTTTTTGTCTGTCAATATGGGGTGCTGTGTGTACATTAATGAGGGGAAAAATTAATTTAAATGATTTTAGCAAATGGCTGCAATATGACAATATGCAATATAAAATATATGCAATATATTTTAGGAGGCCCAAACCCCTCATAGACCCAGTGATCATCAAAGGTGACTGTGTGCAGATGGTGCAGACCTATAAATATCTGGGAGTGCAGCTGGATGATAAATTAGACTGGACTGCCAATGCTGATGCGCTGTGCAAGAAAGGACAGAGCCGGTTATACTACCTTAGAAGGCTGGCGTCCTTCAACATCTGCAATAAGATGCTGCAGATGTTCTATCAGACAGTTGTGGCGAGCGCCCTCTTCTACGCAGTGGTGTGCTGGGGAGGCAGCATTAAGAGGAAAGACGCCTCACGTCTGGACAAACTGGTGAGGAAGGCAGGCTCTATTGTTGGCATGGAGCTGGACAGTTTAACATCTGTGGCAGAGCGAAGGGCGCTCAACAGGCTCCTATCAATTATGGAGAATCCACTGCATCCACTTAACAGTATCATCTCCAGACAGAAGAGCAGCTTCAGCGACAGACTGCTGTCACTGTCCTGCTCCACTGACAGATTGAGGAGATCGTTCTCCCCCAAACTATGCAACTCTTTAATTCCATCCGGGGGGGTAAACGTTAACATTTAACATTATACATAGTTATTGTCTGTTTTTTCACCTGCATTATTATCATTCTTTAATTCAATATTATTTATTGTATCAGTATGCTGCTGCTGAAGAATGTGAATTTCCCATTGGGATTAATAAAGTATCTATCTATCTATCTATCTATCTATCTATCTATCTATCTATCTATCTATCTATGACAGAGTGAAAAATTTAAGGGGGTCTGAATACTTTCCGTACCCACTGTAGATAGATAGATAGATAGATAGATAGATAGATAGATAGATAGATAGATAGATAGATAGATAGATAGATAGATAGATAGATAGATAGATAGATAGATAGATAGATAGATAATTTGTCCCCAGGCAAATTTGGCTTCTACAGAAGCTCTTTAAATAAATAAATACTAAACAAACAGATAAATAAATAAATATGCACACATATTTTGGTCTGAACACACAACAGAATGACTATAAAGCAAGAAAATTAAAAAGAAAGAAAAGAAAACTTCTGACTCAGCTGTTACAGTCACAGTGAAGCATTATGCAGGTGTATTGCTGTTGGTATAACACACTCCTGCTGAATGATTCATTGGCTGAAAATCCTCAGTGTCAGTGTGTCAGAAAGAGGATGTGCAGCATTGTTCACAATGACATTCAGTTTTGTTTTAACTCTGTACTTCACTACTGCCTCCTGGGGGGTCCAAAGTGTGTTCAATAACTAAGCCTGCCCTTTTCATTTAGCTTGTAGATCTGGTGGGCTTCTCTTCAAAATAAGGGCAAAATGGAAATCTTACTGATTGGCAAAAATGTATATAATGAGGATATTAGAAATAAACTTGATCCATTAGGCTTAAGTAAATACAGAGGTAAAGAATTTAGGGGTAATTATTGACTCTGGCCTAAATTTTAAATCACATATTAATCAGCTCACTAGGACAGCAGTTTTTCACTTAAGAAATATAGCAGAAATTACATCCCTTATAACTTTGCAAGATGCTGAAAACTCATCTCAGGACTACCCAAAAAAGACATCAATTGGTTGTAACTAGTGCAGAATGCAGCTGGCAGAATCTTAACTAGGAAAAGAAAATCTGAACACATCTCTCCAGTTTTGATGTCACTACACTGGTTACCTGTGCCATTTAGAATTGACTTTAAAATACTGCTTATTGTTTACAAAGCCTTAAATAATCTCTTTCCATCCAATATTTCAGAATGCCTCTCGCCTTACACTCAAAATTGTAACCTTAGATCTTCAAATGAGTGTCTGCTTATTATTCCAACAGCTAAACGTAAAAGAAGTGGTGAAGCAGCCTTCTGCTGTTATGCACCTAAAATCTGGAATAGCTTACCGATAGAAATTCGCCAGGCTAATATGGTGGAGCACTTAAAAAAATTATAAAAACCCATTATTTTAATATGGCTTTCTTATAGCTTCATTTTAGTGTAACCCTAATATTCTGCATATGCATTTAATTAGAATTTTTATCATATTTTCTTAATCTGTACTAACCACTACTTTCTCTGCTGTTCTTTTTCCGGTATTCTGTGGTGGCAATCTGCACCACCACCACCTGACCAAAGCACCGTGCAGTCCCTACATTGATGGATTGAAGGCCAGATGTCCACATGACTATCATCAATTTCTTCCATGTGAAGCTTGAAAACCATGAGGAGTGATTTAGATCATTTATGTTAGGTAGAATGCCTAGAGGGGTCTGGGTGGTCTCATGGCCTCAGAACCCCGGCAGATTTTGTTTTTCTTTCTCCAGTTCTCTAGAGTTTCTTTTTTGTTCTTTTTGTCCTCCTGGTCATCAGACCTTACTTTATTCTTCGTTATTTAGTATTGCATAATCTTATTTTTATATTTTTCTTTTTTCTTTCTTCATCTTGTAAAGCACTTTGAGCTACATCATTTGCATGAAAACGTGCAATATAAAGAAATGCTGTTGTTGTTGATGCTACCAGCCCAGCACACCACTGCTTAGAAAATCACATTGGACAACACAAAGTTATAGAAGATATGAATGATACTACCTCCCAGATTAAAGGAATGCAGTCTCCTAACAAAAAAGAACCTGCGTCTGCCCTTTCTTATATAGTACCTCTGTGTTGGACCCCAAGTACTTGTATGAGTGGATCACCTCAATATCCACATCCTCTACACAGAGGCTCTTTGGTGCGGTGAACAACAATTACCAGTTCCTTGGTTTTACTGATTTTAAGGTGCAGACGATTCTTTTTGCACCCAGAACCAAAGTTCTCCATCTGACTCCTATACTAAGGATGGCTGGATGATATTGAAGGCACTGAAGAAAACCAACAACATAATCCTTACAGTGCTGCCTGCTTTGTCCAGGTGAGATTAAGCCTTGTAGAGCAGACACAGAATTGCATTCTCCACTCCAATCTTTGTCCGATAGGCAAACTGCTGTGGGTCCCTGTAGTCTACCACAGGAGGACTCATAAGTGTAGGACCAGTCTCTCAAAGGTCTTCATAATGTGAGACATAAGTGCCACTGGTCTATAATGATTAAGTGAAAAGACTAAATGAATATATAGTAGTGAATAAATCACTTATGATGTAAGATTATTTTTAAAGATTCCTCACTGTCTGCCACAATAAGGAAATTTGTAAAGAAACAAAAAACTGCTTTTAAATTTTTTTTTTTGCACTGTTATGAACAGCTGTGATTGAATTACAGAATATAAGGGTCCTTTCATGTATGTAATACATGAACATAGAGTGAACATAGAGTGGCGGACGGCTGGGACCCATGCCCGGCCAGGACGCCCCTTTGTCACTGGATCCGGGGGAGCAGCAATAGAAGCCACGCTATGTCCCTTGGAAACTTTGTTGGCAGCCCCCCTGGGTTGCGTCGGGGCCACTTTCGTGGAACACCAGAGCTCATCTTGGTTGGGCTCCGTGACCTCCGCCAGAGGGAGCTGCATAGAGCTGCACGGCTTAACGAGCCCATCTGTGCGGGAGCACAGCCACACCCGGAAGTGCAGCCGAAAGTAGGTCGATGAGCACCTGCTGCACTTCCGAGTGGGCTATAAGAGGAGCCTGTAGCCACTAGTCAGGGCGCCAGAGTCGGGAGGAGGAGGAGGACAAAGCTGCCCTGGGAGGAGTGTAGGAAAAGAAGAGTGTGTGTTGGGTGTTTTTCTTTGGTGTTATTTTTGGGACTGTGTTGTGCCTGTGGGGATTACGGGGAAGACGTGCCCCACAGGTGAAGAAAAAATAAAATCTTTTTGTTTATTTTGCCTGTTCCTCTGGTGTCAGTCTGTGTCGGGTCTGTGCCAATAAAGCACCTTTGCCACAATAGTTAGAACATGAGAATAACACACAGATAGGAACTAGGAACTGAGCCAAAGTCCAAGAGGCAGGCCTGACTGTTACCTATTCTAAGTGTTACAAAGTATTATTTCTCACCTTCTATTTCTTTCTGGCTCCCTCACTGACCTCTTCATCTTCATCACTGAAGGCGTGGACTCATTATATAGACAGTGAAAAAAGTACTTAAGTCCGTGGTAAAATTACAAGAGCCTACTACCCTTTGGCAGATCTCGGGACTACTGAAACACTGTGTTCTAACCTGACAGCATTGTATAATTCCCATAAAGATGAACTATGTGGGAAGACTTGAGGTTAATATGTAGCTCCCTGCCAGCTGTCTTTTCATTCTGTTCCTTCCTCTATCAAATGTACAGTTTTGTTTTATTATTGCCACTCTCTGATATCTTCTGTCCTGCATCATTCTGGCCACAGTTTTGTCCATGATGATCTGTTGTCAAATAGATAGACACTTAGGATTTAAAAATAAATGAGAAAAGCATATTTCACAGTTAGAACCATTAAGAAAAGACACTGCCTACTAAATAAGTGTATAACACTTCACAACTTCCATAACTTAGTTAAGCTATTACAGTGCAGTCTTAAATTAACCAAAACATGCCAATCTAAGCCTAAGCCTTAACATCTCTCCAAAAAGAATATTAGATATTAAATAGCAAATGTGACACCAACACTGGAATGTCATCAAAGTAGCGGCAAAAAGATGTTAAGAGACATACACAAAAATAAGGTTAAAAAATATTATGAAAAATATCCCAAGCAAACCAAAAAAAATAGAAAACGACTATAGATCATTCATGGCATGTCCTATGTTGTACTTCATGGGACATCCACAGATAAAGGCAAGGAAGAATATAACAAAGTAAAATTAGTATAAATATAAACAATAACCACAATATGTGGGCCTTACACATTTATATTTTAAATATTAAAGATCTTTAATCAGAATATTATATTAGTTAGATAAGAGATTCAGAGATGACAAAATGATACTAATATTCTGACATCTACTTTTTAAGAAACTTATGTGATACCTAATGCCTCAGGGAAATTTTCCCTTGCAGTCAATAAAAGGAAACCTTTAATAGTAATAACTGCAAACAGATGTCTTCTGTATTTATTAACCTTGTACAGCACAATGGATGAATTCTGAAACACTCCATTTTAACCCAGTGACATTTGCTTCTACTAATTTCAGGTTATGTCACAACATCTCAGGGGGGTTTATTTGATTAGGCAATTTCAAAAATCTACATGTTGCTTTCTTCAACCATTCTGATGTAGTCATAAGCTTTGAATCATTGTTTTGCTGCATAACCCAGTGGAGGTTTACCTTGGGCACAGATTAGTGGCCTGACAATCTCTTCAATAATTATTTGATGGTGCAGAGGATTTATGCTTACTTTAATTACCTAGAACCTGATTTAAAAATGCACCTCTAAACCATGACACTAATATCAACATACTTGACGACTGACATGAAGTTCTTATTGTGGAATGCAAAGTTAGATTTTTTCCATCTTCTATAACAGGGCACAAGTTAGCTAAAAAGTTAAACTTCTGACTTCACTGTTAAATAAACAATTTTCTAGAACTCCTGAGAGTAATCCTGGTATATTATGATAAACTTGAAGTTAGCAGTTGAATAGGAATTAATTAGCAAAGCTCTTCATTTTACTGATTTTGTCCAATGCTTTTCTAACAGTGGATTCAACAGCTCTGACCTTAAATGAAACAATATGGCCTTCAGATACCAAGATGTCATTCTAGGTTTATTGGTGACTTCATATAAAACCCGATGGACAGTTATTCCTGGGAAAATCAACTATAGTAGCAAAGCTTCTCCATCTGGACAGTGGATCAGTGGACAACTGGAGCATAAGGAGTGGCTTTGTAAACTTTTCTGTAACAGAAGACATCAATTATTTTTTTGTAAATGTTTCAATGAGCATGTCAGGCCCAGAAACATATGTATTATGGCCTGGAAAAAATGCCCATCCAGTAGGACAGATAGTGATTTTCAGCAAACGCAAGCAGACATAGAGCTAGGCAAAAGAATAATTGATAGATAAGCAGGCGTCTAAATTGAGGAGGACATAAGAGCATGGGCTGGCCAAACTTTCACAATCCCAAAACAAGACACAACTCAGTAATTACAACTCAGTAAGTGAGCGTACTAGACATATTAAAATGAAGAATAAGTGAATTAGTTGGGGTATGATTTCCCTTTCAAGTTTTATGTGATTTAAAACAGAACATTTAGCAAAATTCTGGGATGCAATTCATAAAACAGTCAGAGCCTAAAATTGGAACTGTCCTGGAATGCCTGGTCACCCCATAAGGGCATCACTGACTAAAACAAAATGTTTGTTAAGTAAAGACTAAGTGAAAAAAGTGAAACAAGAAGTGTTAAAGGTCACTAATTATCTCTACATTCAAAAAAGTTTTCTTTGCTGTTTGAATAAATCCAGAAGCATATATGCCAGAATCTTAGTTCCACCATGTTAAACTGAAACTCTTAGCAAGGTTAGTATAGTAATACCTCACCCTATGTCAGTAATTGATTCCCAAAGGCAGGACTTAAGTCAAAAACAACTTAACACGAAAAACACCTAAAAAAAACATTTAGAACCCCTATAAACACCTAATAAGCATGTCCCTTAAAAAGTTAAAGATAAAACAAAAAAATTTTAAGTGAGCAATGTTGATATTGCTCGCTGGGGATTATGTGGAAGTTGGAGGAGGAGGAGGTTACATTGAAGATATTAAAGGTGTTGGAGATGTTGACGACTGATTCTCCTCAGTAGCAGACGACTGAGGTTGAGTGTCGACGCGCTATAAAATCTGGTCTAGAATGCCCTGAATGCTCTTGCTCATCTTTTCATCTAAGATGAGCCTATACGGAGCCAAAATGTTGCAACATCCCCCCATAATCTTTGCAAAGCATTGAGCATTGGGATCCATCTCTTCAAATAATGTGAGACTTTTCTCAATAGTGCGCAAAAGCCTGCTGCATTTCCTTGATGGTGAAGTGACGTGGCTCTAACTCTGGATTTTTTTCTCTTCCCGCTGCTGTTCGTGAGGTTCCGTCAACTCATCGTTCATCAAGGGCTGCTTATCAGCCTCAAATAATGAAATGAAATCTTCCTCCCCCAACTCCATTTGCAGCTGAGTTCTCAGCGTTACCAAGACTTTCATAACCTCGTCAAAGCCCCAGAAAATTTTTACAAAAATTACTCTTTTCAGAACTTGGAGTTATCTGCACCAAACACCATACATAAGACTATTTTATAATTTATAAGCTTTTATTTGATTTTATACATTACAGTATATTATTTTACATATTGAGACAGTCTGGAGAAATACCACCATGGTAATGTGTTCTAAAAGCCATGCAAATGGGGTTGTTCAGAGTTCTGTGGAGAGGAGTGGGCAAAGGAGCCCAACTGACACTCTCAAAAAAAAGCAGCTACTGGGAAGGCAAGAAATTGTTAAGGAAGTTCTGAATGTAAAAGGAGAAAAAGAAGAGGTTTGTACAAATTTTTTGGTGTGTGGTTGACACCTGTTTTTTTTCTGTTTGGGCACTATTTGTTTTTTTTGACTTGGCTTGTCCCGTTAATGCAGAAGAACAATAAAACGTTTTTTAGACTGTTACAACCACTTGCCCGTGTGATTTATTTCTCCTGCCTGCAAAGGGATATTACCATATTTTAACATCAGATGACCAACATAATGGTTGCATAAACCAACTTAAGACAGCTTGTATTTTTTCCATATATTTTTAACAAAAAACCAACGTAACACAAATCAACATATGACAAGGTATTAGGCCTACTGTATAACCTAACTTCCAAATTAAAAATTTTTCATTAAGTCTGAGGTTCACTAGGGCCAATTAAGTGTCCTATTGGAAATATTTTGCAGTGAGTGGCGCTCTTTTGTCTTTGCAGCCCTTATTAGACTAGGCTTCCTACGCTGCTTCAGTGCTATTTTATTGAAAAGAGTAATAAGATCCTCTTTTTCATCTCTGGAACTATGCGCTGCCACCTATCAGGGTAAAAATAAACGGCTGACCTCCTCACAATAATACTTCTGTAATGTAGTTCCCTGTTTTTGGGTTAGCACTGGCCTCTCACTACATTTCTAAATTTTATTTCATACTTTGAGCACAGGATCACACATTACTTACATGTATTGTGTCATCTGTCCTTTAATATCCTATTGAGACTTCACCTCCCAAGTCACATTGCTTACTGTCCTTTAGGGCCTTTGTCACCAACAAGGAATTGCTCAGGTTCTTACCCCTCACTATTTCATGCTCCCACAATGCTTATTCAGCTTCACTAAGGGAAAACTCCAATGCTCAGTTGAGCAAGCATGTCACTTGCCTAGTACACTGCATCTGGAGGCTTATCATATTACCCAGCAGCTGCTCTCTTTCTCTTCCTCTCTATCAGCCTGCACTGCTTGCACCTCCTGTTAAGCCTGCTACACCCTAAGGAGCTACCAAATTTCATGAGAGAGGAACTGCTCAGGGTTAGGAACTGGTCACTCCTTTATGTTTCGCGTTCATACAAGGACCAAGAGAACCAAGAAACCTTTTTTTAATTACAGGGAAGCAAAGTACAAAGCAGATATCATGATTAGCCACTACATGGAAGGAAAAAGAACTGAAAGCACCTAAAATTAAAGCATGTATTTAATGTGTTAAGGATAAGTATTTTATTCAATAAACCATTAAACAACGACCTGACTAAACAATTAAACAACTTATTAAAACAGTATTATTTATAACAACGAAAAACAGGGAAAACATTACTATTATTTGGAGCTGCTATAAAAGCTTACTGCAAAACCAAGAACAATCGACTTAACTGTATATTCTCTACAGATGGAAGTATTTCTTGACTTTTGCTGACTCTTACAAGTAACAGACCAACTGAGAGAAGGGGAGCCAAAGACAAAGAGGAGAAGAAATAATGTCCCATAAGTCAGACTGGAACTCAAACAGTCCTGAAATAAGGCCACCCAAGGTAAATGCCCTACTATTAAGACACCACAAAATTAGCAGGGTTGTTTCCTGGCGCTACTAAAGACACAAACAGAAGACAATTCAGCATAATTAAATAATTACCAAACACGTGGAGAAACTATTACAAAATAATTAAATGAAAGACAATTACTGAGAAATAATTAAATTAAAACAAAAAAAAAACAATAAGCTAGTTTTTACCATTTTGAAAAATGAACAAGTGAAAAGACTCTGCACATAAAACAAAGAAAAAGTTAGGGACAAGTCCAGTGTGACCCTGACAGCAGAATACAATCAGTCACTGTAGCATCTGGTTTCCTACTTTCATTTTTATGTGTACTTCGTGGACAGTATTTTTGAATTGCCTAGCAGCAGTCCTGGTCTCTCTCTACAACCTTTTCCTCATGACTGATCCTTTTATGATAAGCCATTCATTACTTTTCACCACCAGATCCTGTCTCGGGAATACATGAAATATGTATTTTTGCAGGGTAAAACAAGCATGTTCTCAGTGAGACTGTATTTCACACTGGTGAGATGAAAAACATTACACACGCCTGTGTGAACATATGTCTTATCTAGGAGGAGGTATGCACATACTGGTGGTTTCTATATTGTAGTTAGGGCCTATCCAGACACCACAGATGTATTTGCTATCAGGCTTTTAAAAGTAGGAAATAATATTGGTAGACTCTTTTTCATAGAATAATGTCCTTAACGTGTTTTAAGTCCCCTAGGTCTGCAGTGGTATGCTTAAGGTCTGACATTTTATCTCACTGACAAGGACATAGTGATAGCATGAAGAAGCAAATCACCCTGAGCTAAATCAAATGATGTATGTCATGACCGATTATATTATATTGTGGTCAAAAATAATAAAGATAACAAAGTCTTTCTTAGTCCGATTAGAAATTAAGCTATATCAGAAACACAAAAACAGAAGTCAGCTGACAGGAAGAAAGAATAGCTTCGTTGTTAACTCTTTACGGATTCATTTATGACATTTTCCTTTTATTATGATATGCTATTAATTTTTTTCTCCTTGCTTTGATTTTTTTGCTGTATTACCTGTTTTTCAGCATTTTGATTCCAGGTTTTATATGAGCATCAGCATTTTCTACAGTCAAAATCATGGGAGCTGCTATATTGTGCCAATGGATGTGGCATGTACATAATGTCAGCGTGACTGGACTATTAAAGGTAGTGATGTGCATCCTAATTTAGACCAAATAAAGGAAAATCGCCCACAAGAGACTTGTTATGATTTGGTATCTTTTTAAAGTTTTCTTCGCTTAATTATAATAATAATAATAATAATAAATTTTATTTATATTGCACTTTATATTTTAGCAATCCCAAAGTGCATACACCTTCTGAAACTTTGTTTTTGCCATTAGGGTTTTGATACACTGAATATAATTCTACATTCTAAAAATTATTTAAAAGCTGCTTAAAACATTTTGTTTATATTCACGTCTTTTTCAACACCATATTGTTCTTTATAGGACATTGCCATGTTGTGGTTCTTGTGTCTTTTGTTGCTTAGATTACTGACTGGGAGCGGACAGCAGGGCATCATCAACTGCACAACGGTATATAAGGTCATTACCCCCAGATTATCGCAGATGAGATAAAAGTTACTTTTGTGTGTGGAGTACTTTACTCTTTATTCTTCCTTATCTGGTTGTCAGAACTAATGCTTTTTACTACAATTTTGGGTTTCTGGTTAAGGTTTTGTGAAAGATAGGATTGACTTTTCAGTTACAAACTCCAACTGATTCTTTACTATGCTTCCATTTCCTTCTAAAACAAATCTTTCATTCTGAGCACAACAAATAGGGACATAATAACTGGTTTTAAATTTAGTTTCATTTTGACTTTAAGTTTGGTTTTGCTTTAATAATATGCTGAAAACTAAAATATGATGTCTGTGAAATGACCCTGCTAATAACCTTGACTAGTCTCCTCATTAATTCAAAAAATAGTGCAAAAGTCTCAAGGGACCCAGGGAGCAGTGTGATTCAGTGGCTCTCACACTTGTCACTAACTTCTGAAGAAATTTAAAGTATATTCAAGCCAAGGTACTGTATGCTCAGAGCCAGGAGGTGAAGTGAGGCAAGATCTCATTGCCAAGAAGAAGAGATAGGCAGGCAGACAAACAAGACAAGAAGTCGAATTTGGTCATACTCTAAGCCACACAAGTGGGCAAGCCACCCTAACTGGTAGACAGGGATCAACACTTATGAACTCGTGTCCAGAGAAGCAGCTTAGTTATTGCTTTCTTTTGCTTTCTGTGTATTCAGTACTTTGGTGTCTTCCTTTCATTCACTCTCATCATGTGTTTTATTGATAACAAAGACATTCTTCTTTGATCATAGAAGGTTCACAATTTTAAATATGCATTAACAATTATTCAAGCTACAAGAGGTGAATTATGTTAAAGGAATAGTAGGGAGTATAAAGCAAAGTTAGCCTGGTCCCATTTATTTAGGTGCTCTTACAGTATGCGTTAGCAGCTACTGAGAAGAAGTCCTGAACACTTTTATATTACGTTATGTGCTGATTATTATTTATTTTTTTTGTAGTGGAAACTGAGTGACAAATTTGCAGACTGGTTATTCACATCGATTATACAACACTTGTAGAATTCTGACTGATGATTCTTGGCTATTGACTTTCACCACACCAAACAGACTCTATGCCAAGTCACAAATCATAGAGTAGATGTGCAGATGATAGTACTTGGGGGCCCACACAACAATGACAGACTGGAGTGGTCTAGTAACACAGAGGGACTAAATAAGAAAGAGCACACTCCTTTTTTCTTAGCTAGACTGCATTCATTTAATGTGGGTAGTGACACTCTTTGCCTGTTCTACAACTCTGTGATGAGCAGTGCGATTTTCTTTGTTGTGGTATGCTGATAAAAATTTGAGAAGGAACTGCAGAATAAACAACCTGAGCGTGAAGGCAGGCTCAGTTATGGGATGCACGCAAACCTCCTGGAGGTAGTAGCGGAGGAGATACTGAAGGCAAAACTAACATTGAATACTTTCAGCCAACAAATTATTCAGCACAAGAAATTCTACACCTTTATAATGCCTCAAGTTGACTGCTTTTTTTATCTTTATTAATTCTGGTGTGTACTTGAGAGGTGCTGTAGGTGTTTGTTATTTATTGAGCTTCTGTAAAAAGATACATTTCCTGCCTTGAACAATTAAAGTGCAATCTATCTATCTATCTGTCTATCTACAGTGCATCCGGAAAGTATTCACAGCGCATCACTTTTTCCACATTTTGTTATGTTACAGCCTTATTCCAAAATGGATTAAATTCATTTTTTCCCGCAGAATTCTACACACAACACCCCATAAGGACAACGTGAAAAAGGTTTACTTGAGGTTTCTGCAAATTTATTAAAAATAAAAAAACTGAGAAATCACATGTACATAAGTATTCACAGCCTTTGCTCAATACTTTGTCGATGCACCTTTGGCAGCAATTACAGCCTCAAGTCTTTTTGAATATGATGCCACAAGCTTGGCACACCTATCCTTTGCCAGTTTCGCCCATTCCTCTTTGCAGCACCTCTCAAGCTCCATCAGGTTGGATGGGAAGCGTCGGTGCACAGCCATTTTAAGATCTCTCCAGAGATGTTCAATCGGATTCAAGTCTGGGCTCTGGCTGGGCCACTCAAGGACATTCACAGAGTTGTCCTGAAGCCACTCCTTTGATATCCTGGCTGTGTGCTTAGGGTCGTTGTCCTGCTGAAAGATGAACCATCGCCCCAGTCTGAGGTCAAGAGCGCTCTGGAGCAGGTTTTCATCCAGGTTGTCTCTGTACATTGCTGCAGTCATCTTTCCCTTTATCCTGACTAGTCTCCCAGTCCCTGCCACTGAAAAACATCCCCACAGCATGATGCTGCCACCACCATGCTTCACTGTAGGGATGGTATTGGCCTGGTGATGAGCGGTGCCTGGTTTCCTCCAAACGTGACACCTGGCATTCACACCAAAGAGTTCAATCTTTGTCTCATCAGACCAGAGAATTTTCTTTCTCATGGTCTGAGAGTCCTTCAGGTGCCTTTTGGCAAACTCCAGGCGGGCTGCCATGTGCCTTTTACTAAGGAGTGGCTTCCATCTGGCCACTCTACCATATAGGCCTGATTGGTGGATTGCTGCAGAGATGGTTGTCCTTCTGGAAGGTTCTCCTTTCTCCACAGAGGACCTCTGGAGCTCTGACAGAGTGACCATCGGGTTCTTGGTCACCTCCCTGACTAAGGCCCTTCTCCCCCGATCGCTCAGTTTAGTTGGCCGGCCAGCTCTAGGTAGAATCCTGGTGGTTTCGAACTTCTTCCACTTACGGATGATGGAGGCCACTGTGCTCATTGGAACCTTCAAAGCAGCAGAAATTTTTCTATAACCTTCCCCAGATTTGTGCCTCAAGGCAGTCCTGTCTCGGAGGTCTACAGACAATTCCTTTGACTTCATGCTTGGTTTGTGCTCTGACATGAACTGTCAACTGTGGGACCTTATATAGACAGGTGTGTGCCTTTCCAAATCATGTCCAATCAACTGAATTTACCACAGGTGGATTCCAATTAAGCTGCAGAAACATCTCAAGGATGATCAGGGGAAACAGGATGCACCTGAGCTCAATTTTGAGCTTCATGGCAAAGGCTGTGAATACTTATGTACATGTGCTTTCTCAATTTTTTTATTTTTAATAAATTTGCAAAAATCTCAAGTAAACTTTTTTCACGTCGTCATTACGGGGTGTTGTGTGTAGAATTCTGCAGAAAAAAATTAATTTAATCCATTTTGGAATAAGGCTGTAACATAACAAAATGTGGAAAAAGTGATGCGCTGTGAATACTTTCCGAATGCACTCTATCTATCTATCTATCTATCTATCTATCTATCTATCTATCTATCTATCTATCTATCTATCTATCTATCTATCTATCTATCTATCTATCTAATGTTGTGCTCTAACCAGCAAACAGTTAAAGCCAAGTTTAACAGACAAAGAGAAGGCACAAAGGGGCTAATGAAAAGTACTGTAGCACAAATTTATGCCTGCTCTTGTAAGCCATGCAATGATGTGATGAGGCAGAATGCCCTCACTAATAACCACTTTAGATGGTTAGCTTGCTCTTGACTAAAGTCTGACTCTTACTGAATTAAATTTAGAGCACTAAAAAAACTGTCAATGGAATGAAAGTTCAGAAATACTTGTGTGCTTTGCTATTTTTCTTGAACATACATTTGCCTATGCTGTTTTTTTTTCTGTAAAAATGTGGGTGAAATATTTCTTCATTGCCTACAATTTTCAAGTACTGTATTTTTCTTTGGGTACCTCTGTGGCTTTTTTCTTTTTGTTTTGTTGGAATAGTATGAGAAAATGTTTTGTTCTTTGCTGTGGTGTCTATTGCGATTCTTATTTAAGTTTTTCTCCTTATCTTTCAGTTGTTTTTTGATTCAAAGTTTCAGGGATTTGCCTCAGTTTGTACTCTTTGCTCTTTTGACTACTGATCTTTGGTGCTGTGTTTGTTTTATTGCCAAGTTTCAGAGTTGGATGAGTGAGTTTCACATTGTTTCAAGTAGTATTTTTTTTTACTCATGTTTTTGCTAACAAGCATGTCCCTGTCATTTTGTCTGCAGTGCCATTACATCATTGCTGTGGTTAACATGAATGTTGGTACCTTGTGGCATAAGGGCACTTGTGTCTAGGTCAGCACAGCACATATTATTTTGACATGTAACTTTATGGCAGCTACTTCACATAAATGGAGTCCTAGATAATTTGTCAATTTTTCTGATCATTTTAATTTAGCTAATGTACATGCTTTCTTAGTGATATTTTCCGTGACATTCGTTTTATCTGTTTGTGTACTAAGCACACTTATGTTTTCACATATCTGTGCATGCTTCAATTAATTTATAATTTTACTTTTATTCCTGTAATATGTTAATTTTGGCCTGAATCATTACAGTACATTCCTGAATTGTCATTGTTATGAATTCCTGACTTTATAAAACTGAATATGAAGATTTGTAACGTTTAGTTATTATTGCTACGGATTGGTATTATGACATGTTAAAATTATTCATTTTTTTAAATTTTACTGCACTGCCATTTTGTTTTTGTTATGGGCACCACCAATTTATGTACACACACAACCTTGGATTGCTAGGCAACAGACCTCAAAAGGCACACAGAATGACATCGCTAGAGTGACAAATTGTAAGTTGGTAACACATAGTGCTGTGAGGTATACCAGTTCATACCGAAAACCGTTTTTTATTTTTGCTTTGATATGGATTTTTCTTATACTGCAACACCGGTTTAAATAGCCTAAACAACGTTCAGAACGTGGTGCAGTGGGAAACTGTTTTAAGGGGGGACCTATTCACTGCTAAACATGCATGTAACGGTGTACTGAGCGGTGAAAATGGACAGAGAACATTCCGAAACTGAAGCTGTAGCAGATGATAAAGTTGAACATGATGACACAGGAGAACTTTTGCCAAAAAAAGGAGCCATGTCTGTTGTCTGGAGATTACTTGGGTTTTTAAAGGTCAGATGTGGACCAAACAACTATTTACTGCAAATGCTGTTGAGCTAAAGTTGTCGCCAGAGGCAGCAACACAAGCAATTTGCTGCATTACCTTAGCCGCAAACATGCTCTGAAGTACCATGAATGTATGGAACTAAGATTGGCACCCTTCACGTCCTCAGGTAAAACTGAAAAAGCAAGAGGACACTCGAGTCAGACACGTTTCCTAGAAGAACTGCCTACGTCAAAAAAAGCAAGCGGTGGATCGAGATAACCAACCGCCATTATAATCCATATAGCTAACGTGTCAGTGGACAGAGATTGTTAACATTAACAGAAAGTGTAGTTGGTTTACAAAAAATATTACTATGTATTCCTTTTCTAAGGCATGTTCAGTGCAATACAACTTTTGACAAGCACCTCTGGATATTTTACTAAATGCCTCTTTGGATGGTTGAAAATATGTTGTCAAAATGATAGTTTAAGTTGTTTGCAAAATTTGTTCAATAAAAAGGTTCTATATTTTGACTGCAATTGTCATGCAATGTGATTCCTTCTCTTCATTAGTGCCACCCCCTTGAAGACTATCACTTTATGGGGCCATGCAAACCTGTATTAATACTTGTGTGCACATTAAAATGTTTTTTTGTACAATGTACAATTCTCATGACAGTGGAATTAGTTATTCTTAGCCAGTAACTGCAGTGGAAAATGTGGTTAACATCCACTCATGCATGGGAAGAAAATACAGCTGAATACCGTGAAACCAGTATAATTTTGAAAAATACAGTGATATAGAATTTTGGTCATACCGCCCAGCACTAGTAACACAGTATGTTTACTGTGCAAATCTGACTACTTTTTAGTGCAATTTATTGTCTTTCAGGTTTAAATTCTAGTCAATGCACGTATGACTGTGTACTGACTTTGATTTTGATCTTGTTCAGGGTTTAAATGTTTGTTAGACTTGATTTTCTGGTTTTGACTACACTTTCTCAGCTTATGGTTAATCTTCTGACTCATTTTCATTCTGCCCTTGTCGGCACCATTTATTATTATTAGTAATAATCACTTTATTTTATCGTTCTTTGTTTAACATTATTTGCTTCAATGTGAATTTTTATATATCTTTTAAGAACACTGCAAATTTATCACCATGTTATAATCACTATAGTTCAGAGGATTATTGTTTACTCTGACCCTTCCTTGTTTAAGAAGACAATTTAACAAATAAAATTTGGCTTTCTTCATTTGCATACATTTCCATTTGGTAGGTGTTCTCTTTCACGCCTCTCTTGTTCCATTTTCCCTACATTTTTTTCTACTGCAAGTGATTGTTCTCTAAAAAACTTGTTGCACCACCCAGAATACTTGTGTTTCTTCTTAAATTTGCAATTTATGTTGTTAATTAACTAAATATTTTTGTGAAATGATTCTTAGCATTTCATAAAACAAAATAGCCATGTTTCATCACATCTTCATCTTTGCTTTTTAACTAAACATTAGTTCTAACACCACAGCCTCTTCACTGGACTTGGAAAAAACATGTAAAAACACATTTGTTTTTGTACTTAGGTGTTAATAGAAAGTTACTAGAGATTGTTTGGCAAAGCATGCTCATTTCTACCTCCAAAATCAATTGTTCCAAGATAAGCCATGGTCAGCGACTCTTCTACTCTAATCAGTAGCTTGATGTGGGATGTTTTAGCTTCTAGTAGGAAGCATTTGTTGAGTCACGATCCCTCCTACATATACAACAAGCTGCTTTGGAGAGACTGGGTTCTTCAACGACTAACACTTCCTTTGTATCTCTCATTTTCACTTTGATATCATTTGCTTCAAGTGTTTTGACAATCCTTTTCCAGTTAAAGTAAACAAGCATTGTTGTTCATCAAATTTTTAGTAATTCCATTCTGCGTTTCTTCTTTGGGCCTTTGCCTGCTTGAGTCAATGTGTAATCTAATTCATATTCTTGAAAATCTTAGTTTCTAAAATTGCTTACTAAGTGCATAATGTTTTTAGTAAGATCTGCTACTTGACAACTGTTTTCACATATATAATCAGATTCTGGGGTTACAGAGGACATTCCTTGTTGTATTTGTTGTAAGTTGCAAGCTTCAGAGCTACATTTGCAGAGTTCTTTTTGATTGCCTATTCTTCAAATTGTTTTTTTAGTAAATGCTTTTATAGAAGAGTGTAAGCATTGCTTTATATTTATGCAATAGTTTTAGGATTTTTTTTTATCTTTTCCTTTTTTATTCCCTTTTTGCAGATGAGAAATTAAGTAATGCTTTCTCCAAGGCTCCTTACATACTTTTCAAGTTCTCTAACGTTACCACCAATTAGCAGGCAATCAACTGTACCAGGCAGCAACAGCTGAGACAAAGAACTGTGTGTGCCCCCCCATTTAACATTTCATTAATTCAGGAGCTGCAAGTAATTGTGACAAAAACAGTAGTACAAGGAACGGAAACAAGGACTTCACCAGCATTATTTCTTTCACTAATTCCTGCCTTACTTTCTTTCAAAATGCTTGCAAAAATATCCCAATTTAAAATCAATTATGAAAGCAAAGGTTAGTCTGAAATGCAATTAAGTGAAAAACTGAAAAATAATCACAAAAATCAAAAAGGCAAGAAATCAGAATACAAATGCATAAAATATTAAACCTAACATAACAAAATTAAAAATTGATGGTAGAAGAATTACTGTAGGAAATGAATGAAGAAATACTTTTAACATGTGGAAACACAGAGTAGTATATACTGTACACATACTTTTTTAAAGTAACAAAGGTAATTTAAATATTCATACCTAGGAATGTCCAGAACAACACTGTTTTTGTTGGTAAATTACAAATATTCCAGTGCTATCAGTGAAGTATCGAACAAAAATAAACACTCAGGGTCAAAAGCAAACCCACTTATGAATTTAAAGGATAAAGGTGCTGAATAAATTTGTATTACATCAGGGAAGTCAAACAGCAACATTGCACACTTTGTTTCAAATTTTCTCACTTATTACCCAAGACCAGAAGCTTCAAATTCAGCATTTTGCTATCACAGAACTCTTCACATCTCAATTACACTGAAAAAATTCAGATTTTTTTTGTTTTTACAATAAATATATAGTCAAAATATGTATGCTCAAAATACACCTGAATTTCTCTTTCATATACAGTAAGCCCTCGCTATATCACACTTCGACTTTCGCGGCTTCACTCTATTGCGGATTTTATATGTAAGCATATCTAAATATATAATGCGGATTTTTCACTGCTTCGCGGGTTTCTGCTAGGACAATGGGTCTTTTTACTTCTGGTACATGCTTCATCAGTTGGTCTGCCAGTTGATTTCATACAAGGGACGCTATTGGCGGATGGCTGAGAAGCTTCCCAATCAGAGCATGCAGTTAAGTTCCTGTGTGCTGATTGGCTCAGAGGCGGAGCGCCGAATTCGATTCCACTGCGTTAACCAGGAAGTCTCGTCTCGCTCATTCAGCATCAACGTGTTTCACTGTGTAAGAGTTAACTTTTGTGCTCTTTTGTGCATACTCAAGTCCTTCGTTATGGTTCCAAAATGATCTGCTCCTGCTACTGCTTCAGGGGCTGTGCCCAAGCACCAACGGAAGATGCTAACTATTGCCGAAAAGGTAAAAGTTTTGAATATGTTGAAGGAAGGGAACAGCTACACCACTGTAGGACGCCATTACGGCATCAATGAGTCCATAATTCTTTTTATTTAAAAAGGAGGAAAAGAATGTAAGATCTACGGCCGCAGTGTCCTTTAACCAGGGCGCAAAACGAGTTGTAAGTGGACATAATAAGGCAGTAGTCCGGATGGAATCTGTTTTAGGGATTTGGATTGAAGACTGCCGGAAGAAGAATAACGGCGGTGCTACACAGTCGCCTGAAGAGGCTCCTTTAGAAGAGCTGTAACGCTCTCCTTTGTTGTGCAGTAAAATTAAACTCATCGTTATCGGACAAGTCGTCGTGTCATTGTTGGTGAGTAACCATAATTAATTTTCTACGTACAGTAATTAGTACATGTACATATGTTTAGTGTCACTGTACACACATTTTACTGTATACGATTTTTCTTGCATTGTACATATTTATTGCTGGTGGCCTGTCTATCGTAATGGCTGTAACATAACATGTAACATATGTGATGTTGGAGACGCTCAATATCTTATCTATAATATTTAGGTTTTACTGTATATAAGCAGTGTGTTTACATACATAATTTCAACGAATCTTACCTAATATCTAAGAGAATACAAAGGGTTTATGCTGTGTAACTGTGCGGGAAATGTTTATAAGAGTTTGGGAGAGTTTATAAGGGCTTAAAATACATAAAAAAAAACCATATAAACATATGGTTTTTACTTTGCGAATTTTCACCTTTCGCGGGGGAGTTCTGGAACGTAACCCCTGTGATAGGCGAGGGATGACTGTATACAGTGAGGTCCACCCTGAGAAGGATCAACACCAACAGAGCTGCAGGACCGGATAAGGTGTCGGGTAAGACACTGAAAATATGTGCTGATCAATTGGCAGAAGACTTTCTGGACATTTTCAACCTTTCTCTACAACTTGCAATAGTCCCTGTCTGCCTCAAATCCTCCACTATTGTGCCAGTGCCTAAAAAATCATCGGTCACCTGCCTTAATGATTACCGCCCTGTGGCTCTGACCCCAGTAATAATGAAGTGCTTTGAGAGAATCCTCCTAAAGTACATCAAGGATGCCATCCCTGCTGGATTTGACAACCATCACTTCGCCTACAGGAGGAGCAGATCTACAGAGGATGCCGTCTCAATAGTACTCAATAGTACTTCACACAGCCCTGACTCATCTGCAGTGCCCTAACACTTATGTTAGGATGCTATTCGTCGATTTTATTTCAGCACTTAACACTGTAATCCAAGACAAGCTGGTACAAAAGTTTAACAATCTGGGTCTGTCCACATCGTTGTGTCTCTGGATCAGGGACTTTCTCACCAACAGGCCTCAGGTGGTTGGAGATTGTATGTCAGCCACACTGGTTTTGAACACAGGCATGCCACAGGGTTGTGTGCTCAGCCCAGCACTCTTCACGTTATGCACGATTGCTCTGCCATCCATGCCACATATATGGTTGTGAAGTTTGCGGATGATACAACCGTGGTGGGTCTGATATCAGACAATGATGATACTCACTACAGTGAGGAGATACAACACATAGCACTATGGTGCTCAGCCAACAACCTCATCTTAAACACCAGCAAGACCAAAGAGCTCATTGTGGACTATAGGAGATCCAGAAGAACAGAACATGCTCCTATATTCATACATGAAGAGGCTGTAATGTGTGTGGACAATATCAAGTTCTAGGGTATCCACATCACATTGGATCTGACCTGGGGCCTCATGTATAACGCCGTGCGTAGAACTCACACTATAACATGGCGTAAGCACAAAAGCAGGATTGTGCGTACGCACAGAAAAATCCAGATGCAGGAATCTGTGCGCACGCAAAATTTCACGTTCTTCCACTACATAAATCCCGATCGGCGTGAAAAGTAACGCACGTGCACGCGCCTTCTGTCCCGCCCCAACTCCTCCCAGAATTACGCCTCTTTGAATATGCAAATCAATATAAATAGCCTTCTGTGAAAAGACAATGGGGAAAGCACGGGGGAAAATATAAGAATTACAGCGAATACCAAGTGAAGGCAAAGGAAAAACGTACTATTTGTTGGTTTAAACAGTGGTATAATCAACAAAAGAAAGCTGATCGAGTGACAGAGTGTCAGAGAAACTCGAAGGCTCAAATTCACAAAGTCACACAGTGCCCAAAATAAAAAAGAAATCACATATCAAAGTCGGCATGAAAAGGCAAGTCGTAGCCCACCGTCTGAGTGTCATATGAAAGCTTATTAGGGTACAGAGAAAAAAATAGGCACACAGTGGTAAAAAAGCACGAAATGTCAACTTTAATCTCGATATTTCCACTTTAATCACGTAGTTTATTTTGCCATTAAAGTAGAACATCCTAAACTTCATCTTAAAATCGTTTATTTTACTAGTTTCTCAAGTAGCAGGTTAAATGCTTTGTTCTGAATTTGATCTTCTATGTGCTCTATGTGTGTAAATCACTACGTGCTTCCGTTCTTTCTCTTTCTCCAACAGGACACAGAATCCATTGCATTCGTGATATTACAGCTCTCGGAATAATTAAAATACTGAGATGTATACGTGATATCTTTTTCATGATGATAGGAATGAAAGCATGTTATTAAACATGGGAACACGGTGGCGCAGTGATTGTTCATATCTCACGCAAGAGGCTTGCTGCGCCATGTGCGACCTTCAATGAAATAATTTATCACAGCAGTACTGTCTCTTTCAAACGTACTAACCCCCAATTCCTGTGCTTACTTTTCTCTCTCCAAATACCCAATCGCCACACAATCAGCTCTGTAATAGACGTGAAGCCATCTGTAAGCTTAGAACGCCGATTTTCAGAACTTTTAAAGAACATTGAAATATCTTCGTAGTGCGTGTTTAATTATTCTATCCATCTATCCTTCCAGTGTCGCGCCAGCACCAGCAATAATACAGCGCAAGGTAGGAGCTATCTGTGAACTAGCTAGCGCTGCGGCACCGTGTCCTCACATGTTTAATTATTAACAATACTGATTATTTAAATGAAGTTAAAGTTTTAGCTGTATAATATAATCAACATATTTTGCTGCATTTCATCTTAAAAATGATATAGTCATCATACGTATGTAAATACACGCTTTATAAAGTGGCGCAGGTTGTGCAATATTATAACTGTAGTGCAAGTTTACAGTGAGGTGATTGTACTTATAAGTAAACAGTTCTACAAGGAGCACTTGATGGACTCATTGAGTGCGTTTAGAGTTCTTGGGATGAAACTTTTTCTAAACCGCGAAGTCCGTACTGGGAAGTCTCTAAAGCGTTTTGCCATGGCTGAGTCAGCATCTGCTTCATGCTGTGTACCGATAATTCTCTTTCCGATCACCTACTGCTGTGATTCCCCACTCAGATACAAGTGATATAAATACTCCGAGTGGTGCAGTGAGAGTAATATGGAAAAAGATGATCTGCTGTGGCAACCCTTAACGGGAGCAGCTGAAAAAAGAAGAAGTGCAGTGAGAGTAACAATGCTAAAGCAGTTATGGTATTTGTAATACTATGGCTATTCCATGGACCATTATATTGCTGCAGGTTAATTACAATCAGATGCATTACACTAATAAACAATATGCAGTTAGTTTCAGTGGATTTATAAAGCCGCGTCAGGAATGTGGATCTAAGAAAGACCACACAGGAACAGTAGCACTGCTTTGACGCTGGGTGCCGCCAGTCTGCAAAACCGAGAGGAGAAATTGCGTACGCCAAGGTATGAGTTACCGTGGAAATGTGCGTGGCTTTACGCCAAGTTTAGGTTTTATACATCGCGATTTGAGCGTGGAAAGGTTCGTACGCAACATTTCTGTGCGTACGCACCGTTTATACATGAGGCCCCTGGTCTTTGAACACATCTCACCTGGTAAAGAAGGCCCAACAAAGACCCTTCTTCCTCAGGAAGATGAGACGTACTGGATCCTCCTCTCGGCTGGTCACAAATTTCTACAGATCCGCTATAGAAAGCATTCTCTGTCACAGTATGACAGTGTGGTACGGCAGCTGCACCACACCGGACAGGAAGGACTTGGCACGGGTGGTGAGAACAGCACAGAGGATCGTGGGAAGTCCTCTCCTAGACCTGGATTCCATATATGCTGGAAGGGTGCAGAAGACAGACAAATGTATAGCTGTGGATCGCACACATCCGGGAAATGTACTGTTTGTACCACTGCCTTCGGGAAAGCGGTTCAGAAACATAAAAACACGTACCATCAGACTGAAAGACAGCTTTTTCCACTGAGCTGTGAAGTCCATCTGCCACTGCTAATACACACACATACATCTACCCCTAACCTGCCCCCTGTAGATATGCACACTCACTTTCCCTCGTAATCAAACACACACACTCGTATTCCTCCCCTGCAGATCTACACACAGAGATCACTGGTCTCTGCAGGCGTACTACCTCAGGAAAAGTCTGGACTTGATGATTTTTTATTGCTGCTGTCTTTTGTACTTATTATGTTTATTTTATTATTTATAGTGTATTGTGTATTTAAGTATTCTGCCTTGAAGCCGAGTTCTACCAACTAAAAAATGTGTTATGTGTATGCATAATGACAATAAAGAATTCTTTCTATCTATCTATCTACTTCATTTAAGAAATATTTCAAAAATATTTTTGAACAAGGTCTGCCTTTAAATGTGCCAAACACACCGCTGAAGTAGCATCTCGCTGCTTCTGATCAAATATGAATAACACTGAAGGATGAAGGATGTGACACGGACAGTAACTGTCTTTACCTCTTTTCCCTTAGAGTTCAGATGAACAGAGACATCAGTTCTGCCATGCCTACAGGAGACCCTCCCCTGCCTGTCATTTCCATATTTAAGAAAAAGAATGACTGGAAATTGGCCTTCATTCTGGACCCTTCTCTTTAAGACCACAGATCCTACATGGAGGAAGAAAGTGCCTCAAATCAAAGCACCACAAATCGTTGACAGTGACAATCCTCTTTATATTAAAACTGGCAAACTTAACCCTTTTGGTATACATACTGTACATGAACTGCAACTAAGGTACATATTTCTGGGTGTGCCTCTTATTATCTGACACATTTTACGTATGTAATTCACTTTTTTTAAGAGAGGCTATGTACGCATTTGATTATTCTAAAATCTTGGCAGTCATAATAACAGAAATATTTATCAGGGCGCATATAGATTATATTTCACTAGATTTACTCTATATTAATTTATCCATTCTCCATGTGCATTAAAAGGTTTAAATAGGCACATAACAAGAAACAAAGAAAGTCTAACAATTTTGGAAAAGAACTTTCAGTGTTTAATTATTAAAATTACAATGGAATGTTGCTTAATTAAAACTAAGGAGGCAAATATGTGCACATGCATGATATGTGTACAGAGATAGGAGGATTGATTAGCACCAAAACTGACAGTAGAGGTTACTTACATTTGAAGTCTCATTAGACACAAAGCCTTGAAACTACTGTGCTGTCATACCTTTGTAGCAATTTGAAATATGCTATTTTTCTGGCCTCTTTAAAACATACAGTACATATACCAAAATGGAGAAGTACTAATGTTTCAGAATTACTACAAAAATAAAATATGCATTAGGCTCTCTCTTGATTTTGTACTTTTTCATATTCACATCAGATGGGTGTGTGTGGGGGGGGGTTACTACATTTCGAACTATACCATTGCACAAATATCCTCCATCTGACCTAGGATTGGATTGCCCCTCTTCCCATCCTACTATCATAGTTCCCCACTGAAGTCAGAGTGATTTATCCCCGCTCTTGTTCAGCTGTCCCCTTCACCTCTCTGAAAGATTCAACCTAGCTTTGGTCTTTTTATCTCTTATTCTCACTGGATATAGCATTGGAAGAAAGATAACCTGGAACCTGTCTGAACTGACACTCTCAAATACCAATTTTACACAACAGAACCCTTCAAAATGGTGGAAACTCCCATTTCCTTTCCAGCCTAGACTTGTTGGCTACTAACATACCAGAAGATATTTTTGATGACTGTCGCCTTTGGACATTCCAATGACTAAACTCTAGGTTTTCAGTCCCTCCAGCTGAGGCCAATATTTAGGATATGTGGAATTCCATTATTCTCTCATCTTTCTTCTTACCATACTTTTGCTTTTTCTTGTTCTCTATCTCACCAAACAAAGCTACATGTCATATTCTATGATATTCTATGTAAAAAAAAAGCCTACAGGCCTATAGATCTACAGTACATACATTCAATCTGGAAGCTTTTCAGAACTCAATTTTTAAAGATATACAGTATCAATTGCTTTAACTAACCCAATCATAACAACATTACGTTCTTGCATCATCTACATATTGCAGTCAAAAGCATATTAAGTTTACACATCATCTACATATTACACCCCATAATTATCCATCCATCCATTTTCCAACCCGCTGAATCCGAACACAGGGTCACGGGGGTCTGCTGGAGTCAATCCCAGCCAACACAGGGCACAAGGCAGGAACCAATCCCGGGCAGGGTGCCAACCCACCGCAGGACACACACAAACACACCCACACACCAAGCACACACTAGGGCCAATAATTATTCTCTGTGGAACAGGTTACTGAAACATAACACTATCATTGTTCTTTAAATTCACTAGGCACACACTTCCGTATGTTCTGGAACTGTCTCTTGGACTACTCCATCTGGTCCTGTATTTCTTTATCTATTTCCTTGAGCTCCTACACTACTGATCAAAAGTTTTAGAACATCTCAGTTTTTAAAATGGTCAAAAGGTAAGCAGTAAACTGCCAGAGGTTTAAATTTAAAGTTTAGGTAAGAAAAAACTGAAAAAAGGAAATTTCAGAATATTACAAATGGGTCTTCTTCAGGGAACAACTTATACGTTACAACCTACAGATGTTCTGCAGAATTTTAAGTAAATTAAGCCTTTCAAGTTGAAGCAAACAATTTGCACAGGCATTTCAACTTCTGTTGATTACGTAAAAACCCTCAGTCTGTCTTAAAACAAAGTTGGAACACTGTGTTACTACACCCTCTGAAGTACTACTTGGACAGTACTACACTGGCATAGAACAAATAAACAATGGTAAATAAAAAATAAGTCAAGGAATCATTAATTGTACAAAATTTTATTCAAATGTTTGATTTAACGTGGAGCTAGCCGGGTTTAGCACAGTTAGAGCGGACAGAGACGCAAGTACCTGCAGGAAGCACAAAGGAGGAGGACTCGCACTCTATGTCAATACAAAATGATGCAACTCTGGACATGTTAACGTTAAAATCTCCACTTGCTGCAGGGGCATCGAACTGTTGGCTGTAAGTCTGCGTCCCTATTACTTGCCCAGAGAGTTTGAACACGTCATTGTTGTTATTGTATACATCCCTCCTCGGGCGGACGTGGAGATAGCGGGTGACATCATCCATTCCGATGTGGCTAAATTACAAACACAACACCCCGAGGCACTTGTGCTAATCGCTGGAGACTTCAACCATGTAACGCTGGACAAAACATTACCTGCCTTCTCCCAGTATGTGGATTGTAACACCTGGGGAAATAGGACTATTGACCTACTGTATGCAAACGTTAAAGACGCATACAGCGCCATCCCGCTGCCTGCGCTTGGGAAAGCAGATCATAACCTGGTTCTGCTTCAGCCTCACTACAAACCAAGAGTGAGGGAGCTACCTACAACCACACGCTCATTCAAGAAGTGGTCCCCTGAGGCAGAGTAGGCTCTGAGAGACTGCTTTGGAACTACGGACTGGAATATCCTGCAGGGATCTTATAGTGAGAACATTGAGGAGGTTGTTGACTGCACTACTGACTACATCAACTTCTGTATGGACATTGTAGTTCCAGTAAGAACAGTACGCTGCTATGCTAACAACAAGCCATGGATTACAAGTGACATCAAGGGCCTTTTGAACCAGAAGAAAAGGGCTTTTAAAGGCGGTGATCAGCATGAGCTCAAGCGCGTGCAGAAAGAACTCTGAGTCCAGATCAGGGCGGCGAAGGAGCAGTACAGGAGAAAGCTGGAGCAGAAGTTGCAGAATAACAGCATGAAGGAAGTGTGGGATGGGATGAAGATCATCACTGGCTGCAGCTCGAAGCGGGGTGCCACCATCGAGAGAGATGTGGAGAGAATAAACTGGATGAACAACTTTTTTAACACCCTTGATCCTCTGCAGTTCGCATACCAGGAGAAGGTGGGAGCGGAGGATGCCATCATCTATATGCTACACAGATCCCTCTCCCACTTGGACAGAAGCAGTGGTGCTGTAAGAATTATGTTTCTGGACTTCTCTAGCACCTTCAACACCATCTAACCTCTGCTCCTTAGGGACAAGCTGACAGAGATGGAAGTAGATTCATACCTGGTAGCATGGATCATGGACTATCTTACAAACAGACCTCAGTATGTGCGTCTCGGGAAATGCAGGTCTGACATTGTGATCAGCAACACAGGAGCGCCACAGGGGACTGTACTTTCTCTGGTCCTGTTCAGCCTATATACATCGGACTTCCAACACAACTCGGAGTCCTGCCAGGTGCAAAAGTTCGCTGACGACACTGCTATCGTGGGCTGCATCAGGAGTGGGCAGGAGAAAGAGTATAGGGACCTAATCAAGGACTTTGTTAAATGGTGCGACTCAAACCACCTACAACTGAACACCAGCAAAACCAAGGAGCTGGTGGTGGATTTTAGGAGGCCCAGCCCCCTCATGGACCCCGTGATCATCAGAGGTGACTGTGTGCAGAGGGTGCAGACCTACAAATACCTGGGAGTGCAGCTGGATGATAATTGGACTGGACTGCCAATACTGATGCTCATTGTAAGAAAGGACAGAGCCGACTATACTTCCTTAGAAGGCTGGCGGCCTTTAATATCTGCAATAAGATGCTGCAGATGTTCTATCAGACGGTTGTGGCGAGCGCCCTCTTCTATGTGGTGGTGTGCTGGGGAGGCAGCATAAAGAAGAGGAACACTTCACGCCTGGACAAACTGGTGAGGAAGGCAGGCTCTATTATCGGACCTTACTCCTTTTCTATGTTAACTAATGTTGCCTTATTTTAATTTCTTATTTTATCTTTTATTTTTCTTTTCTTCATTATGTAAAGCACTTTGAGCTACTTTTTGTATGAAAATGTGCTATATAAATAAATGTTGTTGTTGTTGTATTATAGGCACGGAGCTAGACAGTTTGACATCCGTGGCAGAGCAACGGGAACTGAGCAGGATCCTGTCAATAATGCAGAATCCACTGCATCCACTATACAGTATCATCTCCAGACAGAGGAGCAGCTTCAGCGACAGACTGCTGTCACTTTCCTGCTCCACTGACAGACTGAGGAGATCATTCCTCCCCCACACTATGCGACTCTTCAATTCCACCCGGGGGGGTAAACGTTAACATTATTCAAAATTATTGTCTGTCTGTATACCTGCATTGTTATCACTCTTTAATATTTTCTTTATCAGTATGCTGCTGCTGGAGTATGTGAATTTCCCCTTGGGATTAATAATCTATCTATCTATCAAAGTAGCCACATTTTGCTGATATAACAGCCAGACTGTAGTAAACCTTTTGATTCAGAATTCCAGTCACTCAGTGCAAGTCACCAACCAGCAAAAGAACCCCGATCATCACACTTCCTCCACCTCTTGAAAGAATAAAAGCACTAACAAGCAAAACAGTTAAAATACCAAGTTTCTTTGTCAGAAAGAACTGTTTGCTAATTAGGAAACTGGTTGGAACAAAAATCAAGAGTGAAGATCCTTGCTCTAGGGCATCTCCTACATCTTTAATGGTCCAATGATAACCTAATGCGAATCACAAACAAAGCTAGACTGATTTTCAACCTGTTGTTTGACAAAAAAAAATCTACTTCATAAGCAAAAACAATTTTAATTTTGAACCTAACTGTGCAAAGATTATAATATGCTAAGGTCTAACTCTGGTGGTAGCACTCTGCAGAAAAAGTAGGCAAAAACAATGATATTCCAACACAATGAAACAAAATTAAAAAAAACTGCATACCTTCATGTACATAATACATTTTCTGAAATTGGCAGCAAAAAATAAAATGAAAATAAAAAACAAACGATCTCTGTTGACCCTTTCTCCCTTTTGCTCTTGAATCTGATGTTGATTCTATTTAGTACATAATTGAGATGGAAATTATTCTTTATGAATATTAATATTTGTCTAAGCATTTTTAAATCACAAGAAATATAATTTCCTCTCAAGACAAAGACAATGGCATGCAAGAACTGCTTGAGATGAGGTTAATATGGACAAAAGCAATAAATTTTAACAATATTTAGCCTATGAACTATAAGCTATAACCAGACCAAAGCTGCTCTTTTGAAAGAGAGAAGGCAAGCTTTAGCCTACTGAGATGCCAGTCAGTGCGACGGACAAACTTCTTATACTTTAGCTCAAGAATCAGGCCACCTGTGTCTCTGGGCTGGAGTTCCTTTTTGCATTTTTAATCTGGTGCATTGTGCTCTTGGGGTTTCAAATGCAACTAGTCATTTAGCCTGTTACAAAAACGGGCGCTAGAACAGTAGTGCATAACCATTAGTAGGAACAGTCTATATTAAATGGCAAGGGACTTTGACCTCATTCTTTTTGTTGGTCGTATTTTTCTTTCTTTCAGCCTTTCTTTTGTTGATGTTTACTTGCTGAGCTGACCGTTCTTCGTGGGCTGCCGCTGTGTATTGTGTGTCTTTAAATTTCTGTGACAGTAATACTGTCTTGTACGGCTCTATTCAATAAGGGCACGCACAAAAAGGCGAGCTTCAAAAGGGCGACCTCAATTGAGCGCGGCGAATAAAGGCGTTCGTAGATAATTTAGTTCAAATGGCTCTGGAATATGTGAAGAGCAACAAAGGTGCAGATCTTTATTTACGCGCGCCTTTATTCGCTGCGCCCAATTGAGGTTGCCCTTTTGAGGCTCGCCTTTTTGTGCGCGCCCTTATTGAAGGATACCGTCTTGTACGTCCGCTGGCTTGTATGTCCGTAATATATCTTTAATTTTCTCTGGCGGTAATACAGGCATGCACATCGGTAATATGCCTTTAATCTCCTCTGACAGTAATACTGGCTTGTAGGTGGCTATAATATGCGTCACTGTATTGTGTACCTTTAATTTCCTCTCGCAATAATACTGGTTTGTATTTACGTAAAACGCCTCTAACTTTCTCTGACAGTAATATCGTGCATCGCACCGTGCCCCGCGCAAGAGCCCTTCATCAGAAGATACCCACACACGGACACCTGGACGCACATAGGGATTTTATATATATAGATGCTCCCAGTAGTATTCCTGAGTGATACTCATTTCACACTTCCTGCTTTCATTCTTAAACACATGTAAAGGGTTCCCATTTGAGTATATCTATCTCGCTGTACTATTGAGAAACATGAATTATATTCCCCTCTTTCATTTATTGTTATAAACTTCTATGAGGGGGTTATCATTCAGTCCTTTAATTGGCATACTAAAGTGATCTACTTCATATAGTTGTCCTGCTATTTTAGTTGAAACTTCACTTTATCTCTATATTATATATATAAAACATTATAATACAAGAGATTAAAAACTGGTCCTTTCTTTGTTATGTTTATTTGTCTTATTAATTGAAATACACTGAAAAATCTAATAAAATAAAAACTAATATGAAAACCACTGACCAACAGGGATTAAATAAGCATACAAAGTCAAGAGTGGATACCTTAATGCTATATCAAAAATAAAATGAAGGAAATAAGCTTTGTACCTAACACATACAGTACACATGATATTAAAAGAGCAATGTGAACGTGACTAAAATCTGAGTATAAAATAAATTGATACACGGTATCTAGAAAAGCTAGATAAGCACGGAAAGTTGAAGGGATGGCTATTTCAGAAAATCTAAAAACAAACTTCCTTCAAAGTCCAAATCAGCTTTATTCTAGAAAGGAGGATCTGTTAAAACTGAAAAAATAAACTTAAGACATCAGGAAAGTGTTATAAGATCCCCCCTTCATAGAAAACAGCATTATTATCATATTAGTAAGAATATTTTTAACTTTTAACAGTTTCTTCTTTGCCTTTAATAATAACTGACACTTTGTTTCAGTGTTTTAGAGGTCAAAAAATCTGTTCATCACATTGGGTTTTGTATCTAACACATTTTTTAATGTTATATAAAACTAAACACCTTCTCCTGTTGTACTGTGATGAGAGGTCTGTGGCAAAGTGGTGTTTTTAGATAAATAATCGCATCCTAGGAGGTGTGGGCTCTAATCAGGTGCAGGTGTGTGTGAGTGCACTTTACTCCAGGAGTGATTGGGGTGCTTGGCTGATCACACATACATGTGAAAATGCAAGCGGATCAGTCAGGTGTCTCATTCACACCTCAGAGGCAGCAACATATCACACCTGCACCCTTTCAGGCCACATAAAGAGGATTCTGCACGACAGAGGAGGGACAAAAGAACAAAAGGACAGAAATACAGAAAGAAAAGAGATACAGAGGTTAAAGGCAGGAGAACGAAGGCAGGATCAGGAGAGGAGCTGGTGCTATGTAGAATGGAGGCAGGCAGTCAGCAAAGTGAGGGCCAGCAGAAAGGATTGTGGCTGATGCTCAAAAGGGGGCAGAGTCAAGTCAAGTCAAGTCAACTTTATTTATAAAGCACTTTACATACAACAGCCGCTGACCAAAGTGCTGAACATAGGCTAAAATAAATTTTAAACAAAAACAAAATAATAAATAAGTAAAATAAAATACAATAAATGAAACTAATTAAAACATAGTAAAAACAACTAAACAGAGTTAAAACAGAGTAAAATCAACTGCTCACACAGGATCAAATGCCAAACCAAAGAGGTAAGTCTTAAGAGCAGAATTAAAAATGGGCAGTGAGGAGGCCTGTCTAATGTGGATTGGCAGTGCTCCCTGAAGGTCATGTGGTAAGAGTGGATGGGAGACGAAGCAGGGTTCATACAAATGCCGAGGGATGGTGTCAAGGTACACGAGTTGGATTTGAGGCACTCCAGCAGTGATCAAATGAAGTGGCTAGGGTGCAAGTCCATGTGAAGGATGACTGCGCTTATCGGCATGTGTCTCTGAGGACTGAGTAGATCCTGATGGGTTAGCAGCAGAGACATTGGATTTTAAGAAGGTTGTGCACCAGGGCTTGTGAGTTTTTAAAGGACTGATTCATGCTTATTATTTTAACCTCATTTGAATTATTTGTTTATTTGACAACCTTTAACCTCACATTTATGGATTTTTTTTTTATTATTCATTTATTGGGACAATGCTATGCACTGCACTATTTGCACTTTCTGTTTGGTTTTAATAACGGCACTGACACTTTTTGCACCAATCCTTTGCTGAATGTGTGTGTCCTCATTTGCCTGGCTCATCTCGGGACATAACTGTTGACAATTGTGGTTTGAAGAGGCTCCAAGATGTAACAAGGGAGTATGTAGCCAACTCTGACCATCACAGGCACCATGTTTTTGATATGTGTCATCCTTATTTGAGCATATGTAGTTAGGGACACATTCACGGGTTGCTAGGCAAGTAAAGACAAGTGACATCATCAGTGTGACGATTAATAAGCCAGTAATATGGAGCATTCATCATTCAAGTTAGTGCATACAACCTAATAGCTAGTGTTATTGTTTTAGAATTTAAAAGAAGCTTTGGTGTGAACTGTTTTCTACCCCTCAATTAAAATGTACATTGAACATTCTGGCTTTTTTCACTATTCCAGTTTCTGACATTCTTGATACCATAATAAGAAAAATAAACAAATTTATCATAGTGATAACAAACATATTTTCACATTATTTTGGCAAAGTGAATCAGCAACAAATTAAAAGAAATGAAATGATTACAAAAGCAATTATAAAAAAAACAAGAATGTGAACCAGGTATCCATTACAAATATGTTAGCAGACTACAAACCTAGGTTTTGTGCGAGACTTTGTATTTTCAGTAATATGTTGCAGTTTTATGAGGCTATAATAAAACTGTTTGATTTAATGAAGGAGCGATTATATGCACCAATTTTCAAAAAGCTTTATGGTTCACCATTAGAGGGTAGTCACAGAAAAGAGAATTATTTATGGGACAGTTTAATGTGAAAGAACATAAAGTTTTAAACATAAGAAGTAAAAATATTCAGTATAATTAAACAATGAAAGATCTAAAGCTAAAAGTACTTCCTTACTTGAAAGATCTAGAAATCCTATTAGAGTCATGTCTACAGAATCAATTAAAAAGGCTAACATGGTGATGGGTTAAAAAGTAAACACAAGCCAAAAGACGCTACAGCATGCTTCAGTCATATGATGTACCATTCTGGAACAGTGTGAGCAGATCTGCATATTACACCATGGACATAATCTGAAGCTTTAAAAAACAACCTCTGTAATACCACAAGCCAGAGTATGTGTACTGAACACACTGTGCATATCCATACCAACTACCAGCATCGGCACACTGTAAAAAGACAGGATGGCAGAGGAACACTGGTCAGTAATAGCAATAATTTAAACAAGTATGAATAAAACTGCTCAACTAGCTGCAAACCTGATAGAGGCTGCTTAAAAGTAAAATATCCACAATGTTAGGAAATACAGTATTTCTTTACACAAAGAAATTACTAAAATAGTGCAGTTGTAAGTAATACTTTAGTGATCGTCAAACCTTAGCTTGATTATAATTTGGAAGCATTAGTCTAACATCAAAGAACAAATTGATCTGTATCAAACATGTTTTTATGTTCTTTAATTTTACTACCCATTACGCTGTATGTCTTGTTTTGCCTGTGTAACACTGTCCTGCTTTAGTGAGGTGTGTCATTTTAATGGCAGCTCTTTGGGTGTTACATCACAAATAATTCAGTTGTAGAATACTTGTTTACATTTTATGTTCTAAGAATACCAGTAAACCCCCGATTCTCTAAAGAATTGCAAATCCAAGAATGGCAATTACTTTCTGTTCCCTCCGATCTTTGTAGGGATGAAAAATCATGGAGGGTGGGAGCGTCCTGGGAAAGTTTTCATTTAAGTAAATAAATATATTTGTACTAAAGCTGTTTCTTTTTGCAGCCGTGACTCCTTTGGTTCTGGTGTTTCAGAAGCGCGTTGTAGGTGCCTTCGGTCATTGTTTTTATCTATGCAGTCTCGTTTTTGTTTTTTTATGGGTGTGTTGTTAGCTAGAAGTCGTTTGCTGTTAGGAATCATAATTGAACTTACTTTTAACACTGAATTACCTTAATGTGATTCAAATAAGCTACACTGACAGCTGCCACACTGAGTGCTGGCACAGTGGATTAGAGCACATTGACTGGTGGCACTGTGTAGTGGAGTAGCTGCTGGTACTGTGGAGTGGAGAACACTGACCGCTGGCACTGTCAGTAATCACCACTACCTCAAGTTTAAATACAAAGACATATATAGATAGACGCCGCATTCACTGTGTTTCCCAGTCGACACAATACGTCAGCGTGTCAGCCTTATTGCGAGTGGCAAATGTGCCATTTAAACTAATACAGGTAGATGTGGAAACCGGGCTTTCTGATGAAAAAACAACATTTAAACCAGTATCGTTTACATACGACAGATTTTGGCGAATTGTTTAAATGCAATTGTTTATATCCATTTATACACTAATAATGGCAATTATTAAATAATTATAATTATAATTATTATTATTAAATAATTCCTCCCATATAAGTAACATTTCGGGGACTGCCTTCTTTTATCTTCGAAACATTTCCAGACTTTGTCCTGTTCTTACGCAACACAATACTGAAGTATTGTTTAATGCCCGAGTCACCTCACGTATAGATTATTGTAATGCTATTCTATCTGGCATCCCACAAAAACTTATCCATCGCTTACAAGTTCTTCAAAATTCTGCTGCCAGGATAATAACCTGCTGTTCTAAATCCACTGAACATATTACACCTATTCTCTCTCAACTTCACTGGCTCCCTCTTAACTACAGAATACAATACTAAATACCGTTCTTAACTTTTAAAGCTCTCCACATCCTCACTGATCTCCTACAGACTTACAGTCCGTCTCGCTCACTCAGATCCTGTAATTTGAGAGTATTCAGTCTGGCAATATGGTGCAGCCTTAGTTTGTGGAAGACAGACACAACTAAAGACATGAGCATAAAATGATGGTTGTCAATTTCAAACTGTGTTTCCTCAATGTGCTCATTGAGAAAAAACATCATCAAGTTTGAGAAATGTTAACAGCTAACAACAATCTACATAGGTGGTGACTAAATACGTTTAGCCAAAACATTGTTTGGAGGCTCACTTGAACACATAAATGCATAGCTTTGCCTGGCTTAGCTAAAGTAAATATTATAAAATGGGATTTTCTAATGGCCAAATATAACCAAAACAATTGTTCAGCCTTATCTATGAAATGTAATCCCCCGGGATCTGGTTTGGAGATACAGCGGTTTGTACATTATAGCACATTATTCATTACTTCACTCCACAGCAGTGCCACTCACAATATGGCAGCAACGTTGACGTACGATTCTGCTGGTCATGAGGCGTCTAGTTATTCTGTCTATGTTTAAATATGTCACGATGGCAACTTGTTGCCGTGCACGCTTTACCTCAAATTTAGTTTGCAGGTTGTGTTGTGTTGTTTGGGCGCCACCTACTGAGACTGGGAAGCCGCTGGGGTTGACTCTGGGGTGCTGAGGCGCAGTGCTTGTGCACTTTGGTGCATCTGGCCTCTGGCATCCGTGCATATATACAACCTTCGTTTAGTAATATAGATTATTATGCATGGAAAAGGTTTGCCTGGAACAAAGGCAGCACCTGGTTATCACAGGGAAGTTCTAAGAAGCCAAACACAAGCCAGTGGTTAAAGGGAAGCTTTTACTGTTATCTGAAGAATACCTGAACAGCGTAATACTGTGAACAGTGCCTGGAAAGTAAATACTCAGAGGAACAGAATGGGACTGAGGCCCTGGAGGACTGACAAGACAGCACAGAAAACTCTTCCAGTAAGACAGATTGGAGAGAACTGTATTTGCTACCCTGTAAGAGAGGAGCTAGCTTTAAAGCTGCCATATAGACCTGAGCCTTTAAAGACCTTTCACATTTCAGGGTTGCAGTGCCAACAGCTGCCAACAGAAGGGGCTTAACACTGGTAGCAATATAGCTTAAAATGATTTCAACTAAACTTAAAAATGGTATCAAACCTTGGCAAATCTTACTTTTTGTTCTGCTTATACAGTACATTTTACATATTATAATGTCTGTCTTGACATTGGCTCTTTATTAAAAAGTATATGAGGGCCAATTCAAAGGACATGCATTATCAGCTGTTTTTTAGGAAACTTCTGTAGGTGTTTTCCGCTCATGTCCACAGCTCAGACAACTGGAACATGCACATGGCAATGCAAACATCATTTGTTTAACCCAAACAACTAACAGCAAAAAATGGAGCATGTCTTATTTTGTGGTACTGATGTTATGTGAATTTACAAAAAACTGTTACTACCTGCTGGCAACATTAATCAAAAATGGATTGCAATAATTCTTCATTAAAAAGTGCAAGGATACCTGACATAAGTAAATTGAAAATCATATGAAATTGACTTTAAGAGTAGTTAATCATGCAGATGTTGTGAGTTTTGTAAAATCTGAGAATCTGAGAAAACAAAAACAGAAGCTCAAAATGGAAAAAATCCTAAATCTAAAAGCACAGCAGTGTCAACTTATACTCAAGAGTTAACTTTCATTTGCATTTGTATCTGAGGTGGGAATTACCATGAACCTCGTCACAATGTAATAATATTGCGGCTTTAAATATCTATATATACAGTAGCTCACTCATCAACAAAAACATTATTTCCTGTTTTGTCAAAAAGGTGAAAGGACGGTATATCTGGGCAGCAGGTACGCATTAAGAATGGATGTTTTGATACACCAATATCCAGGGGTAAAACATCCTCATAAATTAGGAAACATACTGTAGATGAATATATCTAAATAAAGGCACTGGTAAGCAATGTCAATGATAGTAGTGATGTATTGTGTTTACTTTAGGTGATCAATGATCATGACTCCAAAAAATGTCAACTTGCTGATCCTCTCCACAGCGTTTTTGCCAATTTAGATAGGAGTATCATCAAGCTCCCGATTCTGAAGTCTATGACCAGCTCATTAAGGGAGAAATTGGTGTCCCAGCTCAACTGTTTAAGAAAGCGACTTTCTTCTCTGCAAACCGGCTCTTCACTTTATGTAGTCAGGTCTATGATTTTGTTAAGGATGGAGTTGGACCTGTGTCTGGCCACATAGTCATAGAGCATAGCACTGGACTCAGCACAGTACTCCACGGAAAGTCTGTCTCAAAAATCACTGTGGAGGAAGTCATGCTACCCGTCAGCAATTTCTTGACTCTGCCAGTTAGAAAGTACAAAATCAGAGTGTGGTATGAAGCCTCAAGACTAGATGCTTCAGGATCAGTTCTGATGGCACAATGGTGTTGAATTCTGAACTATGGTTTGTAAACGGCACACTGGCATAACAATTTTAATTATTCAACTATGGCAGAAGGGTATGAAGTACTTGAAATGGATTTCAAATATCAATGCAGTTTCAACTATAAGACATACAATGGTCAGTTACATGATGCACAATTACCTCCTCTGGGTGAGCCTTTACGTATGATGAAGGGGTATCAAATAATAATTGACATTATGATGTTCCATATTTAAAATATTGTTTTAATATATACAACTGTGAATTTAAAACACCTGGGCTTACATAAATGAACACTGCTATGAGATACATGCAGTCCTGGAATGTACCACTTTCACTATAAATTATTAAAATTTCATAAACAAGTAAAACATGTTGGACACAAGTCAGTTATCAAATATTGATTTAAAAAAGCCAAGTTAATTAAAATTGGGGAAAAAAGAAATCCTGGGGTGCTTAATATCCCCTTTTTTCATTTTGAAACCTTACAGGCAATTTACATCAATACATTTTATAGGCAATTTAACATATTTTTACTAAGGGTATAGGGAATAATTTATTATTAATATGAGGAATACTTTATTATTGATGTACAATTTTCATTTTTATCATTCTGGTGAATTTCTTGTAATTACTCAAATACTAACTGAATCTTCCATTTTTTTTGGCATTCATATTTGAACTTCCTTTGCTGTAAAATCGCACATTACCTATCTGCCCGCCACTTTTAATGTCCTTGTAATCAGCAAGCATACCATATACTATTATAACATGGACTGACTTACAGTAGTTTCTTCTTTGAACCTGCGTGTTTAATTTACAATATTTAAAAAATATTATTAAACTTTCACACATTTCTGGCTGATGCACAATTAAATAGCCATAAATTGCACTCTTGACAGTTGTGCCAAACATTCTCAACTCCTATTTGCAAGGCAGATTAATCAATTATGCAATTCCAGTTTGACAATAAAAGCATAAAGAGGCATACTGTATGAAGATTATCATCAGATATAAACAGAATTTGAATATAAACAAAACAAACACCACTTCTAAATGTTTTATTCAGCACATCAAATAATAAAAATTTGTTTTGTTGTTATTTTTATTACATTGGCTTAATTTCTGAACATACCTTTGTACTGTGTTATGGAGTACTTATATATTCAATGTAACTTGCTGCTACACATAATTAGGTATGTACTACCCTGCCTCTGGTCTATGTGAATTGAAGACATTCTGTCCAGCCTTACTAAAAACATGTCAAAAGATCATTCAATTTTTATTTTTTATCTATCATAAGTACATATGTAGACACACAGAAAAAGACTGATACCTTATTAATCCAAAGAGCTGCATACCAATGCGCTAAATAACAGTGGAGTTCTGTTAATTGCCTTCAGTTTGCATAAATGATGCAGCTTGGATCTGACACAGGCATTTATTAAATACTTTAAATTGCCAAGCACAATGCAATTAAACGGGAGATGCTCTGAACTACTATGCACAAATAAAGACAATTGCTGTTAATAATGCAGCCAACTGCAATGCCTCCAAGCTATTCATGTGGTGTTCACTAACCAGAATCTCTTACTTGAATGTTGGCTAATGAAGAGAAATTATAGGGCATCAGGTGATCAGTCACCTCGGTGTCTACTCGGTTAAGAAAAAGTATTTACTAAACGGCACGCCAAACATTTCAAGTATACTAAAATCTATTGTGTAGTAAGAAATTCAAAACAGTAATACAGTAACATGGGAAAGTTAAACCTTTGACTTTAACAGGCAGATTTACATGAAATCAAATAAAAATACTACAAATAATGTTTCAGTTTTAAGTATTAAATGACTCAACTAATTACATATTTTCTTCAATCTGTCAGACCATTAATTAACCAAATCTATATCATCAATGCATGATGCCCATGTCTTTACAAGACCACATCATACATTAATTGATAGGGTACTCAGCTTAAGACAATGGTAAAACCATTTTTCAGTGGTTAGAACAAATAAAATTTGTATTCTCAGCTTTCACACTTTTTCTTGCAAAGTGTCACATTTATATGCATGAATGTTTTCATTCAAAAGTGTATTAATAAATACACACATAAAATTCTGTTTACTGGCTAAATGCTGTATTCTGCAGATTGTGATATTAATATGTGATGGATGGCCGGCTAAATATTCCAGCCCACACCTCCAGGCCGCCAGGTGGAGCCCTCCCAACAGCATGGAGGTTCCCCGAATTCCAGCAGGGCCTTATGGACCTTGTAGTTTGTATACACAGCCCTGCTGGATACCTTGGGGACCACCAGGAGTCGCTGTAGGGAGGCTGTTGGACTCTTATGTGCCCTATAACCCGAAAGTGCATCATGATCACATGACAAGAAGAAACGACGTGCTTCCGGGTTGAAGAAACGGACTTTTACCCTGACCCGGAAGTAATGAGAACTTGTGGATTGTGGGACAGGAACACTTCCGGGTTGGGGAATATAAAAGGACCATGGGAAAGCCCAGATTTTGAGCTGAGTTGGGAGGCAGGGTGGCTAAGTGTCTGGGAGTGGAGGATTGAGTATTGGGTATTGTTATTTGATTATTAATTTGTTATTGAGTATAGTGGAGTGGTGGTGCTTTGTGCACATTATTATTATAATAAATTCAATATTTGGACTTTTATCTGGTGTCTGACTTCTGGTCTGAGGGTTCAAGGGGTCACGGAGACCTTAATCTATCACATAATATTATAAATGTGTGTTTATAAAACTTCATAGACCACTGAATACAATGAAAATTCTGACAATAAAATGACTCCATAACAGCAATACCTTGCCATCCTCTACGGCCGCAAATGATTCATACCACCTGGAAAGAATCCAAATAAAGCAGTGCTGTTGATGATATACTAATTTTTAATTTAAAGTGAAAAAAATGTCTTATGTCTGTATTTGTGTAAATGCATTCTTGTAAATTCCAGAGATAATCTGAATTAAACAATATAAACTGCTCAAAAATATTAAAGAAACACTTTAAAAACACATCAGATCTCAATGGGAAAAAAAATACATGCTGGATATCTATACTGATATGGACTGGGTAACGTGTTAAGAATGAAAGGATGCCACACTGTTTGATGGAAATGAAAATGATCAACCTACAGAGGGCTGAATTCAAAGACATCCCGAAAATCAAAGTGAAAAAATGATGCAGCAGGCTAGTCCATTTTGCCGAAATTTCATTGCAGCAACTCAGACTCGTACTAAGTAGTTTGTATGCCCCCCACATGCTTTTATGCATCCCTGACAACGTCGGGGTATGCTCCTAATGAGACAACGGATGGTGTCCTGGGGGAAATTCTCCCAGATCCGGACCAGGGCATCACTGAGCTCCTGGACAGTATGAGGTGCAACCTGGCGGCGTGGGGTGGACTAAAACATAATGTCCCAGGAGTCAGGCGAGCATGGGGGCCAGTCAATGGCATCAATTCCTTCATCCTCCAGGAACTGCCTGCACACTCTCGCCACATGAGGCTGGGCATTGTCGTGCACCAAGAGGAGCCCAGGACCCACTGCACCAGCATAGGGTCTGACAATAGGTCCAAGGATTTCATCCAGATACCTAATGGCAGTCAAGGTGCCTTTGTCTAGCCTGTAGAGATCCATGCGTCCCTCCATGGATATGCCTCCCCAGACCATCACTGACCCACCACCAAACCGGTCATGCTGTACGATGTTACAGGCAGCATAATGTTCTCCACGGCTTCTCCGGACCCTTTCACATCTGTCATATGTGCTCAGGGTGAACCTGCTCTCATCTGTGAAAAGCACAGGGCGCCAGTGGTGGACCTGCCAATTCTAGTATTCTACGACAAATGCCAATCGACCTCCACGGTGCCAGGCAGTGAGCACAGGGCCCACTAGAGGACATCGGGCCCTCAGGCCACCCTCATTAAGTCTGTTTCTGAATGTTTGGTCAGAGACATTCACACCAGTGGCCTGCTGGAGGTCATTTTGTAGGGCTCTGGCAGTGCTCATTTTTGTTCCTCCTTGTCCAAAGGAGCAGATATTGGTCCTGCTGATGGGTTAAGGACCTTCTACAGCCCTGTACAGCTCACCTAGAGTAACTGCCTGTCTCCTGGAATCTCCTCCATGCCCCTGAGACTGCTGGAAGACGCAGCAAGCCTTCTGGCAATGGCATGTACTGATATGCCATCCTGGAGAAGTTGGACTACCTGTGCAACCTCTGTAGGGTCCAGGCATCGCATCATTCTACCAGTAGTGACACTGACCGTCACAGTTAGAAAAGTCAGTGGCCTCCAACTGTTATACCATTCATGTTTTGGGGGACATCTCATTGTTGCGCCTCTAGTGTACCTGTTGTTAATTTCATTAACACCAAAGCAGCTGAAACTGATTAACAACCCGCTCTGCTACTTAACTGACCAGATCAGTATCCAAGAAGTTTCACTGACTTGATGCCATACTCTGATTAAAAAGTGTTCCTTTAATTTTTTTGAGCAGTATATTTTAAATGTGTTAAACAGGACATATTTTTTCTTCTCCAGATTGTGACTTTAGTAGCAACTCAGTGTTTGCACTGCTGTTTTTGTTTTTCTTTATACGTGCTCAAGTATTACAAACTTGTTCCACTGATAAATAAGCCTCAATGTTTTCTAATTGTTATAGATATTTCCAATTGTTCACAAAAGTAAGCAAATGTTCCCACTAATTTAAATTGATTATTATGGTGCCATTTTAAAAGTATCTACTATGAGCAGCCGCACTGTCTACAGACACAGACATCTGCCATAATGAATGAATTTTAGCAACTCATTATTAGCTTCTTATCTAATGTGCACTCAGACACATACTATTTTGCAGTTTGATCAACAAAGAACACAGTGTCCGTGGATCTTGGTGATTTTTCACCTAGCACATCTATCTGGAATTGTTTTACTGACTTTCCCTCTACTTTTAACACAATGTTTCCACTAAAACTTTTAATAAACTGACAGACTTTGGTATCAGTCAGTCATTGTATTATTAGAAATGTACTATCCATGCTGAAAAGAAGCAGAAGGTACAGCTAATAGATACCATTTATAAACCCTCATCCCATGTGCTGGTGCTTCATGACATTGAGTCATCACCACTCTTTTGAGTGTATTCTGCAAAATGATCATGTTCGCTGATAACTCTGCTCATCTGAAATTATGATAGGTCTGTATACTAACAAGGTACACTAGCAAATCAAATGATGTAACCTACATAATCAAAAACTAAAAGTCAGTAGTGTTTGGTGTTGACTCTTATGTGAGCCAAAAGAATACTTTCACATTAATACATTAATTGCCAGGTTGTAGACATTTTAAAAAACGCAATTATCCTGGACACAAGCATTTCCAGCAGTGTACCATGACCGGTCAACAAATTAGTTATAGATAAGAACACTCATCAAAGGATGTTCTTTTTCAGACAGTTAAAGAAATCTGGGGAGTCACAGGAAATATTAATCACTTTTCACATGCCTGTTATTCAAAACTAGCATAGCAAAATGCCAGTTTATTAAAACAGGCTTAATGGTTCAATGTTAAGTCCTTCTGTTTAGATTGCGTTGTGCATTTACAACCTCTGCTCATCGAATATGCCTTACGTCCTTCTTTCTTTGTGTTTCATGTTGCCTTACTTCATCAGACATTCCAGCCCTATTGTGGACGCCAGACAACATGATGCCTGGACATATGCCGCATGATTTACTATTTTATCCTTGCTACTTGCCTTTGTGCTTCAAACATTCCCATCCTCTTGTGGATGCCAAATGGCCGGATGGATGTTTTATCGCTTTACATACAGAGACATGTTTTCACTTTGTGACGATGCGGGTTCTGCTCCATGCTCCCATCGGCTGTTAGAGAGCCCTTGAACCCAACACCGTCGGTAATGTCACCGATGAGCTAGACAGTGAGGCAATAACAATGAGCAAGGGGATGGTAGAAGTGCAAAAGTGCTTTTATTAAAAGACAATCAAAACAGTGTTCAAAGTAGTGTTGTGCAGTTCATTCAATAAATAAATAAATAATCCAAAAACATGTGGAGGTTAAAATCAATAAATAGAAAAACTCTTCTAAAAATAACGAGAGTAAAAATCCACCAAGAAGCAATCCTTTAAGGTTATAAAGCCCGGTGTCTTCCTTTACCATGGCGGCTCACCTGCTACTCCCATTTGGGCTGCTCGACAGGAGAGTCGCCTACCTGCAGGAACAGCTGCCCTTCATTCAGGTCCGGTAGCCCTCCGATCATTGGCTTCGTCGGGCTCCCAACTGGACCGAGACTTGGGATATTTCCCAGAGGCCAAGGCGCTCACGCTGGGGCTACACCAACCCAAAGCCTCCTCGACTCCCGCTCCTAGCAACGGCCAAGTCGATACCTCTACTGGTCACTCCAGCTACTTAGTCGCTAAGCTGGAGCGACCGCTTTCTCAGCCCCACTGAGTGTCGGTCAAACACTCCCCTCGTGGGCTCTCTTCCCAGCTGCCTGTTTTCTCTAATGCGAGCCTGCTCTCGCTCGCTCACTCGCTCGCTCTCCTTCCTCACACCGGCTTTTTCCACCTGCTTCCTGCTACCTCCCGTTCTCCTCCCTCTTTCTTCTTTTTGTTCTTCCTTTTACTTCTCTCCCTTCTAACTGGCTCGCGCTTCTCTTTATATGCAGAGAGGACATAGCAGCTGCAGCCCATTAGCCACAGGAACAATCACGGATGTGGGCAGTCTCTCACCTGCGCACTTAGGTGAGAAACGCCCACACCGCAGATCGCCCTGCGGCTTGCTACAGTTACCACGCCCCCTCGCTAAGCCGTGAGCGCGGCAATTATTTATTTAAAACCAAACGGCCTTTGCTGTAAGAGCTGTGGACCCATAACACCACACACTTTGCAACATTCTCTGATATCTCTGAAGAAACAGCTACAGATAGCAGTTTACACTGTTTCTAAATTCATATAATACCACCACCTCATAATATAAATCAATCCATAAATCAATAAAGGCACATAAATTACCCGTTTACTGATGCCTGATGGATTATTTTCACAGAATTAGCTAACTTACTACAACTTAATTTCTTCAACATTATCACACAGCTGCATACGTTCTGTCACATTGTAAGTCTGCAGTGCAAGCAAGTACAGCTAATAAGTTTGTGCATATAACTTGTCAGAGGAGATTTTTTCATGAATTCCTTCTTAAAATTGTATACACAAGTAATATGATAGTTTTAAAAAATCAGAATAATCTTTTTATACACAAACATCCCAAACCGAGGCTGTATTCAATTGCATTAGACCATATACTACTCAATTATGATAATCGATGGTCCATGGCTATGACTACACTTTAGTGTTTCTAACTAAGTAGGGATGCTCCTAAAAGATCCCCAAACCCAAAGTAACTCCAAGGAAGCCCAGGTTTGGAACAAAAAATAGTTTACTAATATAAACTAAAGAACACATGTATAAACCATGACAGACAGAAATTAACAATACAAAATAATATGAATCAAGAACCACTTGCCCATATAAAACCTCCTCCATTCACTTCTTCTTTCTACCTCACACTTCTCTTTCCACAAACACTCTAGCATTCCTTCCAAAGGCCAGTTGAACCCTTGAATTCTGTCCTCTTACTGCTATGTACAATGGTCCCTTAGCTGACTTCGTTATTGGGGCACACAGACAATTCATAGTAAACAAGAATTCAACAATCTGCAGGCATGTAAGTCTTTTTTACAATTAGCCAAAAAAGAAATCAGAGTGACTAAGCAGTCACCAGATAAAGAATGACAATGCAATCACACCACTGGTTAAAAATCAAAATAATAACAAACTGCGAGTACAAAATAAAAACATAAAAAAATAATTACAAGCAGATTCCCGAGATACCACTTGAAACCCTAGTCTGGTCTCTTAGCAAACACTTTGGAGATTAAGGCCACAGGGGTTTGTATAATACAAATAGAGTTATGTGCATAATACACAGGACCCTGCCACACCCAGCTGGCCTGAATTGCACAGTGTACAAAACAAAAACATAAAAGGTTTCAAGACAAGGGTAACTACACACGAGCTATTTGAATTAAAGTACCAATGTTTACATGAGAAAATAAAATAGACTCCTGGGTTTCAGAAACAAAAATATAGTAAAATTACAATCAACAATAATCTCTTTAAACACCATTGAATTCTATTTTTCCAATAATTAACAAAAAGAGGCCCAAATCAAAAATGGAAAATATACTGCATCTTTCCAATATCAGAGAAGATAAATAATAATAATACATTTTACCTATATAGCACCTTTCGCATGCTCAAAGTGCTTATACAGAAACCCCAGTCAAGCTCTGTGTTTGCACCACTTCAGTTTCATAAGATGACTTCAGAAAATCTCCACTTACCTCAGAAAACAAGTGCTGTGTACTAGGGGCACATACTGGATGGAGCACTGAAATTAAATACTGTATATCCGGATAAACCTAGAACATTTTAAGGTTTACTTTATCTTTTTGTAACTCATATACAGTGGTGTGAAAAACTATTTGCCCCCTTCCTGATTTCTTATTCTTTTGCATGTTTGTCACACAAAATGTTTCTGATCATCAAACACATTTAACCATTAGTCAAATATAACACAAGTAAACACAAAATGCAGTTTGTAAATGGTGGTTTTTATTATTTAGGGGGAAAAAAAAATCCAAACCTACATGGCCCTGTGTGAAAAAGTAATTGCCCCCTGAACCTAATAACTGGTTGGGCCACCCTTATCAGCAATAACTGCAATCAAGCGTTTGCGATAACTTGCAATGAGTCTTTTACAGCGCTCTGGAGGAATTTTGGCCCACTCATCTTTGCAAAATTGTTGTAATTCAGCTTTATTTGAGGGTTTTTCTAGCATGAACCGCCTTTTTAAGGTCATGCCATAGCATCTCAATTGGATTCAGGTCAGGACTTTGACTAGGCCACTCCAAAGTCTTCATTTTGTTTTTCTTCAGCCATTCAGAGGTGGATTTGCTGGTGTGTTTTGGGTCATTGTCCTGTTTCAGCACCCAAGATCGCTTCAGCTTGAGTTGACAAACAGATGGCCGGACATTCTCCTTCAGGATTTTTTGGTAGACAGTAGAATTCATGGTTCCATCTATCACAGCAAGCCTTCCAGGTCCTGAAGCAGCAAAACAACCCCAGACCATCACACTACCACCACCATATTTTACTGTTGGTATGATGTTCTTTTTCTGAAATGCTGTGTTCCTTTTATGCCAGATGTAACGGGACATTTGCCTTCCAAAAAGTTCAACTTTTGACTCATCAGTCCACAAGGTATTTTCCCAAAAGTCTTGGCAATCATTGAGATGTTTCTTAGCAAAATTGAGACGAGCCCTAATGTTCTTTTTGCTTAACAGTGGTTTGCGTCTTGGAAATCTGCCATGCAGGCCGTTTTTGCCCAGTCTCTTTCTTATGGTGGAGTCGTGAACACTGACCTTAATTGAGGCAAGGGAGGCCTGCAGTTCTTTAGACGTTGTCCTGGGGTCTTTTGTGACCTCTCGGATGAGTCGTCTCTGTGCTCTTGGGGTAATTTTGGTCGGCCGGCCGGCCACTCCTGGGAAGGTTCACCACTGTTCCATGTTTTTGCCATTTGTGGATAATGGCTCTCACTGTGGTTCGCTGGAGTCCCAAAGCTTTAGAAATGGCTTTATAACCTTTACCAGACTGATAGATCTCAATTACTTCTGTTCTCATTTGTTCCTGAATTTCTTTGGATCTTGGCATGATGTCTAGCTTTTGAGGTGCTTTTGGTCTACTTCTCTGTGTCAGACAGCTCCTATTTAAGTGATTTCTTGATTGAAACAGGTGTGGCAGTAATCAGGCCTGGGGGTGGCTACGGAAATTGAACTCAGGTGTGATACACCACAGTTAGGTTATTTTTTAACAAGGGGGCAATTACTTTTTCACACAGGGCCATGTAGGTTTGGATTTTTTTTCTCCCTAAATAATAAACACCATCATTTAAAAACTGCATTTTGTGTTTACTTGTGTTATATTTGACTAATGGTTAAATGTGTTTGATGATCAGAAACATTTTGTGTGACAAACATGCAAAAGAATAAGAAATCAGGAAGGGGGCAAATAGTTTTTCACACCACTGTATGAGTTCTACGAAAAAGGAAAGAATGTGGTATAGGGTATAATATTTCAATACAAGATAGTCCATAACATGAGGTACTCACACAAATCTACATGCACTCAGACTTGACCATTTTAAATGAGCAAATTCACCTAATGAATATATCTTTGAGATGTGAGGACAAAAACACACGGAAATGGGGAAAACAGGCAACGCTACACACACTGTACCCAAATTTGGTTTGAACCCTGTGAGACATCAGTGCTGTGTAATATTTTCTTCATGATGTATTATTACTTACAGTATACAACCATATCCTATTTTGGGATTATCGACCAAGCAATAACTTAATTCATGATGAACAAGAAACGGCTTTAAATGAAGATATGTACTGTATACATGTATGTAAATTATGTTAGCTTTAATTATTTTTGTTATTGCTTTATAGCTGGGAACTTTTGCAACCACAGTTCTCTAGTGAAGAATGCTACACAAAAACTACTTTGATCTGAAATGTGTTAGTGATATATGACTGAGGTAGTTTGGTTTTTCCAAATTGTCAATTATAGCTCTTGACAGATAATATTTGGACTCTAGAATTTTTTAATGTACTGTACTATATACTGTGCACTTTGTACTGAATTGCTTTTTATGTAAAAGGGTCCTGATTAATTATACTGCATGTTCCTTGTCTGCATCACTCTCATTTTAAAAACTGCAGACTTTACAGCAAAATTACAGTATATGAAAGCTCAACAACAATTTGGTTTCACTGCCAGCAACACCCGAGTTCCATATTCCTGTTGTCGATTACTAACCCTTTTCACTAAAGTATTGTACATTAATCTATAAAATCTCTTTGATATCATACATTTTATAAATGACTACAACAATAAAGCATTCTTGTCGTTCAGATTTGTTGTCTGTACATGTCTACCTATGTTGAAATGCTGCCTAAAACTCAACTGATAACATCCCCTATTCTGCCTGTCTTCCAGTTTCACAAAATACCTGTTGTGCAGGGAAAATAGTAAAGACTGGTTCAAAAAATATTTTAACATGTTAAAATTCACTTTTGACCATTATCTTTTTATTTCTTATTAGTATAACATAATGTTAAAAAGATTACTACACCTAAGCACACTGTATTGTAGCAAGAACCGTATTTGAGGTTAAGTTGACATTCATGTGGTATTATTATTTGCCACTGAAAACAAAAAAAGGTATGGTGAATGGAGCAGTAGTCAAAATGAAAACATCCTTTAATATTTACACAGCAGTCCTGTTTATTTTGAATGTTTTACCTGTCAGTGCCAAAAGCAGCAATTAGATATGCCAATTCACTGTGCCACTAAATTCCATACATAAAATAAGGAGTCTTTAAATCCTTAAGGGAGTCACTTTCACGAAATGATTCATATGTTTGACTACAAACCACAGGGCACTAAATGCTACTTGTGCTATGGATATACTGTATATAAGCAGGAACCTTTCATTTCTTAGGGCACGACACACCACAATAACAAAGATCCACCACTGATATGTCACTTAAGCTAACTTGACACTGCAGTTTGGTTCTGATTTTAACACTTATATTTGACACCGATCTGATCTATTTAGATAAGTGGGAACATCCCCAAAAAAACACATGTAGAATCCAAACTTTTCAGATCAGATTTAAACCACTGTAAGGTGTGCTTAATAAATCCAATACACATATGCAATTTATGTTTAAATGATTGCATTACAGTTGTGTGGAAATGTACACTACTTTACTTAATTGTTCATATGATCACTGTCATATCTCTGCATTGAAAACCAAAATGATTACATAGCAGTACTGATGCAGTGTGCCAGAGGGAAGAAAGCAAGGTTGCACACTGCATCAGGGTAACTGTCACCAGCCAATACTCCCTATGATGTAATTTGAGGACAGACACTGTCATAGACAATCAAACATCAAAACCTCACTATTCTGAAATTGTCAACCCCACTTGTCTGCATCCAAAACATAATGATGGCCATTCATAGTTATCTATTAGCTCCCATGTGTCTGATGTATTTGTTTTTATCATGTTCACAAGAATTACTTATGAACACTTTGATAACACTTAAAACTTTTTTTTGTCCAGTGCCTCCTGACTAACCGGTACCAGAATAACCTCACATATGGTATATACAGTATTTGACTTGTCCTAATGTCTAATTATGCAAGTCAGCAAGACTTCTGGGGTTACCTCCCAATGTTTGGTCCCTTAGACCCGAAATAACAGAATTTTTAGACCATTTTTGGACCATATTTTTTGCAGCAAATTACACCCACATGATAGTGAACGAAGAGGTGACTTTAGCAAAAATAATCACTATATCTTCAAGTTGTAAATGCCACATCAACCAATCCTAGGATGTTCCAATATAATACGAGGTGTTAATGTTACTCCTTTTCAGAAAAATTAAATAAAAAGGGGATCAGTAATATAGGCATGTGGAGTGTCATTTGATGCTATTTCAAGGTTGTTGATCACAACTACATTTTTTATATTTGATCCTTTACGGGTAGTCCTAGCCCTCTAAAAGCCATTGACAGAAGGTTAAAATGACAGATACAAACATATTGTGGGGTATTTTTCAAGACTATTTCAACGTCAGTGATTCCGAATATACAGGATGCCCACAAAAACACTTCTTGATTTTAAATGGTTACAAAATCAAAACTTATTGGAATATAATTGTAAATAAGATGACAGCAAATACATTAATTTAAAACATTTCTTCTTTTCCACAACTTACTGTGGTAGGTGACTACCTTTTCCAACAAGTTGGGGCACCACCGCACTGGCATCTCGCTATCCGTAATTTTCTCGACTAGCGCCTGCCAAACAGATTGATCGGTCTCGCTGTACAAAATGACCAAGTGTTCCTCAAGTGACCTCCGAGATCACATTACTGTTTGTGACTTTTTCCTTTGGGAGTACGTGAAATGCAGAGTTTACGTACCTCCATGGATGATCTGCAGGAACGCATCACTGAAGCTATAAACGCGATCACGCCGGATATGCTTCGGAGAGTCTGGTCCGAGCTCGATTATCAAATCGATGTTTGCCGAGTAACAGGTGGGGTGCACATCGAGTGTAGGTAATCAACAGATACCATATGAAACTTTAGGAGTTGATTAAATTGGAGCCACAAAGGTGAAAGAATACTGTATTACAATAAATTTTGATTTTGTAACCGTTTAAAATCAAGGAGTGTTTTTGTGGGCACCCTGTATTATTTTTGATCCTTTACTAGAGAAGTAGCTCTCTATGGACCTCTATCAGAGGGTGAAAAAGTACAAATTTCGGTACTATCGAGAATATTTAGACTTTAAACATTTAAATTGAACAACATATTTTAGCATTTCAAATATGTGGAGCAACTATTCTACTTTAATATGTACTTTACCTCAATGTAAATCATTACATTTCTTTCGAGAACCCTGAATTATGAGCTGCTTACGCTAATTGTTTATTACATTCAGGATAGATATCTGTTCTTCTAGACTAACATGGATCGTTTGCATAATTTAATCTGAACAGTTAAACATAAAAATCGAATATGAGCCAAAAATAGGAACTGAACTACTGTTAACTGCAGCAGTCTGTTTGTGCTGTGTAAGATAGGGCATTTAATAAGTCTATGGACTGTGCAATATGACTACTGAGCTTTCAAACTGCCGGGACTTCGATTTGATTTTTACTTAAGTACACAGTGCAAATTCAGTTTCTCCATCTGTCGGACCCCTGGCTCGTTACAGTACTTTTCCACTACTCATACATTTAGCTGTTATTTAGTATTTGCAATTGCAATTCTACTGTTTTCTAAACCCGTTCATACCGTTGCAGGCCACGGGTAATACAGAAACTTCCAACAGATTCCGAAGAGGAGCCGCTCGTCTCCACGGGACAAGCCTCCTTTTAAATACCTGAAGCGCTGGTCCTACAGAAAGTAGTATGGAAGTTTTAAAATGTTAGCAATCAATTTAAGTCTTATTCTTCGCGTCGTCCCAAGTTTTTAAAGCACCGCTCAAAAATACAGTACTCTGTTCGTTGAGTCGCACAGCTTCGAGGCACCTTATCCAATTGGATGACGACTCGCACCGCCCGCCTTTCCTCACGTGCAGCAAGCGCGCGCACACCCTTCCCACGCCTGTCCCTCCCATAGAGCCACGCCACAAATGCAGCGCGCAGGCGCATTCTTGGTGCAACGGCAGGTGTGCGTGTGTGTGTGCGTGTGTATGTGTGTACCGCGCGCACGACAGGTGCGCCTCACCGTTGCTTTCGGTTACTGTCCGTTGTACCTAGGGGCGGATTCCGTTAGTACGGGTAACGGGGTGAACCCTGTGTTTGTGTGATGGTGGTTTGTGTTCGTATCGCTTGCGTTATTTCCATTGGCACGGCGCGCGCGTTTCGCTGTCTCCTGTTGCGCTGTGAGCGCTGACCACTGCCGTTCAGTCAAGTCAATATACTCTCGTGCAGAAGCCTATGAAACGCGACGGCAGTCCCTTCACCCTGCGCCTACTGAAGTTCATGGTATATTTAGACAAGACTTGCTGCCACTTCTCTCTCACACTTTACAGCCATCAAGAAACATAAGTCCCGCCGCCCGCGTCCGTGAAAGGCACTCGCGAGACCAACTTAGCCTTCCCCTTGTAAAACAAGGCGCCACCCAGCCGTTCTGCTCGCAGCCTGCTGTTCCCACAAGTGTGCGTGTACCATGGAGATTTCCCTCTTCCAGGGAAGCAGCCGAGCGCTTTGTGCACTCCATCCCATCTTTCTGGGGTCAAGTGGACTCTTACAGATGCTACTGTTACTTACAGTCCTGAGCTCTTGCATACGATCCTTCATTGTGAAAGGAGGCGGTTGGCGTGCTGTTCCTTTGCTGGCTCTCGGATTCCGACTACCGAGGATGCTCGTTATCTTCTTCCACACCTCTTCTGGCTTTTTTTGTACAGAAGCGAAGAGGAGCAAAGCGGGGGCGCGCACAGATGGGGGGGGGGGGGGGGGTGCATGGTGGCATGGGGGTGGATGAACGCGCGAGCACGAGATAAAATTGAGGGGAGCGCGCACTCATGAGTCTGGCGCGCCGTCTGAATAACCCATTCGCCTGGATTACGTCCCCATCGCCCATAGATTGTTCTGTCTCGAATAGAGATTGTTCTGTCGACAAATAAAAGTGACCGTGAGCTGGCCGCAGTTCATATGATAAGTGGCATAACAGTGAAGAACAGGCATATAATGCAAATTGGTTCAATTTCATCAACCGAAGAGTATACCTTTAAATACAAGTTAAAGAACTAGCGCGAAATGCGTCTTGTCTGATGATCATTTCTATTTCACAGGGACGAGAGTGACTGCTGATCGTTAGATATCGTGTAACACCTTTCTTTCAAAACCTAGTAATTTGGAAATTTGATTTGAAAAGGAGGCGTTGGTCTGTGAAGAGTATGAATGTCATCATTATTTCTTCAACAAGTATGTTTTTATAAAATCCGGAGCCGCTGCTTGAATTATTTTTTTCATATTTAACAAGTCGCCACCCTAATTGTTACTTTACATCATCTGCAGATGTTCAGTCGAGTACGGCCTAATGCTTGTGCAAGTGCGACACCTTGTGGTATTATGAAGCGCGTTATCTCCAGAGCTGGATCACTCATAACGGTGGTGGGTGGGGCGTGGGAGCTTTCCTTCGAATAACTGTTAAAAAAAAGCAACAGTGTAACGTTTGCTATTCGCACAAGTATAAAATCCAAATTGCTCAAACTATCCGTCGAACAAATATCACAGGTAGGTCGATAATATCAATCTGTATTACGTACACGGGATCTTTGAGTATGATTTTCATAAAGGATACATTTCTTAATCTGATTTTAAGTAGGTTACTACACAAGCTAGATCGTTGACTGCTTGAACTACGCACTGCACTCCAAATGTAGCGGTCTGCTATCATGTTAAAATGTTATTCCATTCTTTGATAAAAATTACTATAACATAGTCTATTAGATATATTTAGAAATTTGCAACCTATATGTTAACTGGAATTTTCACCTTGGGACCCAGTCCTTCTGTTGTACAGAAGGTAAATTACTGTATATGGAAGGTGCCTCAAACTGCTGCTTAACACAGTGCTCATGTCATTTGAGAGAAAGCAAATGCTGTAAGTTCCTTATTTAGTTTGCTTGTCAGTTTTCCAAAAGGGAGCTTTCCAATAACCTAGAAAACTGTTGAAATAATAGATATCTACAATGAGGCAACATTCTTTTGTTTTTCATTCCACATTCCAAAGACCTGCATATTAGGTCATTTTGAGAAGTTAGGCATAAAAGGAGCATTGCACAAAGAGTGAATGTGTGTTTGAGAGAGAAAGACAAAGAGATTATCAAGTATTTAAAAAGCAGCACCTATCAGACCAACTCCTCTGCTTAAATCCATTGGCATGGGTATGTGTCTGCCAGCCAGTCTAGGAAAGGATCTTGGCTTGGCCTGGTTCATGGAACTGGGCAATGTGAGTGCAGATGATTTTTGCCAATCAAAAGTCAATGAAGGAGACAGTCACCAGAGATGACTGTATTTAACAATGTATAAATGGTTGATAAAATGTCAGCTGAATAACACCATTAAAAATCAAATAAAAATGAAGATCAATCAACTCATTGTTGTACAGTAGAACCACCAAAAGACACAATTTAAAGGTATCCCAGCATCAAATACATAACACCAAAAGCAGAAATGCAAATAATCTTAACAAATTTCCATTTTTTGTTCAGTGGGTAAAGTGCTAAGTATACAGTATACAGTACAATACAATGATTAATGATAATGACTACTCCATAATAGTGAGATCAGTGGGTTGCTTAAAAGGCCTCTAGTTTGTAGGCCCCTCAAAGTTCAGGTTGCACATGCACACAACATAAGCAAAGGTATGCCTAGAGAACTGTTGCCTCAGAAACACGGAAACAGGTTATCAGTGCCTGGCACAAAGAAAATTTTAAATACTCAAAAAAAAGTTTTTTCTAGATAATACCTTGCACTAATATAAAATGGAAAATTTTGATTATAACAACTAACATTATGTTTGCTATAAACATTTTCAAATTGGATTATGATAACTAACTTGAGTTTCCAATGAAATATTTTAACAGTACTGTACATTAAATTACTGAGGTGAGTTTACTACTTATTTAATGTTTTGCATGACAGTGCCCTCTGCTGGGGATAGGATTAAGTGCCTCACTTGATCTTATTGTGGAGATGCCACTGAGTGAATGAATTAAGGATAATATTGGAGTAGTGGACCTGATGACAATGATGTTTGTAGAGTGCTTAATATGAGATACTAAAGTAGTTCTTAATCAGTTGTCCTTGAATTTTGGTCTTCTTTTTTAATGAATGCTTCGCAGTCAACTGTTGCATGTCGCAAATACAGAATAATTTGTTTCAATTGGTGTTGGTCTTGCATCTGCTGCTTTTCTCTGTATTTGCTGATGCACATATAGCATTATCATTTCCTCTTTGCATCCTGGTATACACCAAGATTGCCAGTATTAGCATAAACTGACATTTTCTGTAATGTTGACCTTTAGGAATGAAATTACTGTATTCAGAAAGGATTTTCACCTCCTCTGGCTCATTGCTGTATTCACACAAGAATGTTTTCCAAAATTTTTTTGTAGCACAGCTGATTAAAATATATATTGTAAATTTCTGTGATAAATTATTAAAGAGAAAGAATGGAAGAATTAAAATGTGAAGATAGTCACCAGATTGTGTACAAGCATGCAAGTTAATTGAACTTATGAGGTGGAGCGTTTGCTCTGCTGTTTACATCTCATCTCAAAAATTTGATTCATTTTAATTAATTCTGTATTATATTTTAAGTGTATGTTGACAGTGTTTGTTATATTTTTGTAGTGCTTTAAAAATAGAACTTTAACATAAATGTTTCACTACTTATCTCAATTTCTAGTTTAATTCATCAGTAACACCTTTTCCGGGACTGGAGATTGGATGAGGTTGTAAGGTAAGTACTTTGTTTCATATTTTAGGTTAATGTTTTCTCATACGTTTCCTCCGGGTGCTCCAGTTTCCTCCCACAGTCCAAAGACATGCAGGTTAGGTGCATTGGCGATTCTAAATTGTCCCTAGTGTGTGCTTGGTGTGTGGGTGTGTGTGTGTGTGTGTGTGCCCTGCGGTAGGCTGGCGCCCTGCCTGGGGTTTGTTTCCTGCCTTGCGCCCTGTGCTGGCTGGGATTGGCTTCAGCAGACCCCTGTGACCCTGCAGTTAGGATATAGCGGGTTGGATAATGAATGGATGGGTTTTCTCATACAAGATCAGCCTCCTTTAAAACACATGCAGGTTAAGTAACTGGCTCACTTTCTCACATTGAATCAGGCAGGGACTGAACCAGCAATATTCTGAATTAAAGTCCACTGCCTTAGCCATTTTGCCAAACTGAGTTTTAACATCGACACAGAGTGCTTGTATAATGAAAGTCAAAGATCTTCAAGTATGCTGTCATTCAGGCCAAGATGTCAAACAGCCTTATGTGCATTCCAATCAGAGATGGCCTTGGCAGTTCACATTAATGAATGGTAGTCACGCTTTAAAAATACTTTGATGCTGAGTTAGTGTATGCTTATGCATCTAGCATTATATTGCATTGCTACAGTACCTGATATTTTATGTGTGTTTGCATATGAAGTTTACATCTTGTTATTTCCTACTAAAAACACATTATTATGGTAAACATGTGAGTAATCATTGCTATCATTTCTTATCTTCAACTACATAAATCCAAAAACCTTCAGGTTTGGAAGACAGAGTACTTTATTTTCTTAAGCACCTATAACAAAGGTATTTCTTTTTTTATTGCAAACCTTACAGATAACATGATTTTTAACAGCCACATTTCTACAAGCTTCAATACTAATGAAATGAAACTGGTGCAAATATAGCAGTCAGATTTAAGGCGACTCTTGGCAAATTTCTGAAGGTCTGATCATTATTAGTGAGGCTTCACAATTGCCTTGGCATACGGTGTTCCAGTAAATGTAGCCCTTCCCATTGAGCTGCACAGTAATGCAATTGTCATACCACCAGCCACCATGGTAAGAAGTGGCACAGTTACCACTATTACGATCTTGGTCTTTGTCCTTAGTGGAGAACTTCATATTGTCATGTGTTGAACTGCCGTCAATCATGAAATCAGGAGCCGTGCCAGCGTATTTACCCAGTCGCAGAGCATAGCCTCTTGACTCCTCATCCAAACTAAAGGTGTCATATTCAGCATACCTGGTGTCAGTCTTTGTAGCATTGAGCACAATTCTTGCCTTGTATGTCTGTTGAGTAGTTAACTTGTAGATGTATTCATTTCCCAACCAGTGATCTCCCTCCACATTGCCAAAGCCATACTTATAGGTAGACCATGATTCCCTCCATTCAATCTCAGAGGCAATGGTGTTCTTCTGGATTACAGTCCACTTTTGGTTATTCTCAGTTATACAGTAGACGACCAGTGGGTGTGTATTATTGAGCTGAATTATATAAAGCCCATCAGGGTAACTGGGAGGAAAACCACTACAATCACTGGGGTAAACTGTAAAATAATTGGTGAAGAGACTTTCAGCAAAACTTCAGTCTGACAAGGAAAAAGGCGTTTTTAATAGAGAGACACTGTCATGCTCTTTCTTTGTCCACTCTTGCTACTGTCCCAACTGTCATTTGCAGTTGCATGTAACTATTGAGTTTTCTTGGGGAACCCACATGGATGTGACATTATCCAGTAACAGTCAGATAACAGCCAGCATTTGGGTTCTTTCTACTTTTTATGCCTCTTTTTTTCTGTTCTGCCTCTGTTTTATGACATTTTCTGAAAGATTTATGGTTGACTATTAAATTATCTTTTAATAATTTCTCATTTGCCCCTTTGTTTTCTGTGTTTTGTCTAATTGAATAGTGACTTTGGACCAGTGTGACTGTAAATTAGGAATGCAGAGGAAGGGCCAAATATGAAGTAATTTGAAACAAAAGAAAAGACAATCATCAAAAGACATCCCATAAGTATGTGGAAAAGGGGAAAGAGTATGACAGTTCAGTATTCTTTTGACTATAAATAACAAACTTATCATCAATTAAAGCAATTAGCATATTCAAGATGAAGTACAACAGGGGAAATGACATCAGGCACTAGTGGCTCTAAGAAACACCAGTCCAAACCCCAAGCTAAACTGTTTCATTTGACATCTCCTTTGTTATAAACCAAGAGGCTATAATATGAAACCTCCTGGAGTTCACCCACCACATTTCTGTGTATGTGAATAAAGTTTTGTAAATATGTAATACTCATAAGACATGCGTCCATACCAAGATTTATAAAAGTCATATGGCATGTTTGCAAATTCACATGTTTACAAATGCACAATCTTGGTGCTGTTTTTCAATCCATATATTTCTTATTCATTACTTATTACCTTATTAAAAAAAAAAATGCTTATTTAATTAAACACAGCACAGTGTCAAAGTAGTTAGAACTGGTCCTTCATTGGCCCAGCTTCCTGGGTTTGAATACTGTACCTGGTTATCTTCTGCACGAAGCTCTGCATGTTCTCTCCATGTCTGCTTGGGTTTTATCCTCACACAAACTCAAAGATGTGTAGGTTAGGTCGTCTGAAGATTCCAAATTGACCCCTGTGTGATTGTGTGTGCTAGAGTGAGTAGATGCCACAATGTCCAGGGCTATGTCCTGCTTGGCACTCAGTGCTGAGTTAAAATGGTGTGTAATAGTTTACTGTCATCTTAGCATTGGTTTGGGTGGATTTAAGTAAATTAGTAGAAATCCTGGTGTTAAAGAACTTAATGCCCAAGAGTGTGTCCATTATTTTTATTTTTCTGCTTCACTGAATTCACTTTCCAAATAATTTTAAATGTCTCTCACCAGGTAATTTAGAGTCACATGGAGGAGAACCCACGCAAAAGAAATTAGAAACATTTAAAATACACTAAAAGAGCCAGGACTGATTTAAACCTAGTCTCGGTGGCAGTGAGACACCAAAGCTAACCACTGTATCACAGTGCAGCTCTAGAAAGAAGATTTAAAAAGGCCTAATTAAACAAGGATTTCATTAAAGGCAAAAGTAGGCTACCAATCAAAAATAGTGATGGATTGAAAACAAGAAGCCATGGTGTTCTCTCCCTAAAATTAGGACAGGGACCATGGCACTCAGACTTTAATGTCAGTGTATAAGATTAGATCCAGCACTGTTAAAGAGTCAGAAATAGTTGTGATATGTCATAGTTGATGTTTCTACGTAGGTCAGGTATTTTGGTCAGCATGTGCTGTAGCTCTGTAGCCTAATGGAAATCTTAAATGCTGGATCAATGTAAGGAGCCCACATATTACTTGAAAGTTGTTGTGAGGGAGAGGTGAAATGGGATATATATATACAGTAATCCCTCCTCCATCGCGGGGGTTGCGTTCCAGAGCCACCCGCGAAATAAGAAAATCCGCGAAGTAGAAACCATATGTTTATATGGTTATTTTTATATTGTCATGCTTGGGTCACAGATTTGCGCAGAAACACAGGAGGTTGTAGAGAGACAGGAACGTTATTCAAATACTGCAAACAAACATTTGTCTCTTTTTCAAAAGTTTAAACTGTGCTCCATAACAAGACAGAGATGACAGTTCTGTCTCACAATTAAAAGAATGCAAACATATCTTCTTCTTCAAAGGAGTGCCTGTCAGGAGCACAGGCTGTCAGAAACAGAGAGCAAAGCAAACAAATCAATAGGGCTGTTTGGCTTAAGTTTGCGAAGCACCGCGGCACAAAGCTGTTGAAGGCGGCAGCTCACACCCCCTCCGTCAGGAGCTGACAAAGAGAGAGAGAGAGAGAGAGACCGAGAAAAACAAAGAGTGAAAAATCAATACGTGCCCTTTGAGCTTTTAAGTATGTGAAGCACCGTGCAGCATGTCGCTTCACTAAGCAGCTGCACACAGAAGGTAGAAACGTGAAGATAATCTTTCAGCATTTTTAGACTAGCGTCTGTATCGTCTAGGTGTGCGAACAGCACCCCTGCTCACACCCCCTACGTCAGGATCAGAGAAAGTCAGCGCAAGAGACACAGAGAAAAGTAAGTTGGGTAGCTTCTCAGCCATCTGCCAATAGCGTCCCTTGTATGAAATCAACTGGGCAAACCAACTGAGGAAGCATGTACCTGAAATTAAAAGACCCATTGTCCTCAGAAATCCGCGAACCAGCAAAAAATCCGCGATATATATTTAAATATGCTTACATATAAAATCCGCGATAGAGTGAAGCCGCGAAAGGCGAAGCGCGATATAGCGAGGGATCACTGTATATATATATATATATATATATATATATATATATATATATATATATATATATATATATATATATATATATATTATACGGGGTGTGGAAATCAAACTTAGAAAATCCACTTGTCTGCCAGTTAAATTCACTTGCCCATAAACAAATAAGAAAAGTGAAAAATAGTTTATTTTTTCTGATCTCTTTTATTGATACCAAAACTGCCTTCCATTTTAAAACTGAAAAAAGTTCTTTCAGGGAGTAGTATTTTGCCACCTTGCTCTAGAACATTATATAAAAGATTCCCTTGTCATTTTAACTCACTAATAAACAATGCCTTCATTATAGCTACACTAGTTCTGTTACATAACAGAACACTGTCCTGATTCATTTTCTGCCATGTTCTTCAGCTTTTGTCTTGCAACATCTTTTCCCCCAAGAATCTTTACCATCTCAGACAGCACGGGCTGAATGCTGTTCATTTCTGCTTGAGCTGAACTGCATGGTTCCTGGACTGATGGTCCTGCAGAAGTGGATGCTGATGACTATTCAGTTTTTTTATGAGTGATGTGCCTGTTGACAGCCAGAATTCCACAGCTGGTAGTGGGTCAAACTCTTCTAAAGGTTTGCCATCAACAACAATGCGCATCTGGTTTTGAAGGTTTTCCTGAGTCAGGCGGGTTCTTAGAGAACTCTTTACTAAATTCATATTGGAGAATAATCTCTCACAAGAAGAAAAAATATTCGCGTCTAAGTGAAGATTTTTATAGATATTTCATAACATTTAGAAACCATTAGAATGTCTTCTTCTTTATTTTTAATAAACTGACAGCGCGAAACCAACTTGTTTTATATGAAAATTTCTTTAATCAAAAACGATCTATAGATAGCTCATCAAAATTGATGTTGTCACGCAATAAATTTCTTAACTCCTCAATATATCACAACCTACGCGAAATCGCAAATTTCAGGAAAGATCAACAGCCTAACAAGCTTTGTTATGTGGTGAAAACATTTGCATTGTAAGTAAAATGACCGCATTTTTATGTAGAAACAATGAATTTTATCAATCTTCTTATATAATACGCTACTGTGGCTGTTCATTTGTCTGTCCAAGACTTTAAATCACCTGTAGCTCGCAAACCGTTTCACCTATTGACTTGAATTTTGGTACACATATACTACGTGACGTCTACTATCCGCTTTCGGGGTGATGATTTGTATTACTCTTTTTATTTTAATTTTATTTTATTGTTGACTCTCGGCACCGCGCAGCAGGGCGGTGCATGCGTATGGGCGTCGTTCTCATTCCCCACCACCTTCGCTAATCATTCTTGAGGCAGATTGAAGACTTAAGTGCCAGCTTAAGTGAAAAATTATGGAAAACGTACTAAGTAATTGCAACACAAAAACTAACTTAATCAGTTTTAACGCGAAAAGATGCCAACGAAAGAAGAGAAGCAGCGGGTGGAGAAAAGAAGAGCTGCTCAGGAAGCAGCAAGCACATCAAACTATGAGCAAACGAATGCTAAACGTACAGAGAAAGAGGATGAAAACTAGGAATGCTCAAATCAAGTTTATTCACTGCACGTTATCGTGCAGTATGCCGTTACTGGTAATATATAAAAGTTATCGATTGTAATGAAAAATCATCAGATTACATCATAATGTCGGCATGAAAAAAATGACCGCAAGTCCAAGCGTGTAAATAGTAGGGTAAAATATTTATATAAGACCGTAAGAGTGCTTCCCCTTTGAAAAATCAGCCGTCATTTTGTAAACAATATTGAAGACCAATTTGAGACATGAAGAACATGCCTAAGTAGACTGTTTCCGCACGAAGTACGTACCCAAATGTTTAAAATTTGAAAGTAGTGGTAAAAATGTGCCCCGCACAGCACATATAATTCTTTTTTCTCCAGAAAATTGCACTTGTCCGCGGACAACTATATATGTACAATATATTTGTACTAAAGCTGTTTCTTTTTACAGCCGTGACTCCTTTGGTTCTGGTGTTTCAGAAGCGCGTTGTAGGCACCTTCGGTCATTGTTTTTATCTATGCAGTCTCGTTTTTGTTTTTCTATGGGTGTGTTGTTAGCTAGAAGTCGTTTGCTGTTAGGAACCATAATTGAACTTACTTTTAATACTGAATTACCTTAATGTGATTCAAATAAGTCACACTGACAGCTGCCACACTGAGTGCTGGCACAGTGGATTAGAGCACACTGATTGGTGGCACTGTGTAGTGGAGTAGCTGCTGGTACTGTGGAGTGGAGAACACTGACCGCTGGCACTGTGGAGTAGCTGACTGCTGGCACTGTCAGTAATCACCACTACCTCAAGTTTAAATACATAGACATATATAGATAGACGGCGCATTCACTGTGTTTCCCAGTCGACACGATATGTCAGCGTGTCAGCCTTATTGCGAGTGGCAAAAGTGCCATTTAAACTAATACAGGTAGACGTGGAAACCGGGTTTTCTGATGAAAAATACAATAACGTTTAAAACAGTATCGTTTACATACGACAGATTTTGGCGAATCGTTTAAATGCAATTGTTTATATCCATTTATACACTAATAATGGCAATTATTAAATAATAATTATTATTATTAAATAATTCCTCCCATATAAGTAACATTTCGGGGACTGCCTTCTTCTATCTTCGAAACATTTCCAGACTTTGTCCTGTTCTTACGCAACACAGTACTGAAGTATTGGTTAATGCCCGAGTCACCTCACGTATAGATTACTGTAATGCTATTCTATCTGGTATCCCACAAAAACTTATCCATCGCTTACAAGTTCTTCAAAATTCTGCTGCCAGGATAATAACCTGCTGTTCTAAATCCACTGAACATATTACAACTATTCTCTCTCAACGTCACTGGCTCCCTCTTAACTACAGAATACAATACTAAATACCGCTCTTAACATTTAAAGCTCTCTACAACCTCACTGATCTCCTACAGACTTACAGTCCGTCTCGCTCACTCAGATCCTGTAATTTGAGAGTATTCAGTCTGGCAATATGGTGTAGCCTTAGTTTGTGGAAGACAGACACAACTAAAGACATGAGCATAAAATGATGGTTGTCAATTTCAAACTGTGTTTCCTCAATGTGCTCATTGAGAAAAAACATCATCAAGTTTGAGAAATGTTAACAGCTAACAACAATCTACATAGGTGGTGACTAAATACGTTTAGCCAAAACGTCGTTTGGAGGCTCACTTGAGCACATAAATGCATAGCTTTACTAGCTTAGCCTGGTTTAGCTAAAGTAAAGATTATAAAACGGGATTTTCTAATGGCCAAATATAACCAAAACAATTGTTCAGCCTTACCAATGAAATGTAATCCCCCGGGATCTGGTTTGGAGCGTACAGCGGTTTGTACATTATAGCACATTATTCATTACTTCACTCCACAGCAGTGCCACTCACAATATGGGGGCGACGTTGATGTACGATTCTGCTGGTCATGAGGCGTCTAGTTATTCTATGTCTGTTTAAATATGTCACGATGGCAACTTGTTGGCGTGCACGCTTTACCTCAAGTTTAGTTTACAGGTTGTGTTGTGTTGTTTGGGCGCCACCTACTGACTCTGGCATTCGTGCATACATACAACCATCGTAAACATTACTAATCGAAGGTTGTATATGCTGTGGTGTGCGCGTTCGCGTTCGGGCAGCGGTTGTATTGTGACCTGAAGTTTAGTTTACAGGTTGTGTTGTGTTGTTTGTGCACCACCTACTGAGTCTGGGAAGCCGCTGGGTTTGACTCTGGGGAGCTGAGGCGCAGTGCACGTGCGCGTGCGCTTCGGTGAGTCCGGCCTCTGGCATCCGTGCATATATACAACCTTCGTTTAGTAATATAGATGTGATCAAGGACACTAAATAGCTGTTTGAAGGATGAAAGCTGTTGAAGCCAAAATTGCATTTTCCTAAGTTTTAAATAAATGGTAGTTGCTTAAAAAATACTGTTAAAAACTCTTCATTAGGTCAGTGCAACCTGTGATGTTTTGATATTCAGAATATATCTTTAGGTCAACTTACCACTAGTAGATCTTGGGGTACGAGGATTGTGAATCTTGATAGGGACCTCTTTTAGGAGGTGAGAGTTTTCAACTTTCACATGTATTCTTTTAGATTCAGTGGTTTGAAACATAACCATCAGGAGAATGGCAGCCACGATATTGACGGATTCTAGAAAGACACACACAGTTGCCCATTCGTTCATGGGCATTAATGAACAATCACAATGCCATTTTCTCAAAGGAATATACAGTAAATATGCTCATAATTTCTGATATCCAGTAATCTCTCAACACGTACAATTCAAATGTCAAGCACTAAAGTCTAATATCACTGTGCCATTCTTAGTTTCATCATGATTGATTTGTACTATAATTAATTTGCTTGATAACCCATTTCAAACAGCTATGGACACTGTAATTCTGTGGTTCATGATAACATCACTCACTTAGTATTTTACAAAAGTGCTCTGCCTTATTAAAGGATGCACATTCCCTCCACTCTCATAGTCTATGGCTATAGTCAGTCTCCCTCTGTTTCCATTTTTTGACCCCACATATTCAAATATGCAATACTATGAAGATGTCTACATTTCAAAAGTCATTAGACATACCCATGTTGACTCAGCTGAAGTGCTTCTGTTACAGTCAAAGCCCTCACGTTCCTTATATAGACATCTCTGAACCACTCCTCCAATCAGACTGACACTGTGTGGGTCAATAAATCTTGCACAATTAAAGAAAGTAAACTTTTTAGTGGGGGCAAGTGCTAAAAATAAATATTAGCATTTTTGGGTATCATATTAACAATAGCATAGAATTCAAGGTTCCTGGAATAAATATGAAACGTTGGCTTTTTTGTTTATTTTTCTCAACCTGCTTGTATGCGATATCAAAGACTATCATCTACACAGCCAGGTCTTACAAGACTTGAGTGAGTTAATGTGCTTGAATTGAAATACTTTCCCACTATGCCATTCCATTTTTAACTGAATAATTCCCATTTGTGATTAATTAGAAGATTATTTAATCCTGCTGCGTGATTCACAGATATGGCCACTGTGACAGAGTTGCAGCAATGGCGCAGTATGTTTATGGTAATGGAAGGATGTTCTTTAACTTGACTTAATAATATTAATGAGAAGAGAACTTTCAGCCCAAACATGTGTTCATTCAGTATTGTGCAAGCTGGGTCTTGATCACCGATTCTAGAACCAACAGTGCTTGGTGTGGTCATTTCTAATGATAAACATGTAATTGTTCTATTTTTCTTTTTTTTAATTCTCTACTGCAGTGCTAGTATTAGAATGCACATTCACATCTTAAACACTGTTAACAATCCTTACACTTTTGACAACACCAAAACATTAGAAGGAGGCCCTACAGTGCATATAGACAAAGCGTTACACACATCAAATCCACAAAGACATCAAAAAAGCACAGCACATCATAGGACACAAACCACTAACAACAGTTTCTTACATTATATATCAAAACAGTCAGAAAGGTCACTTGTAGCATCACTGCCAGCTGCCCAATAACTTCATAAAATCATGATTTAAAAATATTATTTCTTAGTTGAAGATACTTGGTTGGATGTCCTCAGTCTGAGGACTGAAGTTTTGATTTGTAAGAAATCTTTTTGAGACACATACTTAAAGCAAGCTATGTGGCTACTAAGTGCATTGCCATACATAAGAGTTTTGCATCTGATTTGAATAGTTCTGATATGAATGGGGATTAAAGGCTGCGCACCAGTGTATTTAGCAACAGTTAAGACAGTCATTGTGGAAAACTGCACAAGTAAACTAGTCACATCTGAAATTTGGCACAAATACAAAACCTTTTAAAAATAAAATGAGACATCTAAATTGGGGCTGATGTACAGATTTCCCCAAACATATGCAGCATCTTCTCATTCTAACCACAGCAAATAAATGAAGACAAGAATTAGCAATTAGACGACACCTCTGGAATGACTACATAATGTATTATTTTATGTGGCGCCTCAGACAACATTAGCATTACCTAAAGTTCATGTAGGAGGAGATAATGATCAGAGAGAGGGAATGATGGCAAGCTTTCTGTACATACACAAGGTTGAATGCCTCCAAAATGTCACTGTTGATATATAGCCCTACATACTGTGACATTGTAGAAACTTTGTGTGAAGTAATAAGCTGTGCTATAAGTGCAGGGACTATCTATGCTGTTTGCCATGTATGCGCAACTATAGAATACACAGTTCAATTCAATCACCTAGAGTGCTATACAGTAATTTCAGATAATAATTTAAGTCCACTGTACCAACCTTGGGTTCAGCGGGTAATTACTATCATCAGAGTCCTTAAGTTGTCTTCCATGCACATGTGCATGACAATATATATATTTAAATGAGGGGGACCCAAAAATTCCCAGAATCAGTCAATCGCAGTGGAGTAAGGTGTAGTTATCAACCATGCCACTAGATATCGCATGACTACAGTCCGCCAAGTGGCATTGTGCTGAGTTCATCAGGATGCGTATTTCTGACATTTATTCTACAGTACAATCTAGCCGGTTACTTTGGTCGTTGAACAGCAAAACAATTATGACGGTGTTTTTCAACATTAATGGATATGTTAATATGGAGTTTCCCCATGAACAGAGTGTTATTAAGCAACACTATCCTAAACTACTGAGGCGTCTGCGGGTATAAATCAGAAAAAAAGTTCCAGAGCAGTGGCACCACCATTACAGCACACACTCAAGCACAATCACCACTTTACCAGTCACATAGTTTATAATAACGGAAAATAATGTGGTTGTTGCTTCAAACCTCCCATATTTGCCAGATATCACTCCCTGTGACATTATCTTTTTACCGAAATTAAAATTGAGACTGAAGGGAAGATGATTTCCTACCATATTAGGAATCCAGAATAAAACTGCAAGAGGCTGTAGACACAGTAATAACATATAAGTAGAGATGATATTTCTTGGAATGGAAGAAGCACAGGAACAAGTGTACGAGGTCTGTCTGGAAAAAGTCCAGCCATTAATATCCCAAGAACAGTATGTGCAGCATCAATGTAACCTGGCAGCCTAGGATTGTGGACTCGAATATACATGCATGAACAATGACGACTTCACTGGAATGGGGTAACAAGGGGGGGGTTCATGCTAGATGCCGTTGACTGAGCATGTGTACTGTGTGGCCATCGCATTCAGAGCGAGTAGAGCAACAACTCTACATCAAATTTTGTGTTAAGCTTGAACATTCGTCCACAGAAACATTTCAGATGATTCAGAAGGCTTTCGGGGAAGATGCAATGAGTGTCAAAATGTCAAATTACCCAGGTGACTCAGCTCCCCTACAGGCCAGATTTGGCACTCTGCAAGTTCTGTTTTTTCCCAAAACTAAAATCACCTTTGAAAGGGAAGAGATTTCAAACAGTCAATGAGGTTCAGGCCAGTACAACAAGGTAGCTGATGGTGATTCAAACAAAGGATTTTACAGAATGTTTTGAAAAGTTGAAGAGACAAGGGAGAACTGTGTGAGGTCCTAAGGTGCCTACATTGAAGGGGATTGAGGCATCACTGTCCTGTGTACAATATTTCTTGTATCTTGTATCTTCTTCAATAAATGTATCTATTTTTTATATTAGATGGCTGGATACTTTCCAGACAGACCTTGTATTGCATCTCAAGGTGAGTATTTTAACAGTCACTATAAGGGAATTGCTGCAAGTTGAATAATATCTTTATAACAATTCCAGGAATTTTTGGGTCCCTGCTTCACCATATATTTATATATTAGCCACAACACTAAAAGCAAATGCCTAATATTATATAGGTCCCCCTTGTGCCATCAAAACAGCCCTTTAGGTGTCTTGTGGCATCTGGCACTAAGATGTTAGTAGAAGATCCTTTAAGTCCTGTAAGTTGCAAGGTGGGTCACCTTTCTCAAACCATCCCTGAACATTTTTGCAGTGTAGCAGGGCACATTATCCTGTTGAAAGAGGCCACTGCCATCAGGGAATACTGCTGCCATGAAGGGGATACATAATCTGCAACAGTCTTTAAGGAGGTGGTACATGTCAAAGTATCATCCACATTAATACCCAGCAGAATATTGCTCAAAGAAATACACTGCTTCCCCCAGTTTGCCTACTCCTCATAGTGCATCCTGCTGCCATGTCTTCTGCAGATAAATGATGCACATTCACCGGCCGCCCACATGATCTAAAAGAAAATATGATTCTTTAGACCACTTAACCTTCTTCCATTGCTCCATGGTCCAATTCTGACACTCATGTGCCCATTGCAAGTGTTTTCGCAGGTGGGCAGGGTCAGCCTGGGCACTCTGACCAGTCTGTGGCTATGCAGCCCCATAAGCTTTGCTCTCATCGCCAACCTTAAATTTTTTAACAATTTGTGCCATGGTAGCTGTCCTGTGGGATTGGACCAGATTGGATAGCCTTCGCTCCCTATGCATCTAAATAAGCTTTGGGTGGCCATGACCCTGTCTCTAGTTCACAGGTTGTCCTTTCTTGGACCACTTTTGGTAGCTACTAACCACTGCATACCGAGAACAACCCACCCAGACATGCAATTTTGGAGATGCTCTGTCATCCAGCCACTACAATTTGGCCCATGTCAAAGTCATTCATATTGTAGTGTGTGTCAGTTGCCATTGTAATGAGATAATCAGTGTTATTTGCTTCACCTGTCAGTGGTTTTAATGCTGTGGCTGATCAGTGTATATACGGTATATATCTATATACTGTATGTGTATATATATATATATATTCACCTTAATAAGAGGACAAATAAGTAACTGTGTGTATGTCTGTGTATCTGTGTGTCCTTCAGGAGTTAAGTCCCTGTTATATGCCAAATGTATGGGATTCGTAAAAGCAGTTCTGATGTTTGTGCTGCTCCATCTGTTGGAATGAAAAATGCACTGTATTTTATTACTACTTTCATTACAAAATACATTTTAATAGATGACACACTGCAAATGTTAGGGGGTATTGAACTTGGAATTTTTTGAGCCAGGTACTTTCTAATTCCAGTCTTCTTTAATCTTTTTCTAGGATACGCAAGAAAGGGTGCTGGCCTTTTTATTACCCCTGGTCACAGGGATATGATAATTTCAAATTAGTAATTCGAAATTGGACCTTTGTGAGTTTGCTTGAGTGTGGCAGTCAATGGAATGGTGCCTTATCCAAGGTTGGAGACCTGCATTGATCCCAGTACTGCTGGAATATTCTATGGCTCTATGTGTCCCTGAGTTAGATTAAACAGGTTTTTATGTTATGTGTCTTTCTATCCCAGATTTGTTGTGAGGCCATTAATAAACTCTTTTTTTTTTTCCAAAACTAGAATATAAAGAGAGTAACAGAGGTTTCAAATTCTAAAATACTTTTGAATAGTCTGTTTCTCAACCACTGGGTTATGGATTGTGGGCTGCCACCAATGAATCATGAGTTACTGTTGTTTAAAATGGTAGTGGGTTGTGATGGGGAGTGACAAGTTGCCACTCAAATGAATGCACTTAATCTGTCCCCCCACTTTGACGATAATGCACAAATCATCAAGGGGGATTCTTCCCCAATGGGCCATGAAGACGCATGGGACAAAAATGTGTTGCAACAGCCAAAAAGGTTGAGAAACACTGATTTAGAGGAAATATCTGTCTTCAAGACTCAATAATACTAAGGAACGAGTTTTGATGGAGATTTTATGATACAAGGAAAAAGAAAAGTGCTGATAAACAGCAATCTTTTATATGGGTGTTTTTAAAATGTTGCAAATAATTTAACAAAAAGCTTTTATATATTTTTATAATGTATTTAGTCTCCCAATATTATGGGTAAATACAATCCTGAATCAACATAAAGCCGTCGCCTCTATTTAAAACATCATGACAATTAGCTACTTTTAGCTAATAAAGCATATTGATAAGAATAAAGTGCACATATCAAATGTGTGCTATTACCCTGCTTAGTATTTATTGTGTGGAAATATGAAAGGCCTGATATTATCTCTCTGCCATCTCCATTAGCCACATTTTTAAAGTAAATTTTGTAGTTAAATAAACTCGATGTTGGCAGCAGGCTTGGTAGTTATGCCATTTTTTGTTAGTTGTGGTAATTATACATCAAAGACACATGATATTCTATATGGTGTTCCACAAGGCTCTATCTTGGGTCTGCTGCTCTTTTCGATTTACATGCTTCTGTTAGGTCAGATTATCTCGGGGTATAACATGAGCTACCACAGCTATGCTGATAGATAGATAGATAGATAGATAGATAGATAGATAGATAGATAGATAGATAGATAGATAGATAGATAGATAGATAGATAGATAGATAGATAGATAGATAGATAGATAGATAGATAGATAGATAGATAGATACTTTATTAATCCCGAATGATGACACACAACTGTATTTATCAATAGTGCCTGACGACCCCAACACTCTTGATTCACTGATACAATGTCTCACTTGTGTTTCCGAATGGATGAGTAGCAATTTTCTCAAACTAAATAAAGAGAAAACAGAAATTTTAGTGATTTTGCAATAATGGATATAATGAGGTTATTAGAAATAAACTTGATGCATTAGGATTAAAAGTCAAGACGGAGGTAATGAATTTAGGCATAACTATTGACTCTGATCTGAATTTTAAATCACATATTAATCAGATTACTAGGACAGCATTTTTTCACATAAGAAATATAGCAAAAGTTAGACCTCTGATAACATTGCAAGATACTTAAAAATTAGTTCACGCTTTTGTTTTCAGTCAGCTAGATTACCGTATCGCACTCCTCTCAGGACTACCCAAAAAAGACATCAATTGATTACAACTACTGTAGTGCAGAATGCAGCTGCGAGAATCTTAACTAGGAAAAGAAAATCCGAGCACATCTCTCCAGATGTTCTAAGATGTTCACATTGAAGAGTGCCCGTATGTTCAAACCGACGTTTTGTTCTGACTCACAATGTAAACACAAAACTAATTTAAAGAAAGTGTTGGTTTTGAATATTGTTTTAATTTTTGTCTTGCTATTTTGATTTTGACTAAAGATCCAGTGCAGAAAAATTAGATACAAAGACAAATTGGATTTTTGACTGGGAGACAACAGAACCTTGTACTCAGAAACAGGTTGAGGTTAAAACAAAGAAAAGCAACAGGAACAAAACATGTTGTTTAACACTTACTAAGCTGAAAAAGCCTTATAACACATGAAAAAAAAACACTAAATAGAACTACAAATTTGTTTCTAATTAATCTGGAAACTTGGGCAAAAAAACTGCACTGCTATCTTAAAAAGCAGTAGTCCATTAAAATCCCCCAACGTGACTTCCAGTTGGAACAGGTCAAGTCAGGTTGGGAAGCATGTTGCTGAAGCACGTTGCTGCACCCACCACACAATGAAACAGCTCAGGATCCTGGTTGGTAACCTCCCCCCCAGCAGACACACGGCCCAGTCCCACTCTGCGGAAATGACCCTCTATCTGCCACAGCCAGGTTTTACATGGGTATCCCCTTGGCATGGTCCAAACACTCGGGTCCTCAACAATGAGGTTCCTGCGAGCTGGATCACACTCAGGGAATCACGCGACATGGGCATAGTGCCATAACTGACACTCCCTCACAATGCAGGTAATGTGCCTCATTCAGACTCCATGACACCAAGTCAAACCAACGGTACCCAAGGATTCTCCGAAGAGACACAGTACCGAAGGAGACCGTTTTCGTCTCAGGTCACTGGATAGCGTCCATGTCTCGCATCCATATAACAAGACAAGAAGCACCAGGACCTTCATCCTTTTGCAGAGATATTAGGAGCACCACACACCCCTTTCCCAGTCCGTCTACTAACTTCATAGGAAGAGTCACCAGAGACATGAATGTCACTGCTGAGGTAAGTAATCCTCTCGACAAGGTAGACACTCTCTCTGCAGACAGACACACTGCTGATGGCTGTGCCCAAGAGGTCATTAAAAACCTGAATTTTTGTTTTTTATCCAGGACACTCGCAAGCCCAGACACTCAGACTCCTTGCTTAGTCTCTCGAGAGCCCTGATGAGAGCTTCCATTGACTCATCGTCAGCAAAGTCAAGATCAGTGAATCTTTCTTCACCAACAGATGCCCCACTGCTGCTTGGAATGGTTTGGAAGTCAGTTGGAACATGTTAGCAAAATAGAAAACGTACAAAACGATTTTACCCATGAACGGCAACAGGCATAAAAAATGGCAACACGCAATACAAACAAAATAACAATAAAACGATTAACAAGTTAAAAACAAGTACTGATATATTAAACCTGCATATGTCTATCAGTTTGCCTACACATGTATTTGACCTTGGCTTGTTAACTGACTGTTCTTTAACCTTTTTGTACAGGAAGACATTCACTTACCTCACTGAAAACAACCACTTCAATGGCACTATTCCATCAGTCCAAATCAAACACAACACTACAAACATCAAGAAGGCAACAACAGGGTGTGGGATACAAGCCAGAGTGCTGAATCTATGAGGCAGTAGTGCTACGGACTACTTATTTAAGTTTATGTTTGTGATTTGTTTGACAGAAGAGCAAAAAGACACATTCACCTCTTATTGAAGGTCTTCAGATCATTGCTCAAATTAATATACGCCCCTGACACACAGAGACAGGGAGGCCATTCTTATGTTTCAGCTCTTGACATTTAATCTACCGCAGGAGCACATCACTGAGACTTTGTTACATTTCTCACAACTAAGATATTCCAGTGCCAGAGGTTGTTTCGTTAGCTTGCAAAACACAAAAGAAAACAGTTGTCCATATCCTACACAGGGAGAGTTCCAAATGAATGGCAGCCATCACTGCCCTATGACATCAGTTCCACAAAAAGGGAATCTAATAAGCCAAAAAGACATCTGCACAAGGCTAAATCAAAAAGTAAAGGTAATTTAAATTGAAAATGATGTGGTAACTGTAATGGATTGAAGTTGATGCAATACAACACATTTGCAATGGCTTATGGGTATTTCACACAATGCTCTGCAATGTACTTATTTGTTATAGGATGTGTGTTTTTGTATTATTTCTTTGTTGTTGTTTGTTGTACTTGCACCATTTACATGTGTAGCTTTTACAATTTCATTATACTGGTAAAGAATTTCTAATTCTAATTCTAGTTGAAGCCAAGGTCAAATAAACATGTACTAATTGCACAAAATAAATAACTGTTTCTGTTGTTTTTATTTCTGAAATTTTCCAAAACTGTGGCACTGGCGATATGAGTTGCAAGGCAAGAACCAGCCTTTTTTCCAGTCCATTGAAGTACACAGTCACCCACACTCACATCTACACTATATAAACTTTAAGTCCTGAGTTAATGCATTATGCACAACTTTGGAAGGAAAACCAGGCAAAACGCACAAATTACACACAATGGCCTGGCCAGTAACTGAACATGGGTTCTTGGAGGCAGTAATACAAACTAAATCACAACTGTGCAATCTCACGCAGAAAGCTTGGTAGACCAGTGGAATGCGTTTTTCCAGAATAACAAAAATATTTGTCAGTTTTGACCCCAAATATGCTGACACTTCTTGAATTGGACTATTGAGAACACAAATCTAGTGCATTTTAACTCTGTAACATTGACCAATTGACCATTAAATAAATATAATAACAATACAACACTGAAAAATAGCAATGATTAAATTGGCAAGCAAGAGTAGGGGATAATGTCAATAGGTTGCCTAAATGAATTTTTAATTTACTTTTAAGACAAATATATAGTGTTTACTGTTCTGAATCAACATAAAACTGCCGCCTGTGTTGGGAACAATGTGACAATCAACTACTTTTAGCCCCCTTACAGCCCAGCATGCTGATGGCAACAAAGTGCTTACATCTTTTCTTTGTGGTATTGCTGTACTCAATACTAATTGTTTGGGAATGAGACAGAATCTATGCCAACCCTTATAACATCACTCTGCCATCTACACTAGACCTGATGTAAATCAATGAACCAAAGTAGCTTTGTTGCACAGGTGAAATGTCAAGGGAAAAGTGTCAAATGCAAGCCCCTTCCACCTTCCTTCTTAGACACTCTATGAAGAAGATAAGGTAGTTTAATATTTTTGAGGACAAGGTCACTCTCCATGTCTGTAGGTTGTGGCTCAGCTGACAACTGGTCTTTCGGCACAACAACATCTCTAGTAAATTTTTCGAAGACAGGACTAAGCTGAAAAAATGCAAGAATTATGTTTTGAATGGACAACAGATTTCCTATGACACAACTTGATGCAATGCTTCTTGCAAAAAAACACATCTACACAGTTTTGTTTGAATGAATGGGCAAAGATTCATCATCACAAATGTGGAAGACTGATGTGGAAGAAACAAGCTTCACTTTTAATTTAGGTGAGAGAACGCCAAGCCTTTTTTATTAAAAACCAGTCAAAGTACCTGGTGTCACCTGCTTACATTTGTAGAATTTGTTAAAGAAAGAAAGCAAAGGTTTATTTTTTTGTTTTAATGGTGACCTTGTTGTTACTGTTAGCTGTCCCAGGCATCATCCACACTGCCTCTCTATCGACGTCAGTGCTCTCATGAGTTGAGAATTTGTTCTTTTCAGGGCAGATTGGCTTCCAGAATTGCTGTAACTATTTGCTGGGTTGCAATCATGAACACTGTGAAGTCTGACCTGTCCACTTTGTTCAAAAGTGGACAGTTCATAGTGCTTAAATTATGAAGAAAAGCTGACAAAGCACTTGTTAAACAACAACCCCTTTATTCTCCTTTGTGTTGTGGTGCACTTCCACTCTTGATCAGGCTTCACCCAACACCCACTTGCAATACTCCATGTTATATTATATTAAATAGAAGCGGCATGTGGTGCTGCCTGGGTAAGTAATGCTAAACTTTGCTCATTTTGTCTACTAGTCTGGTTTCAGTCTGTTTGGGTGTTTCATCTGCTCTGAGCCAACAGGAAGCACTGGTGTGGTACTGGCATGCAAATTGCACCACACAGGGGAAAAAACCCATTGGGACCCCCAGGTCTTCTCTGTTCCCACGAGCCCGCAACACAGTCCAAACGCAAACAGCACACTTTAACATAATTCTCTTCTTTCTTTTACTCTTTCTCCTCCACTCCTCCTTGGCAAGCTTCGTATCCCTCCTCTCGACTCTGGCTCACTGAGTAGTCTCTGCTGGCCCCTTATATAAGTCACCTGGAAGTGCTCCAGGTGCTCATTGCCCCACTTCCAGCTGCACTTCTGGGTGTGGCACCCACATGAGCTCAGGAACAGCTGCAGCACCCCCTGGCAGCACTCCCAGATCCCAGGGTTGTAGATAACTCCATCTCCCATGAAGCCCGGCAGGAGTTCGAGGCACCACTGCAACCAATGGGGGCTGCCATTTAGCGTCCCCAGTCCTCTTAGTGAAGAGGCGTCCCAGCCGGATGAGGACCCTGGCTGTCTGTATATATATATATATATACACACATATATTGTATCACATATATATAAATCTATAAAGAAGTACACACACATATATATACTGTATATTTATATATATATATATATATATATATATATATATATATATATATATATATATATATATATATATATATATTGTGGGATATGGCCAATACCCCGAGGCCGCCAGATGGAGCCCTCCCTGCAGCATGCGACAGAAGAAATGAAGTACTTCCGGAATGAAGAAGAAGAATTTTCACCTGACCCGGAAGTGCTGGATAATCACATGGACTGAGGGATCAGAAGCACTTCCAGGTCAAGGACTATAAAGGATTGTGGGAGATCCCAGACGGGCGAGCTGAGTCGGGAGAAAGGGTGGCAACGCGTCTGGGAGTGGAGGATTGATTATAGTAGTGATTTGTGTTTATTATTTATGAGTATTGTGGAGTGGAGGGTGCTTGGTGCACATTATTGTCGTAATAAAAATTTATATTGGACTTTTATCTGGTGTCTGGTCTGAGGGTTCAAGGGAGCGGTAGCGCCCCAATCTGTCACTATATATATATTATATATATATACACACATAAATATGTATCTACATATATACAGTATATATTATATATATATATATATATATATATATATATATATATATATATATATATATATATATATCCATCCATTCATTATCCAACCCACTATATCCTGACTACAGGGTCATGGGGGTCTGCTGGAGCCAATCCCAGCCAACACAAAGCACAAGGCAGGAAACAAACCCCGGGCAGGGCGCCATCATGCAATACCATCAGGGAAGGCAAAGGGTGGTCACACCAAATATTGATTTGATTTAGATTTCTCTTTTGTTCATTCACTGCATTTTGTTGATTGATGAAAATAAATGATTAAAACTTCCATTTTTGAGAGCATTCTTTGTTTACAGCATTTTTTCACATCTGCACTTTTGTCCCAGAGCGCTAGATGGTAGCCCCCCATGGGTTACAGCAGCATGTTGGATGCCCACAGAGCTCCATGGGATCTGCAGTTTGGCACAGCCCTGCTGGGTTCTGTGGAGGCCTCCAGGGGGAGCTGCAGAGCCCTACTTTGGACTTCCACCACATCTGGGAGTGATTCCTGACCTCCCTAACAAGCCACCTGGAATACTCCCAGGTGCAGCTTAAAAGGAGCTGACTCACTTTACTCCCCACAGTGACATTTACATTCTCTGAACACATGAATCCCATTTTGTGAATGTAATGGCATGCTTTTATAACAGAGCCCAAGATGGTTTACAAACAGCATGTACTGCCCATAGATACCTTAGTCAAAACAGTAATAATATTACACGTTGATCAATGAAATTACAATACATTTTCCATTTAAGTAAAAGGTGGGTTTGTATACACAGTTATAGGGCATATGTTTGAGAAGAACAGGTTAATGGCCTGATCTATTAAACTTGGTAACATCATGGCTTGCCCAAGCAGCCAGATCAAAGAGTTTAGAAAGTGTCACAAAATGCAGCCAGACTTGCTTCACAGACCGTGGACAGGCTATCTGCATAAAGTTTGATTTTTCCTCCACCTTTACTAGTAACTAGAGTGAACATTTGCTTACATTATAGCTTTTATCAGATGTGCCATCTCTTATTGATTAGAAAGTTTTCAGCTTGAACCTGAAAGGGTTTTCCACCATGCTGAACTTTGTAAGTGGTGAAAGAGTAGCTTACAGTTATTTAAATATAGAAATTTGTGAGCTTGTGACTTACAGTACTTCTATAGGTTTCTCTCCTGAATTATGTTTACATTTTTTATGCCTTTTTTCATTATTTATTATAATATTGTTATTTATTTTTATAATTTCTAATTGTCAAATCCAGCCAATAAAAACAAAGCTGGGAATCAAGTTTGTTGTGGTTCACTGAAGATTATTTTGATTTATTTATTTTTGTTTGTTTTTTGGATTTACTGGTTTTTGCTAACTTTTTGCTTCTGTTGGATTTTGTTACTGGATTGTGCTTTTGGGACTTGCTTATAAAGTGCTTGTGACTGTGACTCCCTGTGTAACTAACATTACGGAGGTAACAATGACAAAATGACAAAACTTGTTATTTTCTTCTTATTAAGAATTTATATATAAGAAGTTACTCTCCAGATATATATATGTGCCATAAACTTTGAATCTGTTTAGCTAAACTGCTCAAAAAATAAAGGAACACTTTGAAAACACATCAGATCTCAATGGGAAAAAAAAAATGCTGGATATGTATACTGATATGGACTGAATAATGTGCTAGGAATGAAAGGATGCCACATCGTTTGATGGAAGTGATAATGATCAACCTAGGCTAGTCGGCAATTAAATTTTTGGCAAAATTTAATTGCAGCAACTCAGAATCGTACTCAGTAGTTTGTACGGCCCCCACGTGCTTGTATGCATCCATGCTCCTAATAAGACGACGGATGGTGTCCTGGGGGATCTCCTCCCAGATCTGGACCAGGGCATCACTGAGCTCCTGGACAATCTGAGGTGCAACTTGGCGGTATCGCATGGACCGAAACATAATGTCCCAGAGGTGTTCTATTGGATTTAGGTCAGGCGAGCATGGGGGCCAGTTGATGGTATCCATTCCTTCATCCTCCAGGAACTGCCTGCATACTCCTGCCACATGAGGCCGAGCATTGTCGTACACCAGGAGGAACCCAGGACTCACTGTGATTGCAACTATTACTTAACTTTGTTATTTCCCCAAAAGTGGTCATTTAATTCTGAAAAAAATGTCCAAACCAAGTATCAGAATGACATTACTTCCATGATTAAAGGATGTGAAATGTTCTAATATAAGCTTTGGAAATGGTTTCATGTATACGCAGATGGCCAGGCCCTAACCTGACATGCAAACTGAAGCATTGATAATAATAAGTTTTCTTCATTGACAGAAGGTATCCTTTTCTAATGGTGAACAGTGGCTTCAACCAAGCTGACAGCAAACTTTAAAATACTGATCCGAAGAGGAGAACCAGAAGTGAAGCCCCCACCTGCTCTACCTCCCTTTCCATCCTAATACTCTTTCCCTCCCATAGGTCGATGAACCAAATTTCACCATTTAATTCACGAATCCTTTGCAATGAAATGTGTCCCTGGAAGTATTTGAACTAGGTCACAGACATCAAATGATAGGATCGAGGACCAGTGGAACAGCAATAAGCAGCAGACCTGTGAAATAGAAGTACATGCAAAATTAATACATTTTATTGTGTAAAAATTGCAAACATAAATGCAATCATAAAAGCCTGTTCCAGCCAGGTGTATTATCCCATTAAATGTCCAGAAAATACTGATGAATAAAAACATACAGCCTTTTTAAAAACATAGTAAATACTCATAAAACCAAATTCACCACCCATCACTGCACATTCCCTTTTCACATTTACAGTGCAAATGAAAAGTCAATGCAACCTTTCTCTGTATGTCTCACACACCATAAATTCAGAAAACGATCTTATGAACCACCTCTCTGTAAAAGGTACCTCAGCATCCCCAAGGGCTTTCACCCAAACCAACCTCTTATTCATTAGGTCATTTAAACCAAATATGAACTCTGTGATCCACAGGCATGCTGACACAAAAACTTCCAATTATGTCTTCTTTTATTTTGAATTAACTGTCTTCCTTCACCACAAACCTAAAGTAAAATTACATTACACCGAACCACTGTGTCTTTCAAATGGTTCCATTTGCACTTGGTTCTTTCAGGAACTGACTTGTAAGAATCTTGTTCTCTGCCATGCTAACTTGTCCCTAATCGTGACATTTTGGGTTTGCTGGTGTGTCTCTTAATAGGTCAGGCTCAAACCTTTTTGCTCATCCTTTTAGTTCATGGACCTTAATATAGTATTTAGTACCTTTATTATGCAAAAGTGGCCATTACCCATTCTCCTAGGCCTTAGGGGCACACAAGGCCTGCGAAGGAGGCATATTTAGGAGACCTCCAGCTGCACTAACCTCCAACTTAGATTCCTAACCTACATTCCAGAAAGTGGCTGAACTCTTCATACAAGGATCTGCCTGTACTTCATTTGATAGCAATAAGAGGTGGCCTGACATCTTTGCTGAGGCCATCTATCCAGCAAAGGAGCACAAACATAGACTCCAGGCAGGACAAAGACCTGTAATTCAAGGGATGACAACTAGGATGGACAGAATAACTCGCCTATTAGACGACACTGATCTGAAAATGACTTTAATCCAATCAAGAGAAAGTTCAACCTTCCTTTATAAATCTAGCTGCACTCCACAGGGTAGGCAGAAAATGGTAAGTTAAATGAAGTTCAGGAATTCTCACAGGACCCACTCACTCCAATCCCAATGGACTTGAGAGAATTCTGGGATTCTTCCCAGGAGCACTCTGTGCACATTCACCACAATAACATTTTACAATCCTTCACTCACAAACTAGTAGGTCATGAGCCGCTCACTCCATGGAGAGCTGGAAAGGTGACCCATTCTTCCCTTTTGTGGACATGAAAGCTTAGATCCAGTGTGTCAAGGTAAGCACTGAGCCCTGAATGCTGAGGAGCAGCCGTTACTTTATAAAGGGAACTTCAGCATCTTAAAGTCTAGTGCCAGAAAAATTATGCTTTTCTGCAGGAAGCTGAAGAGAAGACCACAGAAGGCATGAGGGGCAGCAAAACATATTATGGACAAGGGATCATGAAGCAAAGAGAAAGAGTGCACTCCAACGCATGAAGAACTCTGCATTTGAACCCAGAGCAACAACAAAGCCACAACTGCAAAGAACGTTGGACATCATCCATAAAGACTTGATATCATAAAATTAATTATCTGTGTCAAGATAAATTGAAACTGTAAATACCAGTAAACAGCCAGACTCTCCATGTTACATGTTTGTCTATTTCCAGTCTTATGTCTCTTTTTATTTTTCTTTGTCCTAGCGTTTGTTCCGCGTAGGTGCAGGGTCCACATGTTTGCTCGCCTTTCTCCACTTCACCTGATCAAAGGAGTCTTTGGGTATCATTTTGATGTGCCACATTTCTTCTCTTAACCTGTCTATCCAATTTTCTGGCCCCGTGGTTTGTTGATTCTGAGCACATGGCTATACCATCGTAGACATGCATCTCACATCTTCTCAGTGTTCGATGTCACTCCCATCATTTTCCACATGTCTATGTTCGTGACATGGTCCAAACACATCAGTCCAAATATCCAACGGGGCATCCGCATTGTTTGTGTTTCACAGTTGCTTGTTAGCAATCACCTCCAAACTGGGCCACTGGCCATACCACCACCTTGTAGATTTTAACCTTGAGGTGTATGGGCATGTTGTAATGCAGAGGACCCCTGTGTAACTTGATGCCACTTAAGCCAGGTGGCCATTAACTCGGGTGGGATCATCAGGGAAAGTGTTGCCATCTCTCAGTGTGGATCCCAGATACCTGAATTGGGTGGATCTGGTCAGATCCTGGCTATCGATAGTGATGGTGACATCCGACCTGTGGGCCACAATCCATGTACACCATCTTCTTGATGTTTATCTGCATTCCATTTTCATCAACTTGTGTTTCCCACTGCTGCACTTGCTGCTCCAGATATTGGCATGTCTCCATCTCCATTATCATACTTCTATAATCCTTGTATTTATTAAAAATTGTATTATATTGTTCCTTAAAATGACTATGCCACAGTTAACTTGATATAGTGTATGTAAGTATAAAGACCGGAGAACCACATCCTACAACACGGAAAGGTAAGGCAAATAAAGTAGGAGTATTGTCAAAGTATTTAATTAACTGCCAGAATTGCTGAAGGTAAGATGTATGATTAATTAACCAACTTAAAATTCACTCAGTTCCTACACTTTCCATACAGATATGAAATTTAAGGCAGAGCAACACATGTTTGAACTCCACTTTGCTCCTAACCCACTGCATGTGATTTCAAAATATCACATGCACAGGGAGACATTTGTATACAGAATCGAGACACAATGAAGCATAATTGCTTGAAGAAATCACTTTACCCTTGCCATAATTCTCCAAATGTCAATAAAAGTGTTTGCTGATTTCCATTATTCACAGCAGCTGCCAAATTAAACAAGGCACACTTACTGTGTTGACTGTCAGTTACTATAAAAGAGTGCACATGCTCTACCTTTGTCAAAGAACCTTTAGTTAAGGACTTGGCACAATGAGTAAGTTGAAATGAAATGAAAGTATTTATTATTCTGTGGTGTTCGAGTTTCTAACGCAGTAAGGAGATCGTGGGTTCGCATTACGGGTCTGCCCTGCATGGTGGTGCTTTGAGTAATGAGAAAAGAGTTATATAAATGTAACAAATTATTATTATTATTATTATTATTATTATTATTAATAAAAGAAGTTAACAAGGGGAATCTACTGTAACTTGTGTTTCTGAAATGTAATTTCAGTTAAATTAAATTTAGCAAATTATTGAGCTCTTTTCTTTTTAAACCTAATTCAATGTTTTAGCTCTTTTACATGAAAAGATACTGTAATTACGATTTACATGAAAACATGAATTTAGGTGTGTGTCTCCAGGCCAAATGTAATCAGTGAGAGTTCTTATTGCTCTCTTCACAGGGTTTCAGATCCATTTCTTGGGCTGCTTTGCAGTTGTCTTGGGTTTGTCCCAGTTATGCATATCCTCCCTGACCCTCTACAAAGGTAAGTCTATTAAACCGGAAGGAAACTCCAATACCATGTAGATCTGGGGGCTCCTCACTAAGTGGATTTGGATGAGAACTTGTAAGATCTGACTATGGGTGTAAACTAGAGGAGCTACAGTGTAAAATGCATATTGTCAGCTCTATTCTAGGAATCATCAGGTATTATTTGATATATTTACAATTCTAAATGATTACAGCATGACAAGTACCAAGTTAATATCCACCGTTTCACTTGTTCCTCTAAACTTTGATATTTTACAAACCTTTACTTAATGTTAAACATATCTGTAGTGGAGACATTTGAGTTTTAGTGTAAAAACCATTCAAGAAGGCTGGGTGGTACAAATGGTGCCTGTGACAAATTACAGTATGTGCAATTACTACTTTTGCTGTTGGTCTCTCCAATTTTATTTACATAGAACAATCTTTATGGCAAAATCTCAGGCAACAATTAAACATACAATTACTGAAGTTTATTTTAGTCAACATAAAATATAAAAATGACAACAAAAAGCTGGATATCAAATTTAAAACCTGATGTTGATGTGGAGTGTTACAAAATGTAGGGTCCATTCCGATGTCTGTGTAAGCCTACTTTTTAAATTTCCTCTGCTGATTTATTGTGTGCTGGATAACAGGCAAATATATGAAGAATTAGCAGAATCTCTTGAAAAACATTCAGATAAAAATCAATCTGTTGAAGAGCCACCTACAATCCACAGATACTTTGTTTATCTATATGACTAAAAATAATTTAAGAACATTATGCCTGCGTTTTGAAAGTAACAAAATCCTTTGCATCTTTTCTCTATAATCTTTCGCCTTAGGATCATAAACAGTAGGCATTAACAACTCCCAAGGTTGGTGTTTTATCTTAATGAGATATGTGCTTGTACAGCATAAGACTAAATAAACAGGACACTGGATTTGTGATTGCTAGCATTGCAAAAGGCACGGAAAGAGAAAGCATGACACTCAGAGGTACAAAAGGCCATGATAGCTACTTTAGAGATCTAAGGTGGCTTGTACATCAGGTTTGTGGAACGTCAGTGAAACTCTCACAAGCTCATCTCACAGGAAGAATTCCTTATCAGAATCCTACCATACACTTATAAGAAGTGCCCCCCAATATTGATATCACCTGCAGGTTAAGCCCATTAAGTGTCACATTAAGTGTCATTTACAGTGGTTTTCAGTCATAGCTTTCATTTACAATATTGAAGTTGATCTGTTAATGTGACATACCCAGTGACTCAATCCAATTAGTCTACAACTGGCTAAAATTAAATTAAACAGTTTTTATATTCTCTTTAGCTGGTGGGGTTGCTTGTGTGTTCGGGAGAGCTGACAACCAATGAATGTTGATCTCAGAGTATAAGGCATAGTATGTACCAATGAGGAATAAAGAACATGAGGGAGGTTTTACATTTTAAAACGCAATGAGAAAAAGAAAAAAAGAGAGACTGCAACTGAACTTGGTGCTACTGTTAACTCTTCTTATAACATGTCAAGCAACCCGCTAATGGCTGTCAGAGAAAATGGTGAGCACGACTGTGCTGAACTGTCTGCATACGGTCACTAAATGTGACATGACTTTCAGTCATATGAATTGACATGGTCCGGCAAACAATCACTGTGATCAACTGATCTGACATGCCAAATGACTAGAAGTTGTGTTATGTGTTATCCTGCATTTGCTTTCTTATGTTCCAACTAATTTCTTAATCAGAAAGCTATTTCTGTTGTTAATTTACTGCTTTTGTAAATTAGAAAGTATCTAATGTACTGAATAAGCTACTTTGACCTGAGGCCTATACAGCTTCAGAAAATGTGAATAATTAATGAATACAAAATATATTAAAAGGAATACTCCAATTACTTCATGTTACTTACTCCATGTAGTTTATAGTGATGGCCAAAAAAATTCTAAACTCATGCCTTCAAGCAAAACAAAATTTCTGATAGAATGGGCATCTATAACAACCAACACTGTACAACCACAAAAAAAATATATAAAAAGTCTTTGAAAAAAAATCTCATTTATCATGTTTAGGGATGGGAATTGATAAGATTTTCACGATTCCGATTCCATTTTCGATTCTGTTTAACAATTGGATTCATTATCGATTCGCCTATCGATTCTTATTTTTAAAAAAGGAGAACACACAGGTCGATTAACTTAGAACTTTGTTTTATATCTTATCTTTGAACAAGATAGAAATTTAGGAGTAGCATGACCTTACAAACCCAACAGTGAGATCTTAAGAGATCCACAGCCTATGGCTCCTCGATGGGGTGCCATGGGTCCCCAGAAAAAAATGTGTAAATGTAAAATAATAATAAAATAAATATTCTTCTGTAGCAATAACAAAATATAACATAAATTATTCTGTGGCAATTACACAAGAATGTCCAGTAACATTTACACTCTCCTTTTTAAAAGTATATATGAGCTGAGCACTCAAAAATAAAACTACATCAGCCAGCAACAAATACAATCAACTCAAGTCCAATGGAACTGTGCACAGTGCAATTCTGCAACCATCAACTATTTTGACAGCTACATCCATGTTGACCGCATTATCAACAGTGGCTGCCACAACCTTGTCTTTGATACCATACTCCTCCAAGATCTCATCAGTCTCCTCTGCTACAGCTGTCCCTGTCTGTGCCTGGTACACTGGTTTGGTTTTGAGGACTTTTTCTTGAGCCTGGCCATTCCTGACATAATGCAGCGTTACTGTGAGGTAATGATTTTGACTAAAACTTGCCCATCCATCTGCAGTGACGGCTGCCTTCAACACATGTTTCAGCTCAGAAATGGAAACGGATGAAACATCTGGTAAGAGGAGAACATGCAAATTTGACATTCCATGACTTAGCCTACAATTAAACACATTCACTTACCGAAAATCGGGGGCATCTACTGTGGCAAATGGGTGCAAGCCTTTTACCACAAACTTAGTCACTGCTCGGTGACATTCGTCTATCCTGGACTGTGTCATTTTACTTTTCCCCGCCTCTGTGAAAGGAGAAGCTACCGGTAGACTGCAGCAAGAACTGCCAGCATCTGAGACAGCCAGACTCTGTCTGTCTCTCTCGTCATGGTCATCTAAATGCAATGCACAATAATAGCAGGTTTTGCAATAAGGCAAATCGCGCTAACATAATATGCAATGTTAGTTGATTAGTTACCTGCCGTATTAACGGGAGAGGACCTGCAAACGTTACCGCTGCTGCTGGGTTGAGATTCACTAGTCCGGAGCGGATCAAAAACACAACATTCATTTAAGGTTATCGCGTGTTTTGTGTGCAAATGCTTTTGCATATTCGTAGTGTTTCCTCCCTTTGATTAAATATCTACTTTGCAAGTATTGCAAGTTGCCCTGTTGTCATCCTTTCTCGTAAAGTATAACCAAACTTTTGTGCATTTGTGCCGCTTAGGCGCCATGTTTCCTGCTGGGTAAATGACGCTACGCAACGCGGTGACGTCATTCGAGGCGACTGGAATCGATAGGGGAATCGTTTGCAAAAATGGCAAGCAATTCCAAGGAATTGAAACAGTGGGAACCGGTTCTCAACAAGAACCGGTTTTCGATGCCCATTCCTAATCATGTTGCATGACACACATGTCAAGTCATCCAGTTGTATGTTCAAAACGTGCAAAACACATGAAGATTTTGGACTAAAATTTTGTTAAAAATAAACCACTTCCGGAAAATGCTTTCGCATTAACAAAAATTGACCACATGTAATTTTTGGATGGAGTAGTCCTTTAAGGTGCAAAATTAATTCAGGAGAGAGCAAATAACAACTAAATATTATTTATCATATTAATACAAAAAATTACATTTAAAAATTATTTTATATATAATTCTTAAACTCGACAAATTATTAAAATCAGGCATGCAAAAAAATGTTTTTCCACCATCATTATTTTTCAGATAATTGATGTGTTTGCCTCATGCTGAAGAATAATAAATTCCAAAAAGAGGAATAGTAGAAAGGTTCAGGATCACAAGAATACAGAATAGTTGTGCTTTGTTGAACTGTTACTCTCAAATATTTGTAAAATTTGTGAAGCACCCTGAACAAATGAAGGCATAAAATTACAGTCCAGATGTAGAATTCCAGTATAGTTCCCAGTGTTGCTGATAGAGGCCTCCAACTCACTTTACTGAAGAAATCAGGTTAAGAAAATGGATGAACAGAAGGATTTTGAGATCTGCGACAGCCATGTTGTGGTGTCTTTGGCTAGTGTTTCACTTCTGCATGCTAAACATTGTTACTAGTAGGGGGCACCACTGAGTTCCAAATATCAGACACAATCAAACTTTACACAACCACGGGTTCAAATAATGTCTGTTTTACTACATACGGACTTCAATCGACAGTTAAGCACAGCCACAGATTCATACGCACAGTTATACAGAAGCTTTGCTCTGAGACTCCAACTTCCATGATGCTATGTGAATATTTGTTAGGGATCCAAATCACAGGAACATTACCCACTAACATATCAGGGAATACAGTACCCACATACTATTGTCTTCCCAAGGTCTTCCAACATACTGGCATCACTACTGTGTAAGAATTCCTGTTCCCATCCTGTCCTTCCATTGCCCTGTACTGTGGCATCCTGTTATGGCAAAGAATCACCCTCTGGGACACCCATCCAGCCTCTGCAACACTCACAACATGCTCATATTCATTCTCCTAATGTGAAGGTGAATATTTTGACTCTAGTTAGCTAGCAAAGCATAACCTAAGGATCCCAGTTTCTACTGGGCTTACTAGTGCAATGTTGTAGGTTGCATGGATCCAAAAAAAGAACCTCCAAATCTAATTCTCCTATTTCTATTTTTATATCCTGCAAACCATGAGTGTAATTCACATTGCAACACACACTTTTATAATGTTCATACGTCTTTCCACTTCATTTCTGTTCTTGCACTGTGACCTATACAAAGAAAACACATGCCTCAGTATCTTGCACATCTTAATAAAATTCCGAACACTTTATTTTGCACCAGGCAAATGTGGCAATTGGGATTAATTGGGATCACACTGGACTACCAATGCTTTGTCTTATATAGTGGACTACAAAAATACAACTGATCATCACTCTATAGGCTTAATGGGAAATTTTCAGAGAGCATTTTATTGGAAGCATCATGACCAGTGCTGCCACTTCACAAATCGAAAAATAGAGGCTCATGAATTTATAAATTGTCCCAGTGTTCTTGTGGCCTTATTAGGGAGACCAGTAGCTTTAAATGGCCCCCATGTAATTCAATGTAACCTGCAATGGCCTGACATCCAACCAACAGTGGACCCCAGCCTTGCATGGCTAAGAAAGCCTGTGGCTGCCTGAAACCCTTGCAATGAAATTATCCATCCATCCATCCATTATCCAACCCGCTATATCCTAACACAGGGTCACGGGGGTCTGCTGGAGTCAATCCCAGCCAACACAGGGCGCAAGGCAGGAAACAAACCCTGGGCAGGGCGCCAGCCCACCACAGGGCGTGCACACACACACCAAGCACACACTAGAGACAATTTTGGATCGCCAATGCACCTAACCTGCATGTTTTTGGACTGTGGGAGGAAACCGGAGTACCTGGAAGAAACCCACGCAGACACGAGGAGAACATGCAAACTCCACGCAGGGTGGACCGCAATGAAATTAGCGACTCCAAAAAATTACAGTATGTCCACATGGAGATATTCCTGCCCTTTTTAATATAAAGCATCACTTTGTTTGTTTTCCTCATTCCCTCATAGTTCTTTACTCTCTAAAAGTATTTTTTCCTTACCTATTCCCATCCCATTTCATTTAAAGCCATGAAATGGAAAACAGTGCTTGTTAAATCAAGGCCGGTCATTCAAACTCATCATAAAGGGATTAACTTAAAAAGGATTTTTTAAGAAATAATGACAGAAGAATTTTAACATACAAGATCAAGAAAAAATACTTTATTTGTATGGAAAGTATAAATTAAACACATTTTGAAACACATCTGTTTTGTTTAGAAATTCAGTATTACAACAATAAGACCCCATGTGGCTGCAGGTTTTTGATCCAATCAGGTTCACACAATCAGTGTTTTATTTTACCTTGCTTTGATATCATTATTTAATTACTTTCTGTAGTTTTTATTTCTAGTCTGCATTTAGGAGTGTGAGATTCAGATTTTATAGGAATTTTAAACTACTTGTATTTCTGCCATGTCTTTAATTGCTTAACTCTCCTCTGTCACTTTTCTTATTCTTTTGTCTTTTTTGTTCATTTTGCTCCTTTAATTGTTGTAGTTCACAACAAGCACAAAAAATACCAAGGCAAATCACACTTAATGACACTAAATGGCACTGAATGCTAAAAGGCTTTGGCTATTTCAGTGTTAGATCCCCTAGCATGCTTATTAGTAAATAACACCTTCAATAACTGGAACACGCAGTGGGTAGCGCTGCTGCCTCGCAGTTGGGAGACCTGGGGACCCGGGTTCACTTCCCGGGTCCTCCCTGCGTGGAGTTTGCATGTTCTCCCCGTGTCTGCGTGGGTTTCCTCCAGGCGCTCCGGTTTCCTCCCACAGTCCAAAGACATGCAGGTTAGGTGGATTGGCGATTCTAAATTGGCCCTAGTGTGTGCTTGGTGTGTGTGTGTGTGTGTGTGTGTCCTGCGGTGGATTGGCGCCCTGCCCAGGATTGTTTCCTGCCTTGTGCCCTGTGTTGGCTGGGATTGGCTCCAGCAGACCCCTGTGACCCTGTGTTCGGATTCAGCGGGTTGGACAATGGATGGATGGATAACTGGAACAATGTCATGAAAGTCATGAAGACAAAGAACATCTCAAAAAAACTAAGGCAAAGAATGCAAAATAACTCTTATGTAACAAATATTAATGCTGGCTGCATTTAAAAAAATAGCTAACTCATTTTTATTGTAATTTCTGAACTGAAATCAAGATAAAGAAACTGACTTGCTGCCAAAGGTTCATCTACTATACTAACTTGAAGGATGTGAATGGTTATGTGGTCAACTATTTTGTGTTTTTTATATTCAGGTGTCAAAAGACATTAAAGAGTCTTTTCATGTTGATCAGTGTTAAAAATGCCAAATTAAATCAACTGTGATTCGATGTTGTATTACAATAAAATATGAAAACTTCCAAGGGGTTGAATATCTTTTAAAGGCGCTGTAACTGTCTCCTCCCACAGTCAGCTGTAGCCTTTCCTTTAAAAAGCGGTGAAGAAGAGGTAGGAAATCAGTACTCCGTCTATCAGCACATCAATACACCGATTATTCATGCAAAAAGCTCAAACCTACACAAGTACAAATGTACAGTATGTTACACATTTTAGATGAAAAGCACTTCAATATTCTTGTGTTCAATAATCATTTTCTACAGCTGCTCTTCTTTCTCTAGCCTACAGTGACTGCAGCCGACTGCCCAGTACCAGTCCAAGTGGGGTGTATGCAATTCAGCCCAAAGACACACACCCCTTAATGGTGTACTGTGATATGAACACAACTGGCGGTGGCTGGACTGTCATCCAGAGGAATAATGGTTCTGGTGAGCTAACTTGGGATGAATCCTGGACCACCTACAAGTATGGCTTTGGAGATCTTCTGAGAGACCACTGGGTGGGGATGGAGTACATCTACAAAATAGCATCACAGACAATCTATCAAGTCCGCTTTGTGATCTATGATGCATCGTACAATATGAAGTATGCAGATTATAACATGTTCTTAGTTGATAATGAAAAAAATGGCTACAAACTGAGACTGGGCAGCTACTCTGGAACTGCAGGGGATGGCATGACTGTACCAGAAACCAACAAACTCCATGACAATAAAAAGTTCTCCACCAGGGATAAGGATCAGGACAGTTATGGTGGCAACTGTGCAAGTGGTTATGGGGGCTGGTGGTATGATGCATGTATTGCTTCCAATTTAAATGTAAAGAGTAGTATGTCCTGGCACAAACTCTGCTCAAACTGCTTGGGGTCTGTTATCCTCATTCGACCTTCCAGCATATGCAAGGGTGCTTAAATGGGAAAAATACTGGAGTTGTCAGAAGTGTATACAGATTTACTGTTTGTCATAAACTTTGAAATGCATACATGTATCTTCCAACTTAGCAGGCTCACTAATGTATTAACCAAATGTGGGTCCTATTAGATTTGTGCCTTGCCGTCACTGCTTTATCTGACAACTGCGATTTTAGGCTTGTTCTCTAATCTCTAGTGTGAAAATAAAGTTTGAAAGATCTCTGATATTATAGTGCTTCTTTTTATTTCCTTCAAGCTTCATATGTTTGAGCAATTTAAAAAGTAACTGTTGCTGATGAAAAATAAGTGCTGAGAGATATACAGGGGTATTACTTTGCCAGTCACTGATCTAGTAATAGTTGCGAGAGTTGCTTCTGAACTAAAACAGATAGGACATCCGCTTTTTACCTAATAAGAAGAAAATGAATATATGATGAAGTTGGAATTTCCCATAAGAAAGTGCAAAGGTAAGGAATTTGTAAGTCTCTTAGGATATGAACAGAACCATTGTTTACACTTTGAAGTTTTCTGGACACAATGAAACCAATGAAAACATCGTTTGGTTGTGTAAGTGCTGTATTAATGCGAAGGTTCACCTTCTATGTATAGCATCAGAATAGTGCACTTTTTATAATTGCTTCAACAAGAGATCTCATATTCAGCTAATTACTGGAGATGCATGATTACAATGAAAAGGCTAGAAGAGACCAATCTCTCATGACACTCTACCAGCTTCATTCAGATTTTAGACTTTACCTGTTAGTATGTTTCCTACTGTTTTGTTTTTATGTTCTCTTAATGTGTCTTTGTGAATTTTTCTCCAGGTACTCCAGCATTGTGCGTGTGTGTGTATATGAATGAGTCTTGTGATGGACTGGTGCCATGTCCCTGAAAAAAGAAATTGCCGTGGCATTTTGATTGTTTGTAACACTTTCCAAAAGCATATCAATTTGGATTTAAATCCTCAATTAATTTTTTTCAACATAATTTACAAGAATATTGTTATGACTCTTTAAATTGGTTAATGTAAACCTAATAAAACTTCCAACTATTAATCCTAGTAATATCTATTTGGTGATGTGACAAGGAAACTATGTAAGTAAATGAACAATCAGACTCATGTTAGTTGTAAAAAACCTTGAATAGAAACCCTTTGTAGGTTATCCTTTTGCTATCCTTATAACTTCATAATGTTGCGCCATTCAGGACATTATTATTACGGGACAAAATGAATAACAAATGACAAGAGTAAAATAATTATAAGTGTGCATTTTTAATGAATTTTTAAATAAAACAATCAATCTGAACTAATTATAATAGTTAGAATGAAGACATTTTACTTCTCCTAAGCTGAAAAAATAGTTTGTAACATTAATTACGACGAAGATGCTCCATCCTAATTGCAGGCCTAACCATGAATTAAATGTATTTAAAAAATGGATTGAGAGACAAATTATCAGAAGAGCCCATTTATCATTTATTTGACTCATATTTATAGTGTGTGCTTGAAACGGCAAAGAGCTAGAGCTTAAAGAACTAGCCCAAGTCTGTAATGTTTTAAAGAAAACTAAGCACCCCTTTAATTATGCTACTGTAAACAACTCTATTTGCTGTTCTACAGAACAAAAAGAGGGTTTTGTCAGTTATAATCTTATATTAGCAATAATTTTCATTAAACTCTTTAAATCCGTGACCCAGTCTTGCCCTGCTTTCAGCTATGCTGGAATTTACAAGGTTAAAAGTGATAAAAACTGGCTGTGGCAACAAAGTACAAAGGAAAAGAGAAACCAACCTGACTTCAGGGTCCTATTTATCAATAACCTTATCAGTAACTAATTAAGGACATGAGAAATTGTTCACTAGTCACATACTCCTATAACTAACCACGTATTAAGAAGTGTAATCAACATTGCCTTCTCTGTACTGCATGACTCCACATGTGTTGACAGAAGTTTCTTCGTGATTCTGGACACGGCTGCCTGACATTATCTTTGGCACATTTCATAACTGCTAAGGGTATTATATTGGCACCTGCAATTTCTGGAGAGACAATGAGACAAGGGTTACTTGGGAGATGATACAACAGTGTGAAATTGTAGTCAGGGATATGCTAAAGGCAAAACCAGAAAAGTCAAAAATGGATCAAAGTGATACAAAACTAAAGAGTATGAACAAACTCACAATACAGGAGTTAAAACAAATGAAGAATCCTCATGCTTGCTCCACTTTAATTTAAAGTTGACTACTGGTAAGACAGAACGTTTTAAAGTATATCTGCCAAGGGACACTAAACCTGCAGCATGTCAACATATTTGTACCACAGCAACTTAAATGTGAAAATCAAAACACAAGGCCAGCATTGTGTCAACTAAATATACAAAATGGTAATTAAAAAACAGCCCCCTGTAAAACAAAAACAAAAGTAAAAATTAATGTTAAACATTAAAACCTGACTCGCAATTATGAGACCTGGGTTCGCTTCCTGGGTCCTCCCTGCGTGGAGTTTGCATGTTCTCCCCGTGTCTGCGTGGGTTTCTTCCGGGTACTCCGGTTTCCTCCCACAGTCCAAAGACATGCAGGTTAGGTGCATTGGCGATCCTAAATTGTCCCTAGTGTGTGCTTGGTGTGTGGGTGTGTGTGTGTGTGTGTGTGCCCTGCGGTGGTCTGGCATCCTGCCCGGGGGTTTGTTTCCTTCCTTGCGCCCTGTGTTGGTTGGGATTGGCTACAGCAGACCCCCGTGACCCAGTAGTTAGGATATAGAGGATTGGATAATGGATGGATGGATGGACATTAAAACCCCATATGTATGAAAGTGGTTCAATACTGCACTTGCTCAAAATGAGAATAACAGAGCAACCTGATGGTCCTTATTTAAAACACCTATTGGTCTCATTTCCTTGTTGAGGCATTAAATATTCCTTGCATTTGTTGTTTAGTTTCCTTTCTAATTCCTCCATTCTAGACATTTTTTTGTATGTATCAGTTTCAATTTTTGAACTTTTTTTTGAGTTTGCCTGTTTTATTTGGTTTAGAATTTTGTCTAGGGGATATGATTTGTTTATACTTCAAATTACCTTTTATGCTTCTCTTTTGAATTTAATTTTTTTTGTGTTTAATTTTGTATTTGGTTATTTTGTGCTTTTGAATGTTTTGGAGTTTTTTGTAACTCTTTTTAAATTGTTTTTGAAAAAAATTAATAGAATTAAATATCAGAACTGTACATTTTCTTGATAACAGTGGCAGAGGGGAAGCATGAATTTGCCCTCCACAAATTTGACAGCAGGTACTGACCTCTTTCAAACTAAAAAGTGCAGTTTGTTTTTTTTTTTTCCTCTATCATTTTTGCTCACTCACTTCCACTGCTACCAAATAAGTGCAACACTAAAGCATGCAAATTCTTCAGTCCTTCCTGAGTGCATCAAGTGCATAGCATTCTGGGCAATATTGTAAAAAAGGTAGGCATCCATATCATACACAGGTCACACACATGTTCATATAAAGAGACATTACATTAAAAACACAAATACACTTACACATTTCCAGTTTCAATTTGCATTCGTGTTTTGTAGTTAAATATATGACAGCCGTCTTGAAATGCTTCAATGAATCATCCACAGAGCAGTTAGTGCTGTGGTCGCAGCTCAGTTGTGCACATTTGCACCACGATCCCCACACAGAAACATTGTAAAAAAAAATTTCTAGCTTCGAACTTTCCTCATACTGTTTTTTTTGCTGTTTTTGCTTTCTGTGGTTTTCAGTGATACCCTTTTCTTATTGCTTGTCAACATTTGAAAAACATCCATTGGAATTTAACTCATTGTCAACCTCCTACAGAAACGGAAGACACGAAAAAACGATAACAGTGTTAATGTTTGTGATGTGCAATCTGTTGGAATGACAAATGCAATGCATATGTCTTTGTTATATGCAAAAATAGAAGATTGGGTTGCAAACATATGCGAACTGCTGCATTTGAAGACAGTTTTATGTGGTTCAGTGATGCTCGTTCAAGAAACATTCCTATCAATGCCACTCATTCAAGAAAATGTGAGGTTTCTAAACTCTCTTGGGACCTCCGTCAATGGGACAAGTGGACAGACATAAAGACAGACGTTGGATTTTACGTTTATTTATTTAATACAGCTTTTTTCTGGTTTAAAAAAAACAGAACAGTTTGAACAGAAACCTTGACAACCTTTAAGAAGAATCTGGATGCGATATTGGGACAGCTTAGCTATTAGCTTAACAAACAGGCTTGATGAACTGAATGGTCTCCTTTAGTTTGTTAAATTTCTTACATTCTTATGTTTTAGAACAACAAAAAAGTTAAAGAAATCTAAAAGAAACAATACACCAGTAAAATAAGCACCAGTATAAGTTAAACAATCTACAAAAGTATTGCCAGTAACAACAGTAAGCAAAACAGTACAATCACCAAAACAGTAAATCATTCAAAAGAATGCAAAACTAAATCGGTATGTTTTACTTAAAACTGAATGCCATCTGGTGTCCTAGAAGACTCTTGCACAAGTGAGACCATAAAAACTAAAGTCCACCTCCCCAGGAGCCTTTGTTCTCAGCCAAGGATCAGATAAATAGCCCAAGCCAGCAGATCTCAGAGTATACCTTCAAAGCAGGCCTGAAGTATAAGAAGCATTTTAAAATCAATCCAATATTTAAAGGGTAGCTTTAACACCAGTAATGGGACCCCTCTTAGAAGATCTAGCAAGTTACTTTTAACTAAGGCCTTCCTGGATAGACCAGACAAGAGAGAACGGCAATTGTCAAGCATCAGACTGACAAAGAAAAGGGTGAACCTTGGTAATATTTCTTAGATAAATAAAATGCTGTTCAAGTAACATAAATCATATGAGCCTCAAAGCTAAGGGTTCAGTCTAACTTTATAAATAATGTTAGAGACAAAGAATTACAGTTATTTTTAAGGGATGTTTAAGAAGAGTGGTCAAAAGAAAGGCAAAAGTTCAAAGTGCTGAGTTGAAAAGTAACCAGAAATCTGAACCAAAACATTAAACAAAATTCATAGTCAACATTCAAATGAAACTGTACCCAAACTAAGCTTTACATATTCTTTATTTGTTGTTGTTGAATTGACATTGACTCACACCATGCTGCATCTCAGTTCAAATACATATGCTGTGGTAACAGCTGGTGGCCAGCCATGAACATGCAACATCTGGCTCAGAAGCAATCACCTTGTAACATCAGGTAAAGGAGTAACTCCATTAGTTTGTTGGCCACCAGCAGTTACCACAGTGTGAATCTTTGAAATCAGATGTTTTGTGGTGCAAATCTATGACAGTTCAGTTGTGCTCTGATATATTTTCATCATAACCATTCGTGTCTTTTTAACCAAAGTTTAGATGCTGTCTCCAGGGCACTGCCATATTTTATGATGCAATAACATCACTCATTCCATCAAAGTCAGGGAATATTTACTGTAAACAGTACAGCAGCAGCCATGCAAAATAATACTAATAAATGGTGGGTTCCATTGAAAAACAAAAAAAATTGAAGGTTACAAAATAATAATATTCAAACCATTAAATAATGCAATACTCTAACTCCACAATGACATCATTCCAGCCTATGAAGTTTCACCTGAGAAGCTTACACTGAGGTTTCCCATAAGATGGAAGCTTGCAATGAAAGATGAATAGCCTTTTTTAAAAAGAAATGACTCCCTGATAGAAAAAGAAGCACTGGAACTACAGTGTGCCATCATTAAATTCTATAAATACACTGAAGAGAAGAAAGTTTAACCTATTATTTTATCAAAACCCTTAGCCTAAAAAATTAGGTCACAAGGAGTTGCAGCTACTAGAATGAAGAAGTTACACCATCTTGTTGATGCTTATTTTTAAACTTTGCAACAGAATTGATTCACTCCTTTGTGAGCACTCTAAAGAGGAGTCATTCTGAATGCTGGTGTCTTCAACCAGGCAAATTTGGATCTAATGGCATGTTCCTTTTGTGGACACAGCAAGCTGGACTGACTGTATTCAAATGTTAAAGCATTTAAATGTAACCCTTTGGTATATCTGGATAGGTCTCACCATCTTATTGCCACCTACAGGCCTATCAACTAGAAGCTCATCATTAAAGAAGCCAGAAATTCTTACATGTGTTTGAGGAGTTAACTGTTTCTTTATTTCATGTAGATATATCTTATATACTGTATACTTTTTTCTTTTAGCATCTGTAAAGCTTTAATTTCCTCTTGGGGACAAATTAAGTATATCTAATCTAATCTTGGGCGGCACGGTGGCACAGTGGTAGCACTGCTGTCTCACAGTAAGGAGACCTGGGTTCGCTTCTTGGGTCCTCCCTGCGTGGAGTTTGCATGTTCTCCCTGTGTCTGTGTGGGTTTCCTCTGGGTGCTCTGGTTTCCTCCCACAATCCAAAGACATGTAGGTTAGGTGTATTGGCGATCCTAAATTGTCCCTAGTGTGTGCTTGGTGTGTGTGCGCCATGCTGTGGGCTGGCGCCCTGCCTAAGATTTGTTCCTGCCTTGCGCCCTGTGTTGGCCGGGATTGGCTCCAGCAGACCCCCGTGACCCTGTGTTAGGATATAGCGGATTGGACAATGACTGACTGACTAATCTAATCTCTAATTGTAGCTGCTTAAATTTATGAAAATCAATACAAAATTTTAAAGAAGCACCGCAAACTTAATTATTTAAACAAGCAATGAGGCTATCCAGCAAGAACATTGTGTCAAACTGAGTGTTTAGATAGTTATCCCTTGAATATTTACTTATAATTGTAAAAGAAATTGCATGTGAAACTAACAAAGACATAATTTTGAACAAAGTAAAAGAGCATGTAATATCAAAATGGCCAATATGTTTTCCAAATGACACCATAAAATCATATTCTACATTATAATTTTTTTTTGCATTGATATAGTGCTTTTCTCACTACTTAAAGCACTTAACAATTGTAGGTTAAGGGCCTTTCTCAAGGGCCCAACAGAGCAGAGTCCCTTTTGGCATTTTACGGGATTCAACCCTGCAACCTTCTGATTACCAGTGCAGATCCCTAGCCTCAGAGCCACCACTCTCTCTCTGTCACAAGGTTTTAACTCACCACTAAAAAAGATGGTGTTTTGTGGGATTTTCGTGTGGTTATAATTACACAACTGCAATGCAAAACAGAGCATACAATGCTCACTGCAGAATGATATGTGTAGAATTTATTTGACATTAATTCTTCTGTTTTGTACAGTATTCACTCTTTATCAAATTTTCTTCAAAATATCAAACATCGTATACATCTCTCCAATGGAGAAGTGGTGCTAGTAGGCCTATGAACGGTGAAGTGCCTGTCAGTTGTAATACTGGATATTATATAGCAAAGATGACAGCATAATTTAACTAGGCGTGTATATACATTTTAGGAGAAAATGATTTATACAGGGCTTGTCAGGAGAACTGGCAAATGGTACAGAGCCACTGTGTTGGGAGCCTGCATCTTCCACAGACATGGCAATCGCTCTTTGGGACACTCTTCGGCATGTCGTCCCTTTGGGGGAAGTACCAAAAGAGATTACATAACTTACTCTATATACACACAAACACACACACACACACAATGGACTGAATAAATGAATATGGATTGCCATCTTTGTCCATCAATATATATTCAAACCATAATAACACAATAAAAGCATGCTTTCAAAATGGTTTGAAAATTTATTAAAAACCTCTCATTTACCTAAGTGCTAGCTGTGTTACCTGTCTTCACCTGGGAAACTTCCTTAGAAAATGGGCCTCAGTTAAAGTACTGAAGGTAAATCGGATATAGCAGAAGCACTATGTATGTAAGCTGGGGATAACATTACTAGTTCACTGGTGCTCCTTACTCCTCAGCATGCAACATACAATTGTGTATGAATGAAAAATTCCTGTCATATGTCAATTTGTGCTTTTCATACTGGCTGATTTTGGCTTTTGTTGATGGTCATTGCAAAATGCAGTTTTACAAGGCATTGTATTATTCGAATCGAAACAGGTCATTAGTAGAAATAACACAAATTTTTGACATAAACCCAGTTTCACCCTGTAGCACCATCCTGCAAAAATGGTAGCTTCAATCACATTTGATTGTAACACTGAATCCACTGTTTGTATATGTAAAGTATGTGTGCATATACGTACAGTATATATATATATATATATATATATATATATATATATATATATATATATATATATATATATATATATATTATATACACACACACTTATATATACTGTATATATATATAGATACATACATGCATACACACATACTTCCATAATGCACAGTACACAGACACTGTATATATACATTTTTATGTTTGTTATTAAATATACTATATATTTTGCATGCTATATATATTTTATTTTTGCACTGTATTTTTGTCAACTGTTCTAAGGACACATGCAAGTACGAATTTCATTGTTCTATGTAGAGTACACATAACAACAAACATGAACTTGTTATATTCTGAGATGGTGCTCTTTTGTGTTGGAGTGGGATTACAAAATGGAGACCAACAGAAATCACCTGCTTTGTGAACATCATCAGCAGATTTGGTCTTGGTGGTCATATGTAAGAAATGGATGAAGTGGATTAAGGTGGGTCTAAATGCCAAGCTAGGGTTCACTTTCAGGACTAGCTATATTCTGCATTTCTTTGCACCACAACAAACACAAACAGTACCAGATGATTAACTGATTTATTTCAAAATTTTGAATTTAGTATATCTTCCAAAGAGCCTATAAAGAAGTAATTTATTACTTTTTTCCTGATTTTAGAAACAATGAAGAAACAATGCTTAAATCCTAATTTTTTCAATAAGGAAAGAGCTAGTAAATTTATACTTGACAAAAAAGCATTGGCATAAAATGTAAGGTTGCTCATTTACTGACAGATCTCTGAAGGTCTTATCATTATTAGTGAGGCTTGGCAGTTTCCATGACAGAGGGTGTTCCAGTAAATGTAGCCCTTTCCATTCAGCTGCACCGTCAAGCAATTGTCATACCACCAGCCACCATGATGTGCGGAGGCACAGTTTCCACTGCTACGATCTTGGTCTTTGTCCTTAGTGGAGAACTTCATATTGTCATGAATTATACTGCCTTCAATCATATAATCAGGAGCCGTTCCAGAGTACTGTCCAAGTCGCAGCGCATAGCCTCTTGACTCCTCATCCAAGCTGAAAGTGTCATAGTCGGCATACCTGACATCAGTCTTTGTGACATTAAGCACAATTCGTGCCTTGTATGCACGCTGGGTGGTTAGTTTGTGGATGTATTCATTTCCCAGCCAGTGATCTTCCTCAATATTGCCAAACCCATACTTATAAGTAGTCCAGGATTCCCTCCACTCAATTTCTGAAGAAACAGAGTTTTTCTGGATCACTGTCCACTTCAGATTGTCCACAGTTATACAGTAGACCACCAGGGGATGTGAATTTCTAGGCTGGATTACATAAACCCCATCAGGGTAATTGGGAGGAAAGGCACCACAATCGCAAGGGTAAACTGTAAAGAAAGTTGTAAAAATACCTTCAGTTTTGTCCTAAGTATGAAAAGAAAAATATGAAATTTTCCAGGCTCACAGAATTGTCCTTCATACAAACATATGATTAGTCTGCCATGCACATCATAACATTCTTAATCTGTATCATCCAATGCAGGATATAAGGAGGTCAGAGCATACCCTAGTCACATTATGTGCAAGGCAGGAAACAGCCCTGGACAGGACACCAGTCTATCACAGGAACCAGATAAACACACACGCACACTCAAACCAGGTTAGTATGGAATTTCTACTCAACCTAACATGTTTGGGGATGTGGGATGAAAATTAGAGCACTTAAAGGAAAATCAACCCACAAATAGGAAGAATGTGCAGACTCCACATGGACAATCACCAAGAAATTTGAACCCAGGTAGTATGTCATCCACTGCACCACCATGCCACCCTCTATTTTACATTAACACAAGGAATTAAAGAGAGTACGCAGTGTGGAAATAATAATACTATGCATTAGTTCTGGATGCCACTACATATGCACACCTCATTCAAGTTCTTCAATGTCTCTTGGTCACTCACTCTTTTTCTAGGTTTTGGTTTGTGGACTTATACAAACACAGAGGACTTATGCAAGCAAAGGACACCCAGTTACTAATAATACTACTTCAAGATCATTTTGGAAAAACAAGATAAACAGGTAGAAGATGTGGGAAAACTGTCAAAAGGTAAATGGACAGTAGCATATGAGGCAAAACATAAACAAAGAAAAGCATGAAGACTGAGGCATATTCAGGTATAATGGCCAACATATAAATGAAACAACATAAAAGCAAAAACCCACAGAAGACAAGGATGGAGTAAAAAACACAAGAAATAGTACAAAATAACTGAAAGACGCCTAGTTAAGAGGCAATTTAAGAGCATGCATTAATACAAGAACAATTTGGATTGAAGCAGGTCGCAGGTAATGACAGAATAACTACCTTGCTTTGCATGCATGTATTCAAACATCCATCCATCCACTATCCAACCCATTATATCCTAACTACAGGGTCACGGGGGTCTGCTGGAGCCAAACCCAGCCAACACAGGGCACAAGGCAGGAAACAAACCCTGGGCAGGACGACAGCCCACCGCACGGCTGTATTCAAACATTACATGTAAAATCTGGAAAATAGCACTCTAGGTCCTCAGCTATATTTTTGCAGAAATTAGGACCTGTAGTCAAGAGCGCCAAAATATGGATGTTCCCATTCTGAAATTAAGCACCAAGCAAGGAATACTTTCTTTAAGTTCAGAATGAGGTGACTTTGCACAGCTGCATTTTCTGTCCAGAGTTATTGCAACCAGAAATTGATATGTCAAAATATTCTTCTAATTTTGATCTGTTAGATAAAAAACAACTAGATGTGCAGAGTATGTGGAATAACCAACTTTAATGAAAAGATATAAACCAACGAATAAAAAAGATTTAATGAGTCTCAACAATAGAAAATTATTTTTCTTTTTAGAAAAGTGATTGTGCCCAATGGTCCTGTGATAATCAAAAAGTTTTGATGTGGATTATTTTAAGATACAGTCATTCTGATTTATGTTTCACTAGTCATGGTCCCTGTTGAAGACCGGTAACAGAATAATTTAAAAATATTTGCTATCTCTTGCTCTTTCAGCATCTTTCCTCTGTATTTGTGTGTGTGTCTGAACCTCTCATCTCTGGCATCTTCCTGCAAAGCCTGCTTCTCAGTCTCTGTCATTATGTTCAAGGCTCCTTTCTCACCTTCTGTCTGGTTTCATACTTTCCATCTTTGTAGGTTACTCTCTCAGTATGGCCTTTACTCCTCCTTATGCATCTCACACTCACACTTCCTCTTTCTTCACAGCACCAAAGCCAAACTGACAAATCAGATTGCTCTGAGGGACTGGACATGCAGATCTTTACATTTAATTATATAGTATATAAGATGTTGATTTGGAGAAAGACTTTAAAGGATTTTTGTTATCCTAGCCACTTTACATTGATGTTTACCTTGAAAGCTGTACTGAAGCAGATACATTATAGTTTTAAAGGAAAAATCCATCTAAGATTATAATATATTATCTGTTACTTATCAGAATTGTAGTGATGGCCAAGAAAAAAATTAACTCCATGTTTATATGGAAAATGTATCAAAAATATCAAAATTCATGACAGAGTGGACTTAAATGGGGACCAATACTGAAAAACAGCAAGCAATATGAAAAACAATTCTCAAAATACTCATGTTGCATAATTGAAGTATCAGGAATAAAGTTGTTTGCTCAAAAGACGTTAATCTTGGCTAAAATATTGGTAAATAAACCAATTATGGAAAGTGCTCATGTAAGAAACACAATCCAAAAGGAATCAAGCCTTTGAATTGCCTCTGCCCTCATTGGCTAGTTAGGACTTCCTGTTTGTTTGTTTTTTATCAGTAACCTGTAAACCTCCATTGATTAAGTGAATAATCTGCATGTTGAAGCACCTCAGATATTCACAGAAGGTTTAACTTGAAATCTCCGATTGTACACTTCTCTCTGTCCTCATACAGCAATGTTGTTGTCACATGAAGTGCAATGGTGGCCAATGAATGAACTATTAGAATGGAGGCCTCATGACCAATGGATGAGGAGGTATGGCAGGTGTTCATTATAAAACCTCAGTCCTGTTTGAATGCACTTCTCTGTAATGCATAAGAGTATTTTTCTGGGAAGTAGTTTATTTTACAGTATTTTAATCAAAATACAAGTGTTAAAAACTTTGTGAGATTACAATTGGATCCTAGAAATTTGTAATGAATAATCTGAGTTTTTTTTCTTTGATGTTTACATATTTTTTGTAGTTTTTCAAGGTGAGTATCCATTTAAGTTCATCATATCAGGAATTTTGTGATCTCTGGTCTCTATGAAAACAAGATTACAAGTTTTTCTCGGCTATTACCACAAACAATGCAGGGTAAATAACAAATAAACTTTAAAAAATCATTTTTGGGTGGAGTATATAAGACCAAAATGTAATTTTGCTTTTCTTTTGCTTACTTATCTGTATAACTAGGTACACTGCTTAAAACATAAGATGTCATCATCAGGACTGGTAAACTGAGCCAAAGAGATATGCTGGTCATCAAGGGAAAAAGCTTACCAGTCCTGCTTCTTCCAATGCGCAGATTGTGAACCTTGATAGCGTCATCATGCAGAAGATTGGCATTTGCTACGTTGATTTGCAGAGCGTCTGACTGTATGACGTGGGCCACTGCTGTCAGAAAAAGGACAGCCAGTATGTTTATAACAGCATCTAGGGAAACAAAGTATTTCATTCAAAGGTGGGCAATAGAGAAACAATCACATTTCAATTTCCTGAAAGATAACCCCATGTGTTTGCAATGCATGATGCCCAGAAATTCTTGAATGTGCCCGATATTATAGCACTTCACCCCATTACAAACAGCTTCATTTAATACTTGTCTCATTACTGCATCGGTCAAAATGAACTTGTTCTAATTACATTTCAGTCAGTTTGAGTCCTTAAGTGATTTGCCAATGCTGCCATGGGCACTGTATATTTATGAAGGACATTATCCATTGCCCTCGGACAACAGATGCTTTGCATAAGTGAAACAGTGTACGCAATCTTTACCGTCCAACTCTAACTGGCATAGTCTGATCTGTCTTCTCTGAACGTTACGTTATAAAGGTCCTCTTCTCAACCTCTATTTCAGATTCATAGACTTATGATCTCTCTTTCCAATTACACAAGCTAAAGCGAACAAACACTACCTTAAAGAAGACTACAAATTAAGTCAAATGTTAGGTTGACATACCCATCTCAGCTCAGCTGTAGTGCTTCTCTTATGATCAACGCATTTGTTCCGGTTATATAGAGAGCTCAGAAACATTCTTTCCATTATCATAAATTGTTTGGCCTCAGTTCAGACACCAGCCCTTTGAATCAACAGATCTTATCATATAATTATAAACTTTATGAGGGGCAGCACATGTAAAAAACAAATATTAACAATTTAGTATATTGCTTCGAAGATATGGAAAAGGTATTAAGACATTTTCCCTTGACATGAGTTGCGGGAGATGCTGCAGGGAAATTGGGTAAAAAGGCTACTCTTGCTTGTTATTCTTTTCCTATATGAATGCAGTGAGAGTGATAGATAGATAGATAGATAGATAGATAGATAGATAGATAGATAGATAGATAGATAGATAGATAGATAGATAGATAGATAGATAGATAGATAGATAGATAGATAGATAGATAGATAGATAGATAGATAGATCTTTAATTTCTCACTAGGGAGAAATTTAGCTTTTTACAGAAGCTGTTTAAATAAATGAATACATGTATAGATAGATAAGTGAATACATAAATACATACATACATACATACTATGATAGGTGGCAGGCCATTTATCCCGGCCAATACCCCCAGGCCGCCGGGTGGAGCTCTCCTTGCAGTTTGGAGGTATCCCGAATGCCAGCAGGGAATTATGGACATTGGAGTTTTCCTTTACAACACTGCTGGATACCACGGGGGCTGCTAGAAGGCGCTGCAGGGAGGAGCAGTAATTATTTTCCCTACGCCCCGGAAGTATGTCAGAGTCACATGAACAAGAGGAATGACGTGCTTCCGGGGTGAAGAAAAGGATTTTTTTCTGACCCGGAAGTGTTCCTAGTCACGTGGACAGAGAGGGCGAAACACTTTCAGGTCAAGGACTATAAAAGACTCAGAGAAACACCAGAGCGTTGAGCTGAGCTGGGTGGAAGGGTGGCAACGCGTCTGGGAGTGTGGAGGAATTGATTAGTGTTGTGATTATTGATTTATTATTGAGTATTGTGGAGTGGAGGGTGCTTTGTGCACTTTATTATTATAATAAATATTATTATTGGACTTTTATCTGGTGTCTGACGTCTGCTCTGAGGGTTCAAGGGGTCAACAGTGCTTCTATCTGTTACAATAAATACATACATACATAAATAAATAAATAAATAAAATCACACTTTGGTCTGAACACACATCAGAGAATACTTGCTGTTAAGTTGAATTTGTTCATTGTAGTTATTGGACTTCATTTATGGATATTAGGGCACAGCCAGGAATGTGAAGGTTTTCAGGTGGGGGGTTTATGGGCGTGGCATGGGTGTCCTCTTTGCCTCACGTGATTGTGACCTTTAACATACACTCAAGCAATCTGCTGCTGAGTGTGAAGCAGCTGGGTATAGGGTCAGCACCTCCAAGAATGAGGTCATGGTTCTCTCTTGGAAAAGAGTGGATTGCCCTCTCCAAGTGAGGGGGAAACAACTGCCGTTGGCGAAGGAGTTCAAGTACAGGGTGGCCCACGAAAAAGTAGCCCGCCTCCAATCGATCCCATGACGTTGCAAAGAGTGTACATGAATATGCTGCAACGGGCACAGAGATGTATTCACGCACAAGAGATCTCTTTCCGCATGTTCTGTAAATGTGAATACCAAATATGATATTTTTTCTCTTCACCACGTAATGCAGTCGTTTAGGTGGAGGCAGGCCACTTTTTCGTGGGCCACCCTGTATCTTGAGATCCTGTTCACGAGTAGTGGAAAATTGTAATGCGAGATTGACATGCAGATTTGGGCAGTGGCAGCTGTTCTGCAGGCGCTATACCGGCCTGTGGTGGTGAAGAGGGAGCCGAGATTAAAGGCAAAATGATCTGTTAACCAATCGATCTGTATCCATGATTAATATCTCTGTGGTTATGAGTGGTGTATAATGATCAAAAGAATGCAATCACAAGAACAAATGACAGAAAGGAGGTTTCCTTGTAGGGTGGCTGGGCTTACATTCCATGACAGGGTGCAAAGCTCATGCTGCGTTCACATGCTCTTGGACTATTCACAGCTCTAAGCTGTGATGTTTTCACCTTTCCATTTTACTCCGTTCACATGGGTTTCCCATTGGACTATTCAGAGAAACACAAGGTCGCTGCTGATTTGTTACTTGGTCTGTAAAAAAAAAAAATTGAAAGATAAACGGCATTTTACTTGGAAATAAAGTGCAAAATAAATATTTCATGTCACTCCAAATTCAGTTCAATCAAAAAATGTAATTTCTGGCTGACCAGGTTGTATGCTTTATCAAAAATAATTAATTAAGGTGAAAGTTCAGTGCTACCTCACAACTTAGAAAATTTTAGTAGCTTTGTTTTGTTGGAATTGTACAACTTATAGCCCTGAATTCACAGGGCGTTCACATGGAAATTGCAAATTTTGAAACTCTTATTTATCCTCTGTCTGAGAGTATGTGAAGACAGCAGCAGCAAGAGTAGAGTTGTTGCTTCTCTGGATCAAGGGCAGCCAGTTGAAGTGGTTTGGACATGTGGTAAGGATGCATGCTGGGCAGCTTTACCTGGAGCTGCTCCAAGCACATCCCACTGGGCAGACACCCTATGGAAGGCCTCTGAAAGGATTCCATGTTGGCTGAATTGGGAACATCTAGCAATTCCCCAGAGAGTGCTGGAATCTGTAGCTGTAGACAGAGAAGTCTGAACAAACCTTATTGACTTACTGCCTCTGTGACCATCACCACGAAGAACAACTAAGAGGAGATAAGATGAGATGAGCAAGTGGGCATATCAACAAAGCAACATAGCAGCAAAGAGACATACTGTTATGTCTGCAATGTATCGATTTTACAACAGTGTGTGTTTGTTTGCTGTAAAGTGTTTAGGGTTAGATGGAATGGGTTTTCTGGAATAAACGCCTCTCTGAGACAAATTGCACCTGCCCGATCTCTTATTGTATGCAACACATATGTGTTGAAAAGACATAAGGGCATTCGTTAGTCTTTGTAATTTTTTATGTCATCCATCTGCACTGCTGAAACTGTGACTCTTCCACCAAATGCTTAACAATCAAACATTTCAAGGATCAGAGATTCTTTTGTGTAGTATGAAAAACACAAAACAAACAATGTTGCCACTTTCCCACTCATGAATAGTCTGAAACAAGTTGAACCCTTTACTCTTGTACATATATCTATGAGTAGTTACTTCTCAATGAAGCAAAAGGAAAAACCATAACCTACATAAAAATATCACATGGCAAGGATGTCTTTTGTACAGACAGCATTTGCTTTATTAACTATGTACTTTACCAATACTCAGAAATAAAGCCCAAATTTTCCTCTATATATATATATATATATATATATATATATATATATATATATATATATATATATATATATATATATATATATTTTATCTTTAATAAAATATACACTTTACTGGTTAAAATAATCTCACCCTTTGGAAATATGCTGAAAATGTTTTTTTTTTTCTAGTAGAGGTGGGAGCTGCTTAGCATGAAGCAGCCCCATTCACCATCTGTCCAAATAATACTTTGCTTTAAATCAGCAGCCACGTCAGGGGTAACAGGATGTCCTGCACAGGCTGGCACAAACTGACAGAAGAATTAGGCTTGTCATCTATATTGTATTAACAAAGCAGATGCAAACAGAGAAATATGTGATAAGATAGGATGAACAACATATGTGCTTCGAAATGTAGTATTAGACATGGGTGTTTTGGAAACTTATATGGATTATTTGTTTTATTTTTTAAGAAACTTCATTTTTACAGTAATAGATGAAACATTTACTTTCCAGAATCAAAATAAAGTTGCCTTCTCTGTTGTAAATGATAAGACAAGTAAATATTTGTTGTTTTATTTCAGACCTAACGACTAATGAGAATAAAGAGAATACACCATTATTCTGTTAATGGTATTCCTCTTTTCAGTGTTTTACTAGGTGGATCTGTGAAAGATTCAAAACATGATTCTGCCATCTCTTTTTTGACATACAGTATACTCATGTGAAAAGTTAAGTATACCACATAAAATTCTTTTTTTTTTTGTTTTAAATTCATGGGAACATATCAAAATTTAAATAAAGGTCAAACAGTATCTTTAGATAAAGGTAATATGATTGAAAGACAATGAAAATTTCACTTTCCAATAATGAACAGATATGCCATTTCTGTCTGTGAAAAAAGTAAGTCCACCCTTGGCTAAAATAGCTAGTATTGCCCCCTTCAAGTAGATATTTCCTGTAACTGTCTAGCAGCCTCTAACATCAGCTGGAAAGAAAGTTTTTCTTATTCCTCCATGTAGAATTCTCTCACCTTTGTGACAACTGAAGGGAGTCCTGCGTGCACAGCCCATTTTAAATTCCCTTGTCACTTCTTGATGGGATTCAGTTCTAGACTCTGACTTGGCCACTTCATTTCCCTCTGTTTATTCCTTTTCAGATATTCCCTGTTTGATTTACTGGAATGTCAAAGACCACCGCCATTTTGCAAGGTCCAATTTGGAATAAGCTTCAGTCCTTTAAATATTGGTCTCAAACTACTCTCAAGCATCCAGTGGCACAATGAAGAATTCCAACAGGATTCTATGATTGTGAGCTGCAGAGCAAAGCAGCAACAAACAGTCAGATTTCCACCACCATGCTTGTTATTTTTCAGATTCTTCGCTCAAATGATATCTTTTGGTTTTCACCAAATACATGTTCTGGTATTGCAGCCAAATAACTCAATTTTTGCCTAGTCTATCTAGAAGTTCTGGGCTTTGCCTAGGTGTTTACAAAAAAACTTGTTCTGATGTTTTTTCTGGACAGGAAATGTTAAACCTCACAAGAAAATAATAAAATGCTAGACCAATGGCGCAATTTGAATTAACACAATGTACATAATAAAATAAAATAGCCATTGACATTAGGAGAAAGGATTTTTGTCTATATCTCTCAAAAACACTGAGGTCTCTAAATGCTCCCTGTTTTTCCTAGTCCAATAGATTAAATTTTGTCCAGAATCTCCTTTTAATTCAGCTCACTTACTATCAGCTACTATGCTCTTTCTTGATCACTGATCAAGAAAAGTCAATAGATAGATAGATAGATAGATAGATAGATAGATAGATAGATAGATAGATAGATAGATAGATAGATAGATAGATACTTTATTAATCCCAAGGGGAAATTCACAAAAGGAAGGTCCCAAAAGTTCTGCACTCCTCCATGTTCCTTGGTCATTCGTTCCATGGGTCTGTGATTCTTTGTGAGAAATTCTGAAAAATTTGCCCTTAAAATGTTTTAAAAAAATGTCTTTGTGTTCTTGTTACGGTTTATTTTAAAGTAACAAGTGGAATCTACTGTAATAATTCCTCCCATATTTTTAGAAACTTTAATCATGTCCCCACTTAATCTCCTTTTATTTAAGCTATAAATGTTCACCTTCTTCAGTCTCCCCTCATAGTTTGTACTTCTTAGTTCAAGAATCAGCCTGGTTGCTCTCCTCTGGACTTTCTCTAGGGCTGCTATGTCTTTTTTGTAATGTGGTAAAGAAAACTGAACATAGTACTCAGTCTAAGTTAGTTACAGACATTCATGGCTGTCAAAATGTAGTGAACTCGTGATATTTAGGAAGCTTGAAACTGTACTGGCGGCACGGTGGCGCAGTGGGTAGTGCTGCTGCCTCGCAGTTGGGAGATCTGGGGACCTGGGTTCGCTTCCCGGGTCCTCCCTGCGTGGAGTTTGCATGTTCTCCCCGTGTCTGCGTGGGTTTCCTCCGGGCGCTCCGGTTTCCTAATTGGCCCTAGTGTGTGCTTGGTGTGTGGGTGTGTTTGTGTGTGTCCTGTGGTGGGTTGGCACCCTGCCCGGGATTGGTTCCTGCCTTGTGCCCTGTGTTGGCTGGGATTGGCTCCAGCAGACCCCCATGACCCTGTGTTCGGATTCAGCGGGTTGGAAAATGGATGGATGGAAATGAAAACTGTACTGAGGAAGTAAGAGAGAGTCATGTAAACCGTCATCCTCAATGATTCTTAAATCTGACATCCTAAAGGCAATGAGATCCAGTAGCTGTGGATGTTGTGTGTGACATGCTTTTTGGTTCAAAGTCTAGTAGTGTGACAGCAGTCTAATTTTGAGTTGGCGAGCATATAACACTTAACAACTGCCACTACTGAATCTCATTGCCTTGAGGATGTCAAGTAGGAATAGCAGGATTACATGGCCAAAACAACCCTACCTACCAACTATAACTCAAAGCAAAAGAATGTACTATTTTACTTATAATTGGAGAAAAAATTATTAATTTTACAAAGTATATATCAAAAGCTGTTTTAGAATCTGGACAAAATGTACTGATATTGCCAAAATTTACTGCAGCATGTTGAACTATTGCAACTTTTCCAGATATTTCAGTTTCTGTACCTCATTAAATCTAAATAGATGGATAGGGGAAGAAGCATCAGATCTGAAAAAAGCCTTCTTATTAGTATTGTAAGCATCACAGAAAAATAAAGACTTTGTTCACACCATCCAAGCATGGGCAACTGAGCTAGTTTATAAACGCTTTATATTGATTTACAAATGCAATATTGAAAATATAAATGACGAAGCTGAAAAGCAGACTTCTGTCTGCCACAAACATTTCTCAAGATAACAAAACAAGATATGAATTTGAGTGCAGGGCCATCTTAACAGCATTACAAGACCCCAGGCAAAGCAGTGCACTGGGGCCCCTACCTACACAACCACTCACAGGAATAAAAATGTAAATGGTTGATAAAATTAAACATATATTTATTGTATTGGTATTTACAACAAAACAAGTGTTTGAACATTAAAAAAACATGCTGCACAGAAAAGATTAATCAATACATACATTTGAACAATATAGCATGAGCTTTGAAAAACACAAAAATTTCAACATATAAAGGATATTCAATTGGCAAACCATACAGATAGAGATGGCACAGTATGAAATTACTAGGAATTATTTATTATTAATCAAGTGTTCAACACAAACATCTGCAAAATTTCTTTCCAGAGAATTGAGTTGAAGTGACGTTAACATATACGCTTTTAGGTTATGTAGTGCGTGACATCCATTCACATATACTGTATGCACATGAGGTTGCAGAGGTGACCGTGATACTACATCAGAGGTAAATGCCAATGTCCACTTGTAACACAGTAACAAATCTTTATAGTTTAGTATAGTATAGTATTTATTTATTGACAGCAAGTCACAATATACATAGATTAGCATGGAGCCCCTATGCTCATGGGGCTCCTGGGCAACTGCACAGCATGACCATGCGTTAAGACAGCCCTGTTTGAGTGAAGTATTTCTATAAGCCAGATTTTAAATATGGGGAATGTAACAAAACACAACTAGCATATTGAAAAAAAACTGAAATTTGAGAACCACTAAAGAGATGATACTATAAAATGCATTGCTTCTTATTTCAAACAAAACAACAAATATAGTGCCTGTCCCCTAGCTCTAAAGGGCACATATTTAATACATAAGAAAGCCTAGTAAGCAGCTTTTATATGTCTGCTTAGAGCTATGCAAGCCCACAAGTCTTTAATCCATTTTAAAAATGTTCAGCATCTCCACTTCTACTTGCATGTTGTCCTGGAAGTAATAATTATTCATCTTTTTACGATGTTATAAGAAAGTATTAAGTCCTACTGAAATAAAGTGTCCCAAACATTATGGTGCCCTGAAATGGGGGAACCATGTATAAAAGGTGTTGTCATTTCTACCTAGTGTGACTGAAATGTATGCAAATACTTTTAAAATAAAGTCGGTAATGTGCACTTTAATCAAATCTGAATTGTTTGATTTGTAATTTTAAGTCATAAATCTGATTTTTATTTCAATGAATACGTTTAACAAGTATTTATTTAATTAGCAAAAATAAAAAGAAATGCAAATTCATCAGAAAGTAAAGAGTACATCAGGATTGTGTGAAGTGTAGAAGGCATTCCAAAACTCTGAAACTGTAACATCTGCTATGTCATCTACAATTCATTTTCTAAATCCGCTTAACCAGAACAGGGTCACAGAAAAGCTGGAGGCTATCCAAACAAACACTGGGGCCAAGATAGGCACAATCCCTTAACTGGACATCAGGCCATTGTAGGCAAAATACACAAATACACACACATACAAGCACATCAAGTGCCAAAGTAGAATTGCCACTCCACCTAAGTCGCATGTCTCTTGGAGAAAACTGGAGGACCCGGTGGAAACCCACATGGGAACGGGCAGAAAATGCAAACTCCATGCAGGAAGTACCTAGGACTTAAATCTCAGTCTCCCTGTTGAGGGGCAGCAAAATACCACTGCCCCACAATGGTGGCAGAGAAAGAAATATAACAAGATGAAATGTGGGACATAAAGCACAGAATTCAGTTGCACTTGCAAATGCTCCTGATGACACAATCTCTGTAGATATGAGAAAGGCAGCCGCTTTCATCATTTGTGTGTCCATGGCAATGCTGGATGTTGGGAATATCTTTGAATGTGGCTTTTTTATTAAATATATACTGTATATTATTAGCTCACCACTCTGAACTGGACAAATGGGTTACAAATTGGATGAATAAATGGATAGACTCTTATTAAGTATTTTACCCTATTAAAAAGGGACTTTATAAGAGGTTGTAGACATTCAAAAAGTGTTTATATTCCAAAGTGCCACCAAACGCTCTACATCTCTCTACAACTCAGCCATATGGAGATAAATTGGAGTATAAGGTTGAAACACCATAAATCATTCTTCCTGGAACTGTTCATTGATATGCCTGCCATAATTTAATCAATGTCAACAAGTGTGTTTGCTGAATCGAACTTTTGCAACAGATGCCAAGATAAACTCTTAACATGGCACACCTATTGCGTTGCCTTGCAGTTTGCCTATAAAAGGGCCCGCGTTCATCAGGAGTCAACAATCTCTTGCTTAAAAGACAACATTGCAATGCGTAAGTTGGTTGTTTAAAAACATGCAGTCTTAATATTTACTGTCTAGTATTCTAAAATATTTCAGCAGATTATTTAACAATTTAAATATTAATATTTGTTTTGTATTTTTTTTTTCATCTTGTTTAAATATTGTTCAGGACTTTTGCTCAAAACTACAGCACAATAAGGCTTTGCATAATATCATAAATTCAGATGTTTGACTTCAGGCCAAAAGCAGTCTGTGTGAGTTCTTATTGTTCTCTTTGCAGGGTTTCATGTTCATTTCGTGAGCTGCTTTGCAGTTCTCTTGGGTTTGTCCCAGTTATGCAGATCTTCTGTGGTTCTCAGCAAAGGTAGGTCTGTCATACAGTAGGTAAACTCGGAGACCAGGTTAATGTCTGGGCTGCTAACAAAGCAGATGTGGAATGGGAGGGCTAGTAACAGTTGCAGCATAATTAAGAAATCCGTGACTCTAAAAATCTTCCACTAAAACATTTTCTATCTGTCTAACCAACTGATAACTTGTAATGTTTAGAGTACAGCACATACTCTGTACTGTTCCCAGCTTAGATGTAGCTGTCTTGTAATTTTCATCAATACCTTTCTAAAACATTTGATATATTCCTAATATATTTTGCATTGCAAAACAGTAAAAAAAACTGCTTAACTATTTATCCATTCTAGAATGCTGTGCAATAGATAGATAGATAGATAGATAGATAGATAGATAGATAGATAGATAGATAGATAGATAGATAGATAGATAGATAGATAGATAGATAGATAGATAGATACTTTAATAATCCCAAGGGGAAATTCACAATTTGACAATTCACAAATTGCAACAGTTAATGATTACCTTTGCTATCTGATATGCCAAATTATTAGATGCAGTGTATTTACAGCAAGCCAACTTTATGGCAAAATCTTTAAGATGGCAATTAATGTTGCATTTTTGGTTCAGAGACAACAGAAATATACAATTAGATATCAAATATTAGAGATGAACTTTAACTTGAACTTTTACAATACAGAGGGCACCATCCCCATGGCAAATGCACCTCACTGTACAGTCTTAATTTAAAATCCTCCCCAGAGTATTTAGTAACATATATACTGGACCAGAGGCAGACCATCAAGAGTCTTGGCAAAACTTTGAAAAGAACTTCATCCTTTGAATATGTATGACTTGTGTGTATTATTTCAATTCATCTAAAAATTGTGTGCCTGGATTCTCAGACAACACTGCAAAACTCTAATGTATTTTTCATTATGTTTCCATCAGGACAGCAAGCTGATGTCATTGACACTACCAAAGGTTTGTACCTTATTTTATTTCAAAAATATTATTTCCACAATAAAAGCCAGTGTCACTGGTTTTGTGGTAGTCAGGGCTGTGGATATCACCCAGGAACAAAGAGTTATACTGTATTTACAAGTACGAAGACATTAGGGCACCACTGCCCCTTTTTAAGAGAGGTCCTCCCAATGTCAGTACCAGCTGCTGGTTTCCCTGGGGCTGCTTTCTTTTAATTATATCATTTGTTAACTTCAAGCATACCTCTGCTATTAATTCACTTCATACTTTAACTTGAACATTGCAAAATATAAATAATGAACCTATTTGAAACTGAATTAGTGTTACATTTTTATCTATATTATTTTGAAACATTAAACAAAGTGTAATTAATGTTACATTGAACACTGATACAGTGTTTAGTCCTTCAGTCTCCTAGGTGAAGGAGACTGAGATCCAGGCCCAGCAATAGGAATTTGCTAGTTCTCCTCGCATCTGTGCAAGTTTAGACTGACACCAGCAAAATGTTTTGGTATCAATAAAAGTTTTTAATGTTTATATTTTTTTACTTTTTTATTGAATTTCTAGAACCAGGCTTCCTATTCCAAGGTTGCTGGATATGCCTAATATTATACTCTCAGCCATTGGTAGTTTGAACCCCTATTATTTGACAAGTTGTAGTTTAAGTGGCTTCAGTACGTTTGACTCCTTTTTGAGCATAATGCTCTGTTTTTAGATAACATCATCAGTTTTCCTGAAATATTATTGTGGAAAATCAGAAAATGGAAAAGTCAATACCTCCCAGACTGACATGTAGGAGAAATTGTTAATGCAAATTTCTGACCACTTCAGGTTTTGACTCTTGCCCTGATCACTGATTTCTCCAAATATCTCTAGTTTCTCAAAGATGGGCCATTTAGGACTTCAAATGTTTGAGTGAGTGTGGGTGCAGGCCTACAGTAAATGTGGCCATAAGTGAAGTTGTATTCTGTCCTGGGTGGATCCATAGAAAGAGAGATCTTTGTAACTCAAGAGAAAAAATAAATAAATGAACTCCTCATACAGCATTACAGAAAACACCTCAAAGATGCCTTAAGGATATAGGAGAAATACAGAACACATGGGCAGAATCCAAATGCGAAAAGGAACAATCACAAGCTCTACAGAGACTCTGACTGCAGTTTAGTTCTTAAAAAAAAAAATCTGAAATCTTTAAACAGTTCACATTCTGAAAAAGAATATCTGACAGCTGTCACTTGTTCACTTTGGCAGATGCTACACCATCCCGTGGCAGATGCCAAAGACAGGGTGCAGAAAATGTGGTCATATAGCTTATGTACTACTGAACAAGCATATAGCCCTGTACTGGTGTCCACGAGAGGTTGTTATTGATAAGTGACAAAACCAAACAAGACAAAGAAAATCAAAATCAGCAGGAAAAACAGACAGCCTCCTGTGGAAGAAAAAAATCTTAGTAATTGATTTACAGTAAATAAAACTACAGATATTTACCTCAGAGTACTTTTGTCACCAACCCAGGTCTGCCACAATCTTGTTGAAGCCACATTACAATGCCATTTAGCAGCACTTGCTGCTCATGTCCACTGAATACAGTTTACACCCATGCATTAAAAAAGCTCCATGTGTAACTTCTTAAACATCAGTTACTATTTTTTATTTATAGCCTTTACCTCAAGCACTGAGTAAAATCAGAATTAAGTATGTTAGTATATTCAATGCTCATGTGAAAGGCTATAAATCCACAAAAACAAAAATGGACAATATACTGTAAACTTTAGTTGAAAGTTACTTCTCCTACTGTTGTTTTTCTCCTTTCTCTAGTCTACAGAGACTGCAGCCAGCTGCCCAGCAACAGTCCAAGTGGTCTGTATGTTATTCAGCCCAAAGATACCCACCCCTTAATGGTGTATTGTGAAATGAACACAACTGGCGGTGGCTGGACTGTCATCCAGAGGAACAGAGGTTCTGGTGAGCTGACCTGGGATGAATCCTGGACAACCTACAAGTATGGCTTTGGGGACATTCTGCAGGACCACTGGTTGGGGATGGAATACATCCACAAAATAGCATCTCAAACAATTTATGAAATTCGTTTTGTTATTTATGATGCATCAAACAATATGAAGTATGCTGATTATAATATGTTCTTTGTGGATAATGAAACAAATGGCTACAAACTGAGATTGGGCAGCTACTTCGGGACTGCAGGAGATGGCATGACTGTACCAGAAGCCAACAAGCTGCATGACAATAGAAAGTTCTCCACCAAGGATAAGGATCAGGACAATGCTAGTGGCAACTGTGCAAGTGGTTATGGGGGATGGTGGTATGATGCATGCTTTGCCTCAAATTTAAATGTAAAGAGTGGCCTGACCTGGCACAATCTCTGCACAAAATGCATGGGGTCTATCATCCTGATTCGGCCATCCAGTATATGCAGAGATGCTTAAAGAGAAAAGTAGTGGAGTGGTTTGAAGCTCATGAAGAGGCTGAAAGTAAACACTCGCCAAATGTTTACCTCTGATTGTTAGAATAACTGATCCATATGATTTTACCTTTTTAGTGTCAGCTCTACTATTGGGTTGCAGGCACTCTCATGTGTTTATCATATTTGTACCACATTCAATTTTTGCTTAACATTTATCACTTTGAATTAATTCATCTTCTTCTTGGGTGTCCCTCCATTTATCTGGGAAATGGAATGTGAGTCTTTTTGTGAAATCTAATTAAAAATTAAAGTTTATGTTTATGGTAGAAAAGTGTTTCTGTTTGTTTCTTCTTGACTGTTTTCTGCAGATTGAAAGTGCACATCTGCAGTTCCAAATGGTGCTGCCTCCCTTGCTGTTAGAACAGTGATGGCCATCACAACTGTATGTGCTGTGCATGAAAAGCAATTAAAAATAACCAGTATAGCCAGATTTTACGTGATAAAATACTTTATATAATAAGAATTCTGACCAATCTGTGCAATGGAAATGAACTCCCCCATGTACAATCAGGTGCACAGTCCAACAAAAAACAATCTATGCTAATAACATGTGGGGCAGAACACAGAGAAATTGGCCTTTTGCATAAATTAAAGTGTTGAAGAAAAGATCAGAGAGCCTCTTAAGTGCTTGCCAATGCTTTCTTTTATATTTTAGAGCAAGGGGTTCACAAGTCACAAGGAAGCTCTAGCTAATCCCAGCATGCCTCAGGGTCAAGGCGCAAACAATCACTGGATAGGGCGCTAGCCCATCACAGGGTAAACACACATACACTCATATCAGAGGCCAATTTAGCACACCAATCCACCTAACTTGCATATCATTGCACTGTAGGAGAAAACCAGAGCACCCGAACAAAAGCCATGTGGGCATGGGGAGAACTAGTAAACACCATATACGGAGAACACAGGCATGGACACTAGTCTCCTTTTAGCCGGGCAGCATGAATAGCAGCATTGACGTGAATTTACTGCATTCAGGCTATGTCACATTAGACAGCTTTTCCAGAGATTCTCAGTCTTAGCCTTCTTTTACATAATCTTAGCCATTTGATTGGCCAGCTCCCATGAGTACTGATTGTCTAATGTTACATACCTAATGATTGAAGAAAGCTATTCTGCAACTGGCTAGGGTAAAATCAAACAGATTTGATTGGTCTTTGGTCTATTGTTGAGCTCTTTCATGCAAGAGATGATACCCAATGATCATTCATTCAGAAATACAATGCATAGAATAAAGCAATGAAGGAGGAGGAAAACGTGTGTTTATAACCTCACAAATATAAGATAAGCTTGTCTGTCTAATGTCTCATGTTGTATATACTTAAACAGAATTGAAAAAGAAAAAAGGGCCAAGACTGTAGCTGAACACGCCTGTGACGGTGCAGGTCCGCTCCTTGTTCCTTCTTCCATATTGGGAGCCTGTTGAACCAGACACCATCGATAACGTAACCAGATGAGCTGAGCTGATAATGACAAAACACACCAAGCAAGGGAATGGTGAAAAGTGCAAGTGCTTTTATTATTAAAAAAAAATCCAAATATTGTCCACAAAGTGCAGTGCTCAAAAAAAGTTAAATAATCCATAAAATGATTGTACAGTGGAAGTTAAAATCCAATAAATAAGTTCTCCATTAAAACAAGGTTAAAATGCAGGCAAAAGTCTCCCTGGTGCTTCCCTTTTAAATCCGATGCCTCTCCGGCTTACAATACTCAGACTTGTAGCATGGTCAGACATCCACTAACAGGCACAGACATCCTTCAAAACTGGCCGGTGTCCCCAATGCCCAATCCACGGCATCCCACGGGGAGCCACCAGACTCTGCATCCGTGCCCACTGCTGCCAATCCAGGCTCCACCCAGCAAAGGCGCGCCATCATCCCATCGCTGCCAGTCACAGGCACCACCCGGCAAGAGGATCCTCCTGAGCATTAACAATCACTTCTGCTCCTGGCTGCTCAGCAGGAATGATCCTCGTGCCCCCATTCCTGAATGCGGGTCACACCCTACCTCCTGGGGCACCATTCCCATCCGCCTGTTTCTCTCTAAGCACCGGCTCACTGCTGCTCCTATCTTTCTTTCTGTTCTTTAACCTCCACTCTTTCTTGTTCTGTTTCTCTTTTTTACATTCCGCTTTATAGGCTGGGGAGCTTTTGCAATTACAATTGCCTGATGATAAGGCAATCAGACTGCCTGAACGTGCCAGAAAGGCAATGCACAGATGGCTGACTGGCTTGCACCAACCCTGAGACGGGGCATCTTCCCAGCAGATCGCTCACACCTGCTTTCCCTCCCCAGCGTGAGTACGTTCATTACTTATTTATTAATTAAAATGGCCACTCTTTTCGAGCCACGGACCCGCAATACCACAGCGCCACTGCTATCAACCCTTCTCCTAGCAGTACTGGTTCTGTCAGGAAGCACGGGAACTATGGACCTCATAAACAAAACAGAGCCCCATCTGTTTGATGTCTTGTGTCTTACATACCATAACAGAATGGAAAAATGAAATAAAAGGTAGAGACTGCTGCTGGACCCGGTGTAGTTGTTAACACTTTGTACAGGGTCGACTCCTTCAGGCAGGACACTATTGGCTGTCAGAAAAAGTGGTGAACACAACTGTGCTGGAACATAGGTGCTCAATCAGTAAATGTGGCACAGACTGCAATTTCCAGTCCTGTAATCTGACATGGTGCAGCGACAAGATCAACAAAAAAATCACATAATGTCTTCTAAATCTAAAGCTAATGTCACATGTTGCTGAGGAGAAATAATATTATGCTACTTTATGCAAGATATCATTAGAAAAAGCCACTTCACACTTATTTGACTCCCATTTTCCTTCATTTCAGTACTTACATTGTATGTAGCACAACTAAAACGAGCAAAAGCTAAAAAATAAATTAGAAAAGTAATTTCTAACTCTAAAATATTTTTTTGAAAACTAACTAATTAAGCATTCAAAGCATGTGAGAGAAAAATAAACAGATCCTTACTAATAGACCAAGTTAAGTCAAGTTGGGGAGCATGCACTGGTACAGTGCGTTGCCGTACCCACTACACAACAAAACAACTTGGCATCCCAGTTTGCAACCCCCCAGGCAGACACGCAGTCCAGTCCCACCCTCCGGAAATGACCCTCTATCTGCTGCAGCCAGGTGTTACGTGGGCATCCCCTTGGCCTGGTCCAGCCACTCGGGTCCCCAACAATGAGGATCTTATGAGCCGGATCACCCTCGGGGAAACGCGCCACATGGCCATAGTGCCGTAACTGACGCTCCCTCACAATGCAGGTAATGTGCCTCATTCGAGACTCCATGAGCAACCGCTCAATCGACACAAAGTCAAACCAACGGTACCCAAGGATTCTCCGAAGAGACATAGTACCAAAGGAGTCCAGTCTTCGTTTCAGGTAGACCAGGAGATGAAAATCTTAAGCAAAACAAAACTTGAACAAAGGAAACAAAACCAAAAACAGAAAAAACCCAATATGTTAGCCAAAATTCATAACCAAAAACACTAGCATGAATCAGTACTAAGAACCTTTAAAAAGAATGACAGCTTCTGTCAAGGTTTTGCAATGGACATCAATTTTTTGTTATAGTCTTTCATTTCTGATCCATTCTACATATCATTATTTTCTGTTATGATTTATTTAATTGCTATCATGGTAATGCCATTATGTCATCATTTGCAGGCTGAGGTTTCATCAGAATTATCATTCACATATGATTGCTATCGTCATGTTGCGTGATGTAATGAAGTGAAAAGCATTTAAGAAGGCAACATGAAATGTTTGGTATAAAAATGTATGTATAAAATTGTAAACAAAACTACTTCGGTTCAAGTTTTTTTTTTGTCTTGGGATTCTGCTTCTGATGGCAGCAATTCGCTCATTCCAGTTTTTACCTTTACCTGTTTAAAAGACAACTCTTTCCATGCTCCTTGTTTAAACTTCATTTCCTGGTCAGGTTATCTTGCTCCTTGGGCTGTGAAGCTCATTATCATCATCATAAAATTAGTTATGATATATCTTACAAAAGTGTTACCGTATTACCATATTACCATGCTACCATATTAAACAGTGACAACCTGGTAATATATCGCCGGACCTCAAAGTCAGTTTTTGCTAACAACAGACTCACAAAAAGAGACAGGATAAAAAATAGTGGCACAGTAAACAAAAATTATGATGGTAAAAATACAAAAATACAATAAAAAAAAAAAATTGATCCAAAGTAAGGCAAATTGAGTTCTATGCACTCCAAAACCAACTTACAGTTCCTAGAGTGAGAGTCTGGGACTTTGGAGTGTCTGTCTGCAGCTATATTGTCTTGTCTCCATAAAATATTCTGATATGAAATGTTAAATTTCTTAATTAAAATTAGGCAAATACTTTAAAAGTCATGAAACTGCCCAAATATCAACAGAATCAGTTCTGGAAAACACTCCACTAATAGTATCCCATCCATACATATTTGTTTCCATCAAAAGGGTTCCAAGCAGCCAAGCCAGACAGGGAAACTGCTCACCAAACCAAGCCTAACTAGTTCAAACTGAACATTATAAAAGAAAAAAACAAAAAAACCTAACTATAATATTGACATAGTTGGCTGAAAGTATTATGTGACATAAATATCCCATTTCAATCTTTAAACTGACTGGTGTCACACATGTGCGTATGGGGACCACCTCCCTGGGAGAATACCTCTTGTTTGGAACCATTACTGGCAGTCTTTTGCGTTATTATTAAACAGGGCTGCCAGGATGGTACCCAGTCTTTCCTTTGGTCTCTGACTTGTCTGTCTACTCTGTCACCTTTAACACTGGGTTCACAAAAAGAGGAGGTGAAGTCTATTGTTATCATTAAAATGATATATGCATCAAACCTCAGACCTGTCTCTATTATAAACAGATAATCTTTTGACAGTGCAGTACACCCCCAAAATCCGCGGGGGTTATGTGCCTAGAGCACCCACGAATTGTGAAAAACTGCAAATTTTGGATGTGATTAAAAAAATGTCTATTTTTTAGTTTAAACCCTAAATATGCCCCCAAAACACTTTAATTTAATTTCAAACTCAGCTTAACACATTACCTAAAAATAAAGAACGTAAAGGTAAACCTGTATACGTTATGTAAAGCACTTTGAGCTACTTTTTGTATGAAAATGTGCTATATAAATAAATGTTGTTGTTGTTGTTGTTATACTGTACTGCTATGTCTCCCGCAGTGCTAGAATGTAAAATACCAATATTACCACTATATGTACTATAATTCATGCAAGCGCGGTTTCATTGCCAGAAGCCTTAGAAGGTGCAGGGCGTTTTGGTGGCATCTTGGGGCTTTAACCCTTAAACTGCCACATACTTGGGGATTAATGCATCCCTGGATGCCAAATACTTTTTTGCTGCACTTTAAGTAAACGTCACAATTCACAAAGAAAAAGTGAAATTTTAATGGAACACATTTTTTTTAATGCAAAGAGCATCACAATTACTGGAACACTAATCATTTTACACACTGCTAATGAACTGTAACAACTATTTAAAAAACTGCTGGAACAATATGTACAAGGTGCAACTGACGCAATGGATGAAATTCAATAAATCACCAAGCCAACTGCGCTTGAACTGGCTGCACTCAAGCACACAGAGGTAAGCGCTGATGCTGGCAGGCTAGTCTAGTGCAGCGGCTCAATCCCAGAGACAGCGAGGCTGCAGTGCTGCAGGGTATCATGCTTGAGTCACAGAATTGCACAGAAACACAGGAGATTGTAGAGACAGGAACTTTATTTAAAAACTTCAAACAAATGTCTTTTTCAGAAGTAAAACGAGCTCAGTATGTAGTTAGTTCTCGATTAAAGAATAGAAAAACATCATAGGGGAGCACAACGGGAGCGGGACCTCCAACAGGAGCAGAGGATGTCTGAGGGAGAAGAGAGAAACAAAGCAATCAGCCAAAATGGACAGGTGCTGTTCAGGCTTTTAAGTATGCGTAGTGTCACGTGAGAAGCATATCATGCAACAGAGGAACCCAAGTAAGCTCAGCAAGTAAGGGAGCAATGTGAAAGTAGTCTATCAGCGTTTTTTAAGAATGTACGACACTGACTGATCAGCTCCTGCGTGCTGGCAAATGGCACTGGGAAACGACTATAATTGGTTGTGGTGGTTTAAGGGTTAAGAGGAACAAAACAGAAAACACAAGAACACTCAGCTGGAGATGCATCACAGTCAATCAGCAGCAAGGAGAATGCTGTAGAGGTCCGGTGCCGCTAAAATTCACACCGTCGAGAAGACGACGGTTTATTTATTTTTATGGTGGAGATTCCAGGGACGCACCCAGCCTTGGCCCGACCTGCACGCACTCACAAAGAGAGACAAAAACAAAGCAAACCGGTAATCAAACAGCATGTAATGAATGTAATGAAAACAAATGAAATAAATGAAAACAACGATACCACCCCTGTTCCCCTTATGGCGATTATACATTAAATACAACAAAGCACAAACAAAACACACACAGTAAATCATGTTCATGAAAAATGGCAACAGATGAACTGTAATGATGAAAATAGATAGTCCAGAGATCCGCACATTGAATGGGAATGTAAAGATAGTCTTACCGCTAGTTCCTGAAATGGCGAAGACAGGTGGACGGGTTCAGGAGCGCTCCTTTCTTTACAGGATGGCCATGAATCCACTTACAGTCCTCATGTACACAGGCAGACGGCAGACAATCCAGATGCACGAAATGATCCAGGACAAAATTAATAAGTACAGGTAACCCAACAGAAGGCAGACAGACAGGAACTTGTAACACAAATTACACCGGCCCCCTTTTTAAAAGCTGCGCTGACATCCTTTGACCCCAACAGCCCCAGCAGCCTCAGCAGAAGACCAATCAGAGCCACTGCAGTGACTGCTGGGAGTTGCAGTTTCAAATTCTGTTGGCTACTTTCACCATCTCAAGCCGTGTTTTCCTCTACAGCTGCTTCCTGGTCTCTCTACAGTGCAGTATTGCCACGATAAAAGCCATAAAAATTGTGGAGGATATTTGCAGTTTCCGCTAACAATTATCAGTTAGAGTCTAAGGAAAAATCCGTGAATGACTGAGGCCGCAAACTCTGACTTCGCGGGGGTCTACTGTATATACTAAATAAAATATAGAAGTAAAATTTTTAGCAAATGCTCCACTTAATTGCACTTCCCTCTATCTCCAAAAATCTCTGTCCTTATCATTGTCTTTGGAGAGTCTGCGCTTACTCCTCATGTTTTCTCCACACACTCCAGGTTCTTCTCACATACCAAACACTGTATGCCACTGCATCAGAAAGCTTACAGCTAGATATAGACTTGAAGTTAGAGAAAACTATGGCGAGAGTGAGACAGAGTGAGGCAGAAAAATAAACAACAGGCAATGCTGAAGGGGATGGTGCTGGTGACCTGACAAATTGAGGCAATATACAAAAAGAACACCAGAGAGAAGAAAGTAACTAAAGATAAAACAAAAACCCTGCCACCAGAATGCAGTGGAAATTCGCTGAAATGTCTCCAGAAGGACTGCCCAGTGTAGGAGATGTCATAAGAAAGGGAACTTTGTAAAGAAATGTAAGTCAACAGGGGGTGTCCATGACATTGCAGAGGAGCCAGTTGTATTCAAGTGTATTCAGAGGGATCTGATGAGTGGAATGAACTGTTATGTTTGAATGGAGAAAAGACTGTTTTCAAGTCGGACACCAGAACAGTGGTTAAAGCAAATCCAATCAGTATCTTCTCAGTCAAACAGCACGGGAATTTGCAGCCACCAAGCAAAATGCTGTACATAGCCAGTAATAACAGACTGGAAGTTAAAGGGTGCTTGAAAGGAAAGCAGAGTATTAAAAAGAGAACAACAGAACAAAACATTTATGTGGTTGATGGACTTTCTAAGCCTCTATTAGGCTTCCCTGCAATAGAAGCTCTTACATTAATACAGTGTCTCCACATACACAAAACTTAAATGTATGGAAGACATTAGGGTAATTGCGAAAGTGACCCAAACCACACCAGGGTGTGCTAGCATGGCCGTGGTGACCAAAGTCCAGGGGAAGATTCAGCTGTGAGTGGACCTGACACATCTGAACAAATGGGTGTGGAGTGACCATGATAGCTGGGGCCAAAGGTGCTCACGAAGCTGGACGCAACCTCCATCTTCTGGCAAATCACACTGCCCAAGCAGAGCTCACTGCTGACAACTTTCATCACCCCATTTTGGAGATATGCCTTCAATCGTTTACCATTTTGATTTCGTCAGCCCCAGGGCACTTCCAGCATCATATGTCACAGGTGTGGAGGGGCGTGAAGGAGTAGTATACCACGACAACAATTAGTGTATGGAAAGGACAGGCAGCAACATGAAGGCTGAAGGAAGATGGCCTCACACCGAATGATAAATGTGAGTTCGCTAAAGACAGTTTCCTGTTTGTTGGTCACCGTGTCGCAGTAGACAGCCTGACACTGGATCCAGGCAAAATCAGAGCTATCACACCTAGAAGGTGTGAGGAGAGTAATGGGTATGGCCAAATCTCTGGGCAAGTTTTTACCTAACTTTTCATCATATATCCGCCTGCTCAAAGATCGGCTCAGTGAGAAAAATGGGATGCACAACAGAAAGAGGCATTTCAGAGGCTAAAATCTGAAGCATGACTGAAAGTGATTCAAGAGAAGCAGAAAGCTGATCCTGTCTCTGCAAAGCTTATCAAATACCATGAGATGGGGTGGCTGGAGAAACATGCCCTTCACACCACATCCTGGCCATATTGGGCAGAAAGGGAGAACTTCACGTGGGCTGAACAGGGGTCAAAGAAGCTACTCTTTTGGGTTCATATATTTGTAAATCTCATCCTGAAGGAGTCAGTGCCTCACCAGCCATGAACCTCACCGCAAGTCACTGTTCTTGTTCAGCTGAATAAATGACAAAACAATTGAAATTCCTAATTTTCCATACATGTGAAATTATTTTAGTCTATTCAAATCAAGCAGACATTCCATGACAGTAATCTAGATTTTTGAATCAACAGACAGTGTCATTGTTCTTCCTTGCTTTCAAACAACTGCTATTTATCCAAGACACAACTGCAGAAAAAGAATGCATGAAAGTCACACTCTTTCTCAAGATATTTATCTATCACTTCGAGAGGTAATTTTGCAGAATTTCCTGGTCATCATCCCCACTCTAAATTTGCACAACACATTCATCAAGGGGAGGACACACTTTGTTCCAAATCAAAGAAGAGGAGGACCTTAGTCTACGATTGATAAAATGAAACACTACAAGGCAAAGTTAAAGCCTCACAACTGCTTTGTGATCCTAAAATTATACATAACCTCCTCACATCCACTAACTACAATTTAGGGTCATTGAGGTTCTAAAATATTTCATTCTAAAAATAAAAACAGCTTTAATATAATAGAAGTATCCCTTTCTTTGCACATGGCAGTCAAAATTAAATGATAAAAACATACATATATACAGCAGTTATCTGAAAACAGTTTTTAAAATTCTAAACATTATTGTGAAAAAGCCTACTATAATAAAAATAATTAAAGAAAACTTGGTTCAACACAAGAACATAAAGTGCTATAGATAATAATAATAATAATAATAATAATTCCCCATAACCACTTGAAAAATAATATTTTTTAAACTGTATTTGCATTTTAATATAACTTTCATGCTTGAAAGTTAAGGTTTAAAATTTAGCAAAAAAGTTACAAGAAACATATAAAACTAGAATGACTGTTTTTAAAAAAACAATGCTTATTGAAGACATATTTTTAATGGATTAGAGATTTGATTATAGGTCTCATGTTACTTTTACTTAAGACAATCCTAGAAAGTACTGGTTGCACTGTCCTGATCAGATATTCAAAGTAAATTCCACAGTAAACTTTACTAACAAAGTTTGAAGTGGGGCTTGACTTGCTTTATGTTGTTAATTTTTATACATACTTTATTTATAATTTGGACTTCAACACCAGCAATAATTATCAACTATGATTTACATAATGCAAACTCACCTTTCTGAACAGTTCTTCAATGTGATCATGGCAAGCATCTTGGCGGAAAACCTCCACTATTCTTTGGCTAAGTAATGACCCTTCGTGAGGATGTCTCCATGACACTGTATCTGTAGTAGAAGCACAAGAGTAAACTTCAACTCTCCAGCTTTAAAGAAGACTAAAAAGCCATGAGCTCCTCAAAGTATACAGCTAACAATCACCAAGAAATGAATGGCAAAATAACACAGGGCTTCATTCTAAGGTTTTGCCATCACATTTTGTAATAAGATGAGAGTCAGGAAATGTAACATCCATTTTGTATAATACAGCTTTGCTGGTGGTCCTGAAATAAAATTTAACAGTTCTCAGCTGCCTACTCAACAAGTGAAAGAAGTGCTTCCATCAAAGCCACACCAATTTACCCTCTACAACCTGAGACCCTTACTCCGCAAAACCAATAAAACACACCAAGAAAAAATGACATACTTAGTTTCTTTATGAAAGCTAAAATTAAATAATTTGAGAGGTCAGCACAAAACTAAAGAAAAACACTAAATTCATAACATGCATAAATTTATACTCGCTTTGATTTGAAATGGTTATTTGTCTTAGGTACACATAGTTATGTAAGAAATCAATAATTTAGTTATGAGATGGCCTCTGTCTGTGTACACTAACAGTGGTTGACACAAATATACTGTAGCATAAGGTAACCTGTAGCACAGCTCTGGGTCGATTCCTGACCGAGGTGGACTTTGCATGCTCTCCCCCATGTTTTCATAAGATTAATCTTGGGGGTTTGCTTATTTTCCACAGTGCAGAGACATGCTGTCAATATTAAACGGGCCCAATGATATTAGTGTGCCTGTGTGTTAAAGGGTCCATGTGACAGACTGGTTCTGTATATTCCTTGTTCTCAATTTGCCAGGACTGTGTAGGGTCAGTAAACAGATGGATATCTGCAAAAATTCTGTATCAGGAAGGTTACAAGTCACCATAAATATGAAACAGAGTTTTGAAATAAAGAAAAGCCATGTACTAGAAGAGCAATGTAGAAGAAAAAAATCAAAAAGAAGAAAAGTCATCTACTAAGACGAACAATAGTATGTCACTCTACCCTCAACCATTTCAGAGCGATGCACTCTTACCAAGCAGATACATGTGACATTTTTTCCTTGTGAGACTGTGCTTGGGTAATGAAAATTTGTGAGCTATGAACTACAGCTTGCTAAAATATTTTAGAATTGCTGTATACAAAAAGACATTACAGTTAGTTAAGGGTATATGTAAATCATTGAATGATTGTTCACAGTAACAAAAACATTTGAATAAAAAAGTAACTGCTATTTTAAATGGTTCATTAATAACTTAAAATAAGTAATGTGATGTACAATGACAAAATTCTTGCCTGAGGTGCTGGCACAGAGACAAATGAAGTCTTTTTCTTTGTATGTTTTTTTCAATCCATCGTCACCAACAGGTGGCAAGGAGTCACTAACTCATACAAAACCATTTGACAAGCCATATAACACTTTAAAAGTCAAACAGAGAAGCAATGAGAAATTAGAAATGAGCTATCAGCCCACGGGTGGGTCTTTAATGGCCGCAAACAGTCACAATTTTGGAGTCATGTTCCATCTGTAGAACATACACATCCTACAGTACAGTTTACTCAAACAATGCACTGAGCTGCTGATCTGTTGTTACAGATGGAAAACAAACAGAGCTAACTACTGGCTTATGAAAAAGGTCCATAAAAATGAATTATCTATAGTCTGACTATCTATAGGGAGGAACCAGGGATACCCTTCTAATTTCTGAGGTTTTGTACGATTACTTGGTACAATCATCAAGATGATGCCACTTTATATATATGTTATCTTACTAAAATGCAATATCATTAAACTTGGCTTATTTTTTATTATTTTTTAATACTCATTTTGGTAGCTCATTTAGCTTTAAATGTTACAGCAGAAAATATTGTGAAAAGAAGTTCTGGTTACAACACTTTTTGTACAACATACCATGTGGCTATTTAAAAAAAGAAGCAGACGCAGTTATTATACATTTTATCTGCCTTATTTTTTTTAAACTAGACAAAGTAGCATTCCTTACCTCCTCTGCAAGATTGGATGATAATGCCCTTGGGCTCCAGAAGGTAATAAATGTCTTTTGTCTGTACCAAATATTGAAAAGGTATGTTCAGTACGCAGAACTCATGGTTGTATTGTGCATGTTCCCTTATGTGAGGGTGATTCTTAACTGTGGTCACAAGTGCTCCTATAGCAGATGGTCCTGTTCAGTTATTAACAATCATTCACGGGCCACCTTATCAAGCAATAAAGAAGTAGTAGATACTCACTGTACAAAGACAAGGGTTGATTGTGTTGATTGACCTGTGAAATGCTTGCTATAGACACTGGACAATCGAAATCAAATCTTTAAATAGAGTGATAGGCTTGCAGTGGTCAACTGTTGCATAGGTTTAACAGTCTATTGAGACAAGGCAGACTGTAAACATGTTCTCCCCGTGTCTGCGTGGGTTTCCTCCGGGCGCTCCGGTTTCCTCCCACAGTCCAAAGACATGCAGGTTAGGTGGATTGCCGATTCTAAATTGGCCCTAGTGTGTGCTTGGTGTGTGGGTGTGTTTGTGTGTGTCCTGCGGTGGGATGGCACCCTGCCCGGGATTGGTTCCTGCCTTGTGCCCTGTGTTGGCTGGGATTGGCTCCAGCAGACCCCCGTGACCCTGTGTTCGGATTCAGCGAGTTGGAAAATGGATGGATGGATAATGAACAGAGGTATTATTAAATAATTGTATTTATTTGTGTTAATTAATCTTTTCACAGTCTTAGTTTCATGGACCCTCTTCAGTTGTAAATTTTGTCATACATTCCACTTTATATGCTTCTTTATTTTGTGAATAAGAAAAAGACACTGTGACAAATACACATCCCTAAAGCATAGAATTGTGACTTGGAGAGACTTTAACAGAAATCAAACTTTCATGATCCCACATGGGTTTTGAAAATGTTTGTTTTATTGCTGTTGTTTTTTTTATTAATAAGAAACACCACTTTGGATGCTTTTAAATGCTGAAAAGCAAAAAAAAAAAAAATGAAAAGAATTTGTGAAAATAAACCTCTTTAAAGATTAAAAGCCTAACCTGTATGGAGAATTGTATTTTTATGATCATTGTTTAATTGTTGCGATTCCCATAAACATTTAATTTCTGTACTTTTTCAGTAAAAGAAAATTAATATTTGAAGCATAAATACTGTAAGTTTATAAATTATAATGCTATTTACAGAAAAATTAACTATGAAAATAGTAGTTTCGGTGGAAAAGGCATTTGTTAATGGGGCACCAGAGATGGCTTGGTATCATTTTTTTTTTGCTGGGAAACAATCTCGTACCCTCTACTTGCTGTCACCTGCCCACCACTTACCAATGCCTGCGCACCAGGTGCTTTAAGGTCGCACCAGTTAATATTGCCTGTGTGCCGCTTACATTCAGATGAGCACCATCATGTGTGACTGTGCATCATTTTCTGTGATCAGGACATATCGCATAACAGTTTGATGCTACGTACACAGTTACACCCCATAGAAATGGATATTGGCAAGTTTATAAAAGCAGGCTACGCATTCAAGCCCCTCTCTTTGGATCCACGAAGCAGCAGCGCTAAGCACTGCACTACTGTGCAGTAAAAGGAAATGTTAGCTGACTTCCTCGCAGCTTACTGTACTAGCTCATAGCCAGCTTCTTATTTGTACTTACACTTTGATTGTATGTGACTTTTTCCTGGTCCAATTGCGGGTACACTAATTTTATCCTCTGGTAAACTTGGCACACTTACTTATCTACACCAATGGAGTGTGGTATTTGATATGCACTCCAATCGGGCCCCTGTAATTGTCATGGATATAGCAGTATGGACACATTTACATGTATTTATTAAGTTAGTTCACTGATGTTTAATTGGTACAAGATGCGCTCTGGTTGCCGTTGACTGCTTATAATCACTCCGCCTGCGAATGATCATAAAGCTGATCACCTTTTTTAAGGATCACTTTAACTTTTCTGATGTTTTCATTTAATGACAAGATGACCTGTTACCAGTTCTGAAGACTGCTAATTTGAACTGTAATGCTTAAATTAGTGTCTCTGCAGTTATTTTACGAAAATCTGCCTTTTTCTATTCTGTAAACGCGTGATTAGACTCCTGCTCACGATGATACTGTTGAAAGCTTTACGCATGCACATAAAGCACAGAGGTCATTTTGACAGTTGTCCAAATTTTTCACCACACCTGCTGTAACTTACTTTCTCTTTTTCCTCCCGACATCTACGTGGCAACAGTTTCCTCTGGGCTGAAATACTTGCGAAGCTCAGCAGCCACCTGAACTCTCGCGCACCATCTCTTTGAGCTCAACTTCATGAAGGTGCCCTGCCAATTGTTAATGTGCATCCAACCCTGCACTGCTTCAAGCCAACCAGAAAAATTAAAAGAAACTATTTCAGGCATGCACGTAACAATGGCCTTGTCAGATGCTGAGTTAGTGCATGCATTTATATCTAGCACTGTACCATATTTGTTATGTTTTCAGATGAAATTTACTTATTTTATTATTGCCTACTAAAAACACATTATTATGGTAAATGTGTGAGCAACCACTTCTTTCTTTCCACTACATAAATTAAAAAAAAATTCAGGATTAGAAGACAGAGGACTTTATTTTTGTAAGCACCTGTTCCCAGGCCTCAAGCCTAGGGGAACCTGGGCCAGGTGCAAGCCACTGCTGCTACTAGGTGTAGCCACAGCGATATGGCATCAAAAGCATAAAAGAAGTAGGCAGCAATCAAGAGTCTCAGATCATACTTCTTTGTTCTACTTTATTCCCATTTACCCAGAGATCTATAAATGCTTCAATTTCTGCATAGGTCAACATGACGATCAGTTAAACAATGGTACATGCCTCTGCAGAAAAAAACACATTTACTCTGGTTAAACAATAGTATAAGAATACCTGATCAGAAATCAATGTTCACAGAAGTCATTAATTTTCAAAGGAAGCAGGCAGTTCTGTGTCACTAATCAAAGCAGTCTGATTATTAGAGGCAGGTGCCTCTTTTGCAAGACAGGTAAATATTTAGGTCCTGCAGACAGCCATCAACAATAACCTGTACATAACAGAATTTTCCAGAGAATTTGCTATTTTCTTTAAAACACTGATTTAGCCCAATACACTAAGCAACACATAAAAGTCATTTTGTTTAAAACCCTGATTTCTAGCGCATTACACACCTATTTAAAAGTTATTTACTGTTTTATTGCAAACCTTACAGATAATATTATTTTAAACAGCCACATCTATACAAGCCCCAGCACTAATAAAATTAAACTGATGCAAATATGGCAGTCAGATTTAAGGTCACTCTTGACAAATTTCTGAAGGTCTGATCATTATGAGTGAGGCTGCACAATCACCTTGGCAAAGGGTGTTCCAGTAAATGTAGCCCTTCCCATTGAGCTGTACATTAATGCAATTGTTATACCACCAGCCGCCAAGGTAAGAAGTGGCACAGCTACCATGGTCTTTGTCCTTAGTGGAGAACTTCATATTGTCATGACCACCTTCAATCATATAATCTGGAGCCGTTCCAGAGTACTGTCCAAGTCGCAGCGCATAGCCTCTTGACTCCTCATCCAAGCTGAAAGTGTCATAGTCGGCATACCTGACATCAGTCTTTGTGACATTAAGCAAAATTCGTGCCTTGTATGCACGCTGGGTGGTTAGTTTGTGGATGTATTCATTTCCCAGCCAGTGATCTTCCTCAATATTGCCAAACCCATACTTATAAGTAGTCCAGGATTCCCTCCACTCAATCTCTGAAGAAATGGAGTTTTTCTGGATCACTGTCCACTTCAGATTGTCCATAGTTATACAGTAGACCACGAGGGGATGTGAATTTCTAGGCTGGATTACATAAACCCCGTCAGGGTAACTGGGAGGATAATCACCACAATCGTTGGGATAAACTGTAAAGAAAGTTGTGAAAAGACCTTCAGTTTTGTCCTCAGTCTGAAAAGAAAAACATGAAATTTTCCAAGAAAAGGAAAGGAAAACATGAAGACTGAAGCATATGCAGGTGAAATGGCCAACATATAAAATATACAGGAAAAAAGGAAAAATCCAGAGAACACAAGAATGGGGTAAAAACACAAGAAAAGTCAATCTTCTTGTAAATGACAGGGCTTAAAAAATAACCAAAAGACACCTAGGTAAGGGGCATTAATACAAGGCAGAATAACTACAGTACCTTGCTTTGCATGCATGTATTTGAACATTACATGTAAAATCTGGAAAACAGCATTTTAGGTCCTCAGTCATGTTTCTGCAGAAATGAGAACCTTTAGGCAATAGGACCAAAATATGACCAAAATCCAACTTCCAGCTCTCCCTCTGTCTTTATGCAAAGGTCACTCACTGCTATAATTAGTAAACCTCCAAAAGAACTTCATCCTTTGCAGCAAGAGTTAGACAAGAATATTATAAAGTAGAAACACATTTAGGTATAAAACAATCTTTCAACACCCAATCCTACTTGTTTTACAATCAATGATTATGTGACTTTTATCATGAAAATACTGGCTGCATCCTCCTGTCCTGCCTCAGCATGGGCTGTGTATCTCTTTTTTCTAGCAGTTCAAAATGAGAATGGCCAATAATAACATCAGGTAAGAGGCAGTTACTTTAATTTAGGGAACACGACTTTCTCTGAAAATTCAAACCTGCTTGTAACTGCAGCTGCCCCTCTGCAATACAGTAAAATTCTTACTGGCATATGCTAATCAACCTGAAACACTTTGTAACTCTCTGGGGCTACGATTAATAACATAACTACCTCACCACAAATTACTATGTTTCTTACCTAAAATGACATTTTATTTGTAAATGAAGCATTTTGTTCTGTTTTTGAACTAATGATTTCATAGATTGCCTTTTTCTTTGATGAGAGGTTATGTGACTGATCAGCTACTGTTTAAGCACAATGTCTAGAAATTAAGTACCAAAGCAAGGAAGACTTTCTTTAAGTTCAGTATAAGGTGACTTTGCACAGCTACATTTTTTGTCAAGAGTTATTGTAACCAGAAATTGAAATGTCAATGTATGCTTCTAAGTTTGATCTGTTAGATAAAAAACAATTACATGTGTTAAGTATGTGGAATAACCAATTTTCATGAAAAAAAATAAAAATGAAAAAGATTTAATGAGTCTCAACACAGGTTTAAAAAGTCAGAAACAGTTATGACTGGCAGAAACTGATTTTTCTTTATAGAAAAGAGATTGTGCCCTATAGTCTTGTGACCAATCAAAAGTTTCAATGTGGATTATTTTAGGAGACAGTCATTCTGAATTATGTTTTACTAGCCATGGTTCCTGTCAAAGACTGCTAATAGAATAACAGAATAATTTAAAAATATTTGCCATTCCTTGCTCTATGTGTACTTTCAGCATTTTTCCTCCATATTGATGTGTGTCTGAACCTCTCATCTCTGGCATCTTCCTGTAAAGCCTGCTTCTCAGTCTCTGTCATTATGTTCGAGGCTCCTTTCTCACCTTCTGTTTGGTTTCATACTTTCTCTCTTTGAAGGTTAAACTCTAAGCGTGGGCCTTTACTCCTCCTTATGCATCTCACACTCTCACTTCCTCTTTCTTCACATCACCAAAGCCAAACTGACCAATCAGATTGCTCTGAGGGACTGGACATGCAGATCTTCACATTTAATCATCTAATATAATACGGTACCGTGGCTGTCCGTTTGTCTGTCCAGGATTTTAAATCACCTGCAGCTTGCAGACCATTTGACCTATTGACTTGAAATTTGGTACAAATATACTACGTCACGTCTACTATCCGCTTTTAGAGTGATGATAGACCTCCAAGGTTATTCCTCTTTTTATTTTATTTTAGAATCTTTTCTCGGCAGTGGTCAGCAGGGCGGCCATGCGGCACATGTGTATGGGTGCCGTTCTTATTCCCTATCACCTTCACCATCACTTCCCCTACCTCTTCACATCTTAAATCATTCTTGAGGCAGATTGAAGACTGAAGTGCCAGCTTAAGTAAAAATTTCAAGAAAATGTACTAAGTAATTGCAACACAAACACTGACTTAATCAGTTTTAACGAGAAAAGATGCCAACGAAAGAAGAAAAGAAGTGGGCCGCTAGGGTGGAGAAAAGAAGAGCTGCTCAGGAAGCAGCAAGCGCATCAACCTCTGAGCAAACGAATGCTAAACGTACAGAGAAAGAGGATGAAAACTATAAATTGCTCAAGTCAAGTGTATTCACTGCACGTTATTGTGCAGTGCACCGTTACTGGCATAGTATATAAAATGTTGATTTGAAGAAAGACTTTAGAGCATTTTTGTTATCCCAGCCACTTTACATTGATGTTTGTCTTAAAAGCTGTTGTGAAGCGGAGACATTATGATTTTAAAAACATAATCCATCCAAAATGATAACATATTATCTGTTACTTATCACAAATTGTAGTGATGGCCAAAAACAATTTTAACTCCATGTTTATATGGAAAACAAAAGTAGCAAAATTAATGACAGAGTGGACTTGAATGAGGACCTATGCTGAACAACAGCAAACAATATGAAAAAAAACTCAAATTACTCATGTTGCATAATCTAAATATCATGAATCCAGCTATAAACTCACACATTCTCAAAACACATCAATTTTGGCTAAATATTGCTAAATAAACCAATTCTGGAAAATGCTCATGCGAGCAATGCATTCCAAAAGCAATCAAGCATTTGAACTGCCTCTCCTCTCCTTTGTTGATCATTAAGCCACAACTACAGGACATTTTTTTATCAGTAACCTGTAAGCCTCCATCAATGAAGTGAACATCTGCTTGTTGAAGCACCTCAGATATGCACAAAAGGTTTAACTTGAAATCTCTGATTGTACACTTCTCTCAGTCCTCACACGGTAATGTTATCCCATGAAGTGCAATGGTGGCCAATGAATGAACTATTAGAATGGAGGCCTCATGACCAATGGATGAGGAGTTATGGCATTTATGTTCATTATAAAACTTCAGTTCTGTTTGAATGCACTTCTCTGTTATGCATAAGAGTATTTTTCTGGGAAGTGGTTTATTTTACAGTATTTTAATCAAAATACAAGTGTTAAGAACTTTGTGAGATTACAATTGGATCCTAGAAATTTGTAATGAGTAATCTGAATTTTTTTCTTTGATGTTTACATATTTTTTGCAGTTTTTCAAGCTGAGTATCCATTTAAGTTCATCATATCAGGAATTTTGTGATCTCTGGTCTCTATGAAAACAAGATTATAAGTTTTTCTCAGCCACTACCACAAACAATGCAGAGTAATTAACAAATAAACTTTAAAAAATAATTTTTGGGTGGAGTATATAAGACCAAAATGTAATTTTGCTTTTCTTTTGTTTACTTAGCTATATAACTAAATACACTGCTTAAAACATAAGATGTGATCATCAGGACTGGTAAGCTTTTTCCCTTGATGACCAGCATATCTCTTGATTTGATTTCATGAATTCTTTTAAAAAACAACTCAAAACTCATCTGTTCAGGAAGGCTTTTAGCTCTGTGATCTTTGACTTTATTACCCTTCTCTCAGTTTACTTCTCTGTCAAGATGCTCATGTAACCTGTATGTGTGTGTGTGAGACTATCAATTATGTTATCTGTTTTTTTTTTTCTGAATTCACTGCCGTAATCTTCTTTATTTATTTATCTGGTTTGTACAATGCTATATACTGTATACCCTGCCATTCTTTCTTATATTCTATAAGTACCTTGAGCATGGGAAAGGTGCTATATAAATAAAATGTATTATTATTATTTATCATTTTGGCTCAGCTTACCACTGATGCTTCTTCCAATGCGCAGATTGTGAATCTTGATAGTGTCATCACGCAGAAGATTGGCATTTGCTACATTGACTTGCAGAGCTTCTGACTCTATGACGTGGGCCACTGCTGTCAGTAAAATGACAGCCAGTATATTTATCACAGCATCTAGGGAAATACAAATAGTTCATTAAAAGGTGGGGTTGGAAAATGGATGGATGGATGGAATACAGAAACAATCACATTGCAATTTCCTGAAAGATAACCCCCTGTGTTTGCAATGTGTGATGCCTAGAAATTCTTGAATGTTCCAGAAACTATAGCACTTCACCCCATTACAAATCCCATTACTGCTTTGGTCACAATTAATAGGCTATAACTGATCAATAAATTTCAAACGGTTCCAAGTCCTTAAGTGACTTGCCAATGCGGCAACGGGCACTGTCCCATTGTCCTCAGACAACAGATGCTTTACCTAACTGAAACAGTGTCTACAGTCTTTACTGCCCAACCCTAACTGGCATAGTCTGATCTGTCTTCTCTGAACGTTATATGATAAATGTCCTCTTCTCAACCTATTTATTTCAGATTCATAGACTTATGATAGCTCCCCTTGCAATTACACATGTTGAAGTGAACAAACAATATCTTAAAGAAGACTACAAATTAAGTCAAATGTCAGTTTGACATACCCATCTCAGCTCAGCTGTAGTGCTTCTCTTATGATCAACACATTTATTCCGATTATATAGAGAACTCAGAAACAGTCCTCACATTATGGTAACTTGTTTTGGCCTTAGTTCAGGCACCAGCCCGTTGAATCAACAAATCTTATCATATAATTATAAACTTTATTAGGAGCAGCAAATGTAAAAACAAATATTAACAATCGTATTGTACGAGAAATGATGCTCAATAAAATGGAAAAACACTCTGGAATTCAAGGTTCCCAGAATAACCTTGTAACTCCATGAATTCTTTAAAAAAACAACTCAAAACTCATCTGTTCAGGAAGACTTTTAGCTCTACTTGACTTTATTACCAAGATGCTAATGTAACCTGTATGTGTGTGTGTTAGACCATCAATTATGTTGTCTGTTTTTTTTCAGAATTTACTGTCTTAATCTTCTTTATTTATTTATCTGGTTTGTACAATGCTATATACTGTATATTCTGCCGTTCTTTATTATATTCTGTAAGTGCCTTGAGCATGGGAAAGGCGCTATATAAATAAAATGTATTATTATTATTATTATTATTATTAACTGTAACTTTTGGGTGAGGTAACTCTTCATGGTAAGGCACATTTACTTTACACAGGCTGACAATGTGGCCTAGCTGCCAAGGCACTGGGCTTTAAATTATAACATGTCTGCTTCAGTTTTTTGGTCTACCATGCTGTGTAACCATTAGCAAGTCACCAACAACATACATTTGCCATAACTGTAAAAAACTAAACAATTGATTTCTACAGTTAAAGTATTTGTACAAATTAAATAAAACATTTTTTTTAAATATTCACCTCCTTTTCTACAGTTGTGTCAGAGCATGGAACCATAATGGAGTTCACTGATATTTTTTGCCATTCTTGAACACCAATTACTCCATAATGTAAATGTGAAAAAAATGCAGACATTTCTCAAAATTAATTATAAGTGAAAAACATAAAATTGATTGTACAAGTATTTACCTCCTCATTGGATACAACTAAATTCCACACCAATTTTCACAGTTGGGTGGAATCAAGTCCATGTGAGTGCAGCTGAGGGGTTTCACATGTGTTCAGAATAAATATATCGGTGTCTGAGAGCTTTCCAGATTTGTTAGTGCATTTCCAAGGAAACATAAACAATGGGATGACCAACATTCCAAACAGATCCAAGACAGGGTCTATGGAAAATACCACTCCACACATACCACTTAGAATAAAGGCCAAACAGTTCTATCTTGCTCTCATCAGACCAGAGAATCTTATTTCTCACCATCTCAGAGTCCTTCAGGTGTCTTTTAGCAAACTCCATGCGGGCTGTCATGTGTCTTGCACTGAGGTATGTGTGGAGACAACCAGGCACTGCTCATCACTTGTCCAATACAGTCCCCACAGTGAAGCATGGCGGTGGCAGCATCATGCTGTGGGGGTGTTTTTCAGCTGCAGGGACAGGACGACTGGTTGCAATCGAGGGAAAGATGAATGCGGCCAAGTATAGGGATATCCTGGACAAAAACCTTCTCCAGAGTGCTAAGGCCGAAGGCCTCAGACTGGGCCGAAGGTTTACCTTCCAACAAGACAATGACCCTAAGCACACAGCTAAAATAACGAAGGAGTGGCTTCACAACAACTCTGTGACTGTTCTTGAATGGCCCAGCCAGAGCCCTGACTTAAACCAAATTGAGCATCTCTGGAGAGACCTAAAAATGGCTGTCCACCAACGTTTACCATCCAACCTGACAGAACTGGAGAGGATCTGCAAGGAGGAATGGCAGAGGATCCCCAAATCCAGGTGTAAAAAACTTGTTGCATCTTTCCCAAGAAGACTCATGGCTGTATTAGCTCAAAAGGGTGCTTCTACTAAATACTGAGCAAAGGGTCTGAATACTTAGGACCATGTGATATTTCAGTTTTTCTTTTTTAATAAATCTGCAACAATTTCAAAAATTCTTTTTTTTGTCTGTCAATATGGGGTGCTGTGTGTACATTAATGAAGGAAAAAATTAATTTAAATGATTTTAGCAAATGGCTGCAATATGACAAAGAGTGAAAAATTGAAGGGGGTCTGAATACTTTCCGTACCCACTGTATATATGACTAGTTACTTCTCAATGAAGTAAACGGAAAAAGCATAACCAAAATGAAAACATCATATAGCAAGGATGTCTTTTTATGGATTGCAACTGCTATATTAACTATGTAGCTTACCAATACTCTATGCACCTCCATGTTGTAGGAAGGGCTGCATCTGGCGGCCTGGGGGTATTGGCCGGAATGAATGGCCGGCCGTATATCACTATATATATATATATATATATATATATATATATATATATATATATATATATATATATATATATATATATATATATATATATACCTGTATACTGCTCAAAAACATTATAGGAACACTTTTTAATCAGAGTATAGCATCAAGTCAATGAGACCTCTGGGATATTGATAAGGCCAGTTAAGTAGCAGAGGGGGTTGTTAATCAGTTTCAGCTCCTTTGGTTTTAATGAAATTAACAACAGGTACACTAGAGGGGCAGCAATGAGACAACCCTCAAAACAGGAATCCTTTAACAGGTGGAGGCCACTGACATTTTTTTCTCCTCATCTTTTCTGACTGTTTTTTCCCTAGTTTTTCATTTGGCTACGGTCACTGTCACTACTGGTAGCATGGCGCGATGCCTGGACCATACAGAGGTTGCACAGGTAGTCCAGCTTCTCCAGGATGGCACATCAATACGTGCCATTGCCAGAAAGTTTGGTGTGTCTCCCAGCACAGTCTCAAGGGCATGAAGGAGATTCCAGGAGACAGGCAGTTACTCTAGGAGAGTTGCACAGGGCCATAGAAGGACCTTAACCTATCAGCAGGACTGGTATCTGATCACTTTGGGCAAGGAGGAACAGGATGAGCACTGCCAGAGCCCTACAAAATGACCTCCAGCAGGCCACTGTTGTGAATGTCTCTGACCAAATAATCAGAATCAGACTTAATGAGGGTGGCCTGAAGGCCCAACGTCCTCTAGTGGGACCCGTGCTCAATGCCCGGCACCACAGAGCTTGATTGGCATTTCCCAAAGAATATCAGAATTGGCAGGTCCACCAATGGCGCCCTGTGCTTATCACAGATGAGAGCAGGTTCACCCTGAGCACATTTGACAGTCGTGAAAGGGTCTGTGGAGAAGCCGTGGAGAACGTTATGCTGCCTGTAACATCATTCAGCATGACTGGTTTCCTTGGACCCATTGTCAGACCCTGTGCTGGTGCAGTGGGTCCTGGGCTCCTCCTGGTGCATGACAATGCCTGGCCTCATGTGGCGAGAGTATGCAGGCAGTTCCTGGAGGATGAAGGAATTGACACCATTGATTGGCCCCCACGCTCGCCAGACCTAAATCCCATAGAACACCTCTGGGACATTGTGTGTTGGTCCATCTGACGTCAGGTTGCACCACAGACTGTGCAGGAGCTCAGTGATGCCCTAGTCCAGATCTGGGAGGAGATCCCCCAGGACACCATCCGTCATCTCATTAAGAGCAGGCCCCCCAGATGTTGTGAGGCATGCATACAAGCACGTGGGGGACATACAAACTACTGAGTACGATTCTGAGTTGCTGCAATGAAATTTCGGCAAAATGTACCAGCCTGCTGCATCATTTTTTCACTTTATTGATATCCAGCAGGGTTTTCTTCCCATTGAGATCTGATGTGTTTTCAAAGAGTTCCTTTAATTTTTTTGAGCATATATATATATATATATATATATATATATATATATATATATATATAATTTTTAATACAAAATATACACCTTACTGGCTAATAAAATCTTACCAGTTGGAAATAAGGTTTTTTTCTAGTAGGGGTGAGTGCTAATTAGCATGAAGAAGCCTCATTCACCATTTGTCCTATAATATTTTGCTTTAAATCAGGATGTCCTGTACTGTTTGGCACAAACTCACAGAAGGATTAGGCTTGTCATCTGTATTGTATTAACAAAACAGTTGTAAATAATTTGATAACTCTAACAGATGCAAACAGAGAAATGTGTGATAAAAAAGGATGTACAACATTTGTGTTTCGAAATGTAATATTAAACATGGGTGTTTATACTGAGAAAGCAGGTGTGGGAGACTCCTGAGTTTTGGGAACTTCTACGGATTATCTGTTCTATTTTCTAAGAAACTTCATTTTTACAGTAATAGAGTAAACATTTACTACATCATCTCCAGAATCAACACAAAGTTGCCTCCTCTGTTGGAAATGATATGGCAAGAAAATATTTGTTGTTTTATTTCAGATGTGCCAACTAATGAGAATAAAGAGCATACTTCATTTCTCTGTTATAGTATTATTCTTCTCAGTGTTTTACTCGGTGGAATTGTGAAAGATTCAAAACATGCCTTTGCCATCTCTCTTTGGACATATAGTCATGTCAAAAGGTAAGTACACCACATCAAATGTTTTCTTCATTTTAAATTCATAGTAACATATCAAAACTTGATCTTTATTTAAACAGCATCTTTAGATAAAGGTAATATGATTGAAAGACAATGAAAATTTGACTTTCCAATAATGAACAAGTACGGTATGTAATTTCTGTCTGTGGAAAAAGTAAGTCCACCCTTGACTATTAGATAGATAGATAGATAGATAGATAGATAGATAGATAGATAGATAGATAGATAGATAGATAGATAGATAGATAGATAGATAGATAGATAGATAGATAGATAGATAGATACTTTATTAATCCCAATGGGAAATTCACATTATAGCTAGTATTGCCCCCTTCAAGTAGACATTTCCTGCCTCTAACATCAGCTGGAACAAAGTGTTCCTCATTCCTCCATGTAGAATTCTCTCACCTTTGTGATGACTGAAGGGAGTCCTGCGTGCACAGCCCATTTTAAATTCCCTTGTCACTTCTTGATGGGATTCAGATCCAAATTTTGCAAGGTCCACTTTGGAATAACTTCCATCCATCCATCCATCCATTTTCCAACCCGCCATATTCCTAACTACAGGGTCACGGGGGTCTGCTGGAGCCAATCCCAGCCAACACAGGGCACAAGGCAGGAACCAATCCTGGGCAGGGTGCCAACCCACCACAGTGGAATAACTTCAACCTTTTAAAACCTGGTCTCAAATTACCCTTAAGTACCAACTGGTTCAATGAAAAATTCCAAGAGGATTTTATGATTGCACGCTGTGTAGGCCCTGATGTAACAAACCAAAAACTGCCCGACTTCCGCCACTATACTTCACTGTTGCTTTCAGGTTTTTCTGGTCAAACGTTATCTTTTGTTTTCCCCAAAAATGTCTTCTGGTACAGTGGCCAAATAACTACCTTTGCCTAATCTGTCCATAGCACACTGTGCTAGACGTCATGGACTTTTCAAACTTTTGTCTTGCCCCGATGTTCTTTCTGAACAGCAAAGATTTCCTCATGGAACACTTCCTTTGACGACCTCTTTCTGATGGTGCACTCGTGTACTTTGAAATCAGTAATGTCAAGAGCCACCTCTTTATTCAAACACGTTTTTTAGGGTATTTGAAATATAAAAAATAAAATGTTAAAAACCATATGTATGGAAACTTATGGCATCACAAGATGATATTCTGGGGCCCTCATAAACTTCTTTCAGCACTTTATGTTTTTCTCTCAGGCTAAACTTGCTGGGGGAACCTGGACAAGTTGGCAGTTGTCTGAAATCCTCTCCACTTGTAGATGATCATCCAGATAGTGGATTGGTTCATTTCCTGTTATTTGGAGATCTCTTAAAATCTCTTCTTAGACTTATAGGGATCCATAACTTTCATTCTTTCAGTCTAGGCATGGTGATATTGTAGCGATCGTGGGGACACTAAAATTCACACCATCCGAAGATGGTGATTTATTTATGTTATTGTGGGGACCAAAGGACCACACTCAGTCTTGAACTGGCATGCACACACTCGCACACAGAGACATCGTAAGTGGCACAATGAACAGGTAAATAACAATGAAATATATTAATCAAATAATGAAAAAAAACACAATATAACAAAAACAATGTACACAAAAGCCCTTCCCAGCTCCCTGACAGCGATAATAAATTACAACACTAACAGCTAACAATAAACACTAAACAATTTCCAAAGCAGTCCAGTACAGCAGGGGCAGTTGATGATGGATGTTGTGAATGAAAATCCCCATGAACAGCTTTCTGAAAGCAATGCAAAGTTTTGTCCTATCAGGATCCTCATGTGGCAACAATAATGACAGTACTCCTAATAAAGTGTACATATACTGTAATGAATCAGGAGGACATTACGTGCATGTATGGTAAGTAAGCAATGTGAAAGTGAAAACAAACATGAATTTTAAGTAAACTCTTCAGCATACCCATATTTAAATAATAGTTTTTATTCTGCTTGATACATTATTGCTAACTACATCAGCTGTTACAGTTGCACAGACTAACTCGGGTTAAACAAGACCTTACAAACTGGCTATGTCTTCCTCTCATACAAGTACAAGAATTATCAGGCAGAATTAAAGTTATTAAAATGAATATTTTTGTATCTATTCGAACAGTAAGAATTCCTTTAAAAAACAAACAATAATTTTTGCTTTGTTTTTTTGAAAAAGAAAGACTTTTCCAGCTACTTGCAGCTATAGTGATTTACAGTACATAGTGTTTTGCACATTACAACATTAGAAAAGCTGTGACGAGAACAGGCCACTCAGCCCAACGAGTTTTTCCATACTGTTCATCTAGATTGTCCATAATAACATCAAGTTGGGATTTGAAAGTCCAAAAGTTCTGCACTCCACCACATTACTTGGTCATTTATTCCATGTGTCTGTGAATCTTTGTGAGAAGAAAAACTTTCTAAAATTTCTGTGAAATCTGCCCTTAAGTTTCCAAATATGTTTTTGTGTTCTTGTTACAGTTTATTTTAAAGTAACAACTGGGATCTACTATACTATTTCCTTTTATAATTTTAGAAGCTTCAATCATGTCTCCTCTTACCCTCCATTTATTTAATGTATGAATGCTCGCCTCCTTCATTCTCTCCTCATAGTTTATACCTCTTAGTCCGTGAATCAGCCTAGTTGTTCTCCTCTGGACTTTCTCTACGGCTGCAATGTCTTTTTTGTAATGTGATATAGAAAACTGAACACAGTACTCCATCTAGGTTAGTTGTGGACGTTCATGGCTGTCAAAATGCAGCGAACTCATGATATTTAGGAAGCTTGAAACTGTGCTGAGTATGTTAAGCGAGAGTCATGTCAAGTCATCCTCAATGATTCTTAGTCATGTAATCTGACATCATCAAGGCAGTGAGATCCAGCAACTGTGTATGTTATGTCTGACATGCTTTTTGGTTCAAAGTCTAGTACTGTGACACCTGTCTATCACACTTAACAGCTGACACTACTGAATATCATTGCCTTGAGGATGTAAGATTAAAAGATTACACAAATAGGAATAGCAGGATTAAATGGCCAAAATAACCTACCCACTAACTATAACTCAAAATAAAATAATGTTCTATTTTACTTATAATTGGAGAAAGCATATTTCAAAATCTTTTTAGAATCTGGCAAACATATACCAAATTTAGTGCGGCATGTTGAACTATTACTACTTCTCCAGATATTTCAGTTTTTGTACCTCATATAAACTTTTTGCCCTGTAGATGGGTAGGTGAAGAAGCATCAGATGTGAGAAAAGCCTTCTTACTGATCAGTACTGTAAGCGTCACAGAGAAAACTGAAAATCAATAAAATAGTTACAAAAGAGTGTTAAACGCAGACTTTGTTCATAACATCCAAGTATGGATGATTGTGCTTTCATATTGATTTAAAGGAGACTAAAAAGCAGAATTCTACCAGTCACCAACATTTCTCAAGATAACAAAGCAGTAACAAAGTTGGAATTTCAAGTGAACTTTTTTCTATAACCCCAGATTTTAAAACTGAGGAGATTATCAAAACACAACAAGCATATTAAAAAAGCTGAAATTCATGAACCACTAAAGATGTAAAATTATAAAATGCAGTACCTCTTAATTCAAACAAAACAACAAGTATAGTGCCTGTCCTCTAGCTCTAAGGAGCACATCTTTAATACACAAGAAAGCCTAGTAAACAGATCACCTTTTAGCACATATATGTCTGTTTAGCGCCATGCAAGTCCACAAGTCTTTAATCCATTTTTAAAATGTCCAGCATCTCCACTTCTACTTGAATGTTGTCCTGGAAGTAATAATTATTCATCTTATTTATGATGTTATGAGAAAGTATTAAGACTTCCTCAAATATGTTGCATCTTTTAATAAATGTGAACATGAATCTGGTTTTGATTTCAGTAAAATATACATTTAGGCAACATATTACACACTGAATAATTTTAATATGTATTTATTTAATTAGCAAAAATAACAAGAAATGCAATTTCCTTAGTTAGAAAGTTAAGAGAACAGCTGGATAATGTGAAGTTCAAATGTCAATTCCCAAACCCAGAAACTGTAAAATCTGCTTTGTCGTTTACTATCCATTTTAGAAATCCACTTATCCAGAACAGGGTCAGGGGAAAGCTGGAGCCTATCCCAGCAAGCACTGTGCCAAAGCAGGAACAATCTCTTAACCGGAAATCAACTAATTCCAGGGAAAATACATAAATATACACACATGCCAACACATCTAGGGCCACTGTAGAATTGCCAATCCACATAACTCACGTGTCTTTGGAAGAAAACTGGTGGACTCAGAGGAAACTCACATGGGCAGAAAATGTAAACTCTACACAGGAAGTACCTAGGACTTAAATCCCAGTCTCCATGTTGAGAGGCAGCAGCTTACCACTCACTACACCACAGTGGCAGCCGTGAAAGATACATAACGCAATGAAATGTGGGACATAAAGCCCAGAATTCAATTGCACTTGCAAATGCTCTTGAGGACACAATCCATGCAGATATGAGAAAGGGAGCCGCATTCGTCGTTTGTGTGTCAATAGCAATGCTGGATGTTGGGGATATGTTTTGGGTATGGTTCTTTTAATTTAATATATGTTTTATTAGCTCACCACTCTGAACAGGTGAAGAGGGTTACAAAATGGATGAATAAATGAATTGACTCTTTTAAAGTATTTTATCTTTAAAGAGGGACTTTATAAGAGGTAAACAGTCAGAAAGTGTTTATATTCCAAAGTGCCTCAGACCCTCTAAATCTCTCTACAAATCAGCCATATGGAGAGAAACTGGTGTATAAGGTGGAAACACCATGAATCAGTATTCCTGGAACTGTTCATTTTTATGACTTTCTTATAATTTAACCAATGTCAACAATTGTGTTTGTTGAATCGAATTTTTGCAGCAGTTGCCAAGGTAAACTCTTAACATGGCACACCTATTGTGTTGACTTGCAGTTTGCCTATAAAAGGATGAGCATCCATCAGGAGTCAAAGATCTCTTGCTTAAAAGACGACATCACAATGCGTAAGTTGGTTGTTCAAAAACTAACAATCTTAATATTTATTGCCTAGTATTTTAAAATACTTTTATATTTATTTCTTCTTGTTTAAATATTGTTCAGGTCTTTTGCTCAAAACTACAGCATAATAAGGCTTTGCATAATATCATAAATTCAGATGTTTGACTTATGGCCAAAAGTAGCCCCATGAGAGTTCTTATTGTTCTCTTTGCAGGGTTTTATATTCATTTCGTGAGCTGTTTTGCAGTTCTCTTGGGTTTGTCCCAGTTATGCAGATCTTCTGTGGTTCTCAGCAAAGGTAGGTCTGTCGCACAGTAGGTAAACTCGGAGACCAGGTCAATGTCTGGGCTGCTAACAAAGCAGATGTGGAATGGGAGGGCTAGTAATAGTTGCAGCATAATTAAAAAATCCATAGCTCTTAAAATCTTCCAATAAAACATTTTCTATCTGTCTAACCAACTGATAACTTGTAATGTTTAAGAGTATAGCACATTCTCTGTACTATTCCCAGCTTAGATGTAGATGTCTTGTAATTTTCATCAATACCTCTCTGAAACATTTAATATATTCCTAACATATTTTTCATTGCAAAACAGAAATCACTTCTTCAGTAAAAAAGTGATGGAACTATTCATCCATTCTAGATTATATAGAATTATTACATTTTCTAGCTGATAGACCAAATTCTTAGTTACAGTGTATTTACAGAAGGCCAACTTTATGACAAAAGCTTTCAGAAGGCAATTAAAGTTACATTTTTGGTTGCAGAGACAACAGAAATACATATTAGAGATGAACTTTAACTTGCACTTTTACAATACAGAGGGATCCATCCCCATGACAGATGTAACTCACTGTGCATCATTAATATAAAGTCCTCCCCTGGGTATTTAATGTATATAACAGCCCAGAGTCAGATATTTGGAAACCATCAAGAGTCTCTGCATAAAAGAACTTCATGGTTTGAAAAATATATGCAGAGACAATTTCTGGGCAAAGGCTTTCTAGGCAAGAGCTTAGGGTGTCATAAGGGTCAGGGTGCATTACTGCAGTCATCTGTAGCGATTCCTATCTTTATTTTGTTTAGAAAAATGTGTCCAAACCGGACAGGAGCACAAAGAAATGTTTATGTTGTGCACCTCAGCAATGTCTGCACTGTCTGCACTATGCCCAGAACAGTGCAGGCATAGTGACAGGCATCTTGTGCGACGTCCTGCCTCCTCACTACCTGTGCACTGTTTGCGTGATCATGAGGCAGAGCCGCTTCAACTTAGGCACATATCTGCAACCAGGACCAGGTGTCAGGATTCCACTGACCCCCTCCCAGTCTTCCAACTTGATGCACAGCCTGCCGTAAGCTTACATAACTAGGTCCCAATACCCTCCTCCTCGTCCTCTTCAAGCGTGACACTGCAGGGTGAATAACGGCTGACCAGGTGCAGTGAGCAACTTAATCCAGGCAGCCTCCTACTGTCATCACCACCGCCTGATTAGCTTGTTCCTCGGGTCGGGAGGTACTAAGGAGAGAGACTGAGCCTGAGGAGAGGAGGTCTTGGAGGCAGGAGCACTGGCACTGCAGCAGGGACATTGTGGCCACTACACCACTGCATACACACCAGGGGGACATTACACAGGGACACATTTAGGACTACACAAGCACAGCACCAGTTGTCCCTCCCCACCAAAATGGTCCTGCTGATGATGCTACAATGACCAGTCAGACCTTGATGGGAAAGCACTGCACAACAAATGGAAGTTTTCACAGATTTTCCTAAAGCTAATATGACCACACTGGACCTGTTATCTTTCTTGCTAGAAACTAATTTAAATGAAATACATTAAAATATGTGGATGACCCTCAGAAATGCAGCCACTACTCCCATAACTGTAGCTTCTCAAAAGTAAAGCTCATAAAAAATTACTTGAGGTCAATAATGATGATCATTAACAGAGATGTGTCTAGGAATATATCATATAATGATGTTGCAAATTATTTTGCTGCAAGAAATTCAAGTGGAGCCCGATTTTAAAAAGACTTTATTTGCAATGTTTCTAATATTATTTATTTGTTGTACTTCTTTTCCTATATAAAGTTTGTAGAGTCTGTTAAATAAGGTATTTACGTGCAAAATGGTTCTATTTTGTTATTTTATTTTTCTTTACAAGTTTTGTAGATTTTTGTACATAAACAATTTACATGCAATAGACCTCTATTGTTATATTATTATTATTATTATTATTATTTTATTATTCTATTTACATTTATTTTTAATTAAATAAGTAATTAGCCTGTGTTAGTAGCATAATGTGTGTGTTTGTGTCTGTGTATGGTGGTGTGAAGGGAGGGGGACTGATTTTGTTGCCTGGGGCATCAAGTAGGTCAGAAATGGCCCTGTATATTTGACTTGTGTGTATCATTTCAGTTCATCTAAAAATTGTGTGCCTGGATTCTTACACAACATTATAAAACACTAATGTGCTTTTCATTATGTTTCCATCAGGAGCGCAAGCTAGAGTCATTAGCACTACCAAAGGTTTGTACCTTTTATTACGTCAAAAACATTATTTCCCCAATAAAAGTCTGTGTCACTGGTTTTGTGGTGGCCAGTGCTGTGGATATCACCCAGGGATAAAGAGTCATATTTACAGGTTTGAGGAAATCAGGGCATCACTTCCCCTTTATAGGAGAGGTCCTCCCAAAGTCAGTAACAGCTGCTGGTTTCCCTGAGTCTGCTTTCTTTTAATTATATCATGTTTTAACTGCAAGCGTACTGTACTTCTGCTATTAATTCACTTCATATTTTAAACTGAAAATTGCTAAATAATAAATTATGAACCTACATGATACTGAATTAGTGCTACATTTTTATCTGCATTATTTTGAAACACTAAACAAAGTTTAAAAGTTGCATTAAACATTGACACAGTGTTTAGTCCTTCTGCCTCCTAGGTGAAGGAGACTGGTTTGATACCTAGTAGCAGGAGTTTGCAAGTTCACCTCGTGTCTGTGCAAGTTTAATCTCATAACAGTAAAACATTTTGATACTATTTAAATATCAATAAAACTTAAATGTTTTTTTTTTTACATTTATTCTTTATTGAATTTTTAGAACCAGGTGTTCCTATTCCAAGGTTGCTGGATTTGCCCATAATTATAGTTTCCGCTGTTAGTAGTTTGAACCTCCTTTTTTAATAAATTGTAGTTTAAGTGGCTTAGGTATTCTCCCCATGTTCATGTAAAACTTCTCCAAATATCTCTAGTTGTTCAAAGATGAGCTATTTACTTACTTAAAATGTTTGAGTGAGTGTGGGTTTGGGCATACTGTTGTACAGTATTATGTCCAGACTTGATCCATAGAAAGAGAGATCTTTGTAATTGAAGACAAAAAAAAGAATGAATTGAACTCCTCCTACAGCATTACGGAACTAACTCAAAGATGCCTCAGGGATATACTGTAGAAGAAATACAGAACACATGGACAGAACCCAAATGCAAAAAGGAACAATCACAAGCTCTACAGAGACTCTGACTGTGGTTTAGTTCTTAAAAGAATCAGAAATCTTTAAACATAGTGCACATTCTAAAAAAGAATATCTGAAAGCACTCACTTGTTCACATTGGCAGATGCTACACCATCCCACTGGAGATGCCAGGGTGCAGAAAATGTGGCCACATTCTAAAGAAGCAGGTAACCCTACACTGGTGTCCACAAGAGGTTGTTCTTGTTATTGATAAGTGACAAAACCAAACAAGACAAAGAAAACCAAAATCCACAGGAAAAACAGACAGCCTGCTGTGGCAGGAAATAATCTTAGTAACTGATTTGCATATATAGTATTTCTTACATTTCTAAAATTCACCTGTACATAGTTTTTGAACCCCCCCTCCTCCCAATAGGTATTTGTATATTGTACTTTGTCAGGTGAACAATCAGGCTATTTGCCAACATTTTCTTTCATCTGAATGTGAAGTGCACATTTTCAAAAGATTTCTAAATGTACTGGGACAGTTTATTGCAAAAATGATTCTCCTCATCTGTAAACACTTGCTCTTACATTCTCAGAGAAAAATCTTACAATTCTGTGTGACCTTATACAGAAATTACTAAATTCCCTGTTTCCACATCAAAAAAACTGCAACGTTGCTTATGTTTTTCTTATCAGCAGGTTTAGAAAATGGATGAATGGCTGGATAGATGACATTTCAGTCATTATCCAAAGCTACAGATTTTTAAATATATTTACCTCAGAGTACTTTTGTCACCACCTCAGGTCTGCCACAATCTTGTTGAAGCCACATTACAATGCCATTTAACAGCACTTGCTGCTCATGTCCACTGAATACAGTTTACACCCATGCATTAAAAAAGCTCCATGTGTAGCTTCTTAAACATCAGTTACTATTTTTTATTTATAGCCTTTACCTTGCAAAGCACCGAGTAAAATCAGAGTTAAGTATGTTAGTACATTCAATATACACATGAAAAGCTCTAAACCCACAAAAATAAAAATGGACAATATACTGTAAACTTTAGTTGAAAGTTACTTTTCCTACCGTTGTTTTTCTCCTTTCTCTAGTCTACAGAGACTGCAGCCAGCTGCCCAGCAACAGTCCAAGTGGTCTGTATATTATTCAGCCCAAAGATACCCACCCCTTAATGGTGTATTGTGAAATGAACACAACTGGTGGTGGCTGGACTGTCATCCAGAGGAACAAAGGTTCTGGTGAGCTGACCTGGGATGAATCCTGGACAACCTACAAGTATGGCTTTGGGAACATTCTGCAGGACCACTGGTTGGGGATGGAGTACATCTACAAAATAGCATCACAGACAATCTATGAAATCCGTTTTGTTATCTATGATGCATCAAACAATACGAAGTATGCTGATTATAATATGTTCTTAGTGGATAATGAAACAAATGGCTACAAACTGAGATTGGGCAGCTACTTCGGGACTGCAGGAGATGGCATGACTGTACCAGAAGCCAACAAGCTGCATGACAATAGAAAGTTCTCCACCAAGGATAAGGATCAGGACAATAATAGTGGCAACTGTGCAAGTGGTTATGGGGGATGGTGGTATGATGCATGTTTTGCCTCAAATTTAAATGTAAAGAGTGGCCTGACCTGGCACAATCTCTGCACAAAATGCATGGGGTCTATCATCCTGATTCGGCCATCCAGTATATGCAGAGGTGCATAAAGAGAAAAGTAGTGGAGTGGTTTGAAGCTCATGAAGAGGCTGAAAGTAAACACTCGCCAGATGTTTACCTCTGATTGTTAGAATAACTGATCCATATGATTTTACCTTTTTAGTGTCAGCTCTACTGTTGGGTTGCAGGCACTCTCATGTGTTTATCATATTTGTACCACATTCAATTTTTGCTTAACATTTATCACTTTGAATTAATTCATCTTCTTCTTGGGTGTCCCTCCATTTATCTGGGAAATGGAATGTGAGTCTTTTTGTGAAATCTAATTAAAAATTAAAGTTTATGTTTATGGTAGAAAAGTGTTTCTCTTTGTTTCTTCTTGACTGTTTTCTGCAGATTGAAAGTGCATGTCTGCAGTTCCAAATGGTGCTGCCTCCCTTGCTGTTAGAACAGTGATGGCCATCACAACTGTATGTGCTGTGCATGAAAAGCAATTAAAAATAACCAGTATAGCCAGATTTTATGTGATAAAAAACTTTATATAATAAGAATTCTGACCAATCTGTGCAATGGAAATGAACTCCCCCATGTACAATCAGGTGCACAGTCCAACAAAAAACAATCTATGCTAATAACATGTGGGGCAGAACACAGAGAAATTGGCCTTTTGCATAAATTAAAGTGTTGAAGAAAAGATCAGAGAGCCTCTTAAGTGCTTGCCAATGCTTTCTTTTATATTTTAGAGCAAGGGGTTCACAAGTCACAAGGAAGCTCTAGCTAATCCCAGCATGCCTCAGGGTCAAGGCGCGAACAATCACTGGATAGGGCGCTAGCCCATCACAGGGTAAACACACATACACTCATATCAGAGGCCAATTTAGCACACCAATCCACCTAACTTGCATATCATTGCACTGTAGGAGAAAACCAGAGCACCCGAACAAAAGCCATGTGGGCATGGGGAGAACTAGTAAACACCATATACGGAGAACACAGGCATGGACACTAGTCTCCTTTTAGCAGGGCAGCATGAATAGCAGCATTGACGTGAATTTACTGCATTCAGGCTATGTCACATTAGACAGCTTTTCCAGAGATTCTCAGTCTTAGCCTTCTTTTACATAATCTTAGCCATTTGATTGGCCAGCTCCCATGAGTACTGATTGTCTAATGTGACATACCTAATGATTGAGGAAAGCTATTCTGCAACTGGCTAGGGTAAAATCAAACAGATTTGATTGGTCTTTGGTCTATTGTTGAGCTCTTTCATGCAAGAGATGATACCCAATGATCATTCATTCAGAAATACAATGCATAGAATAAAGCAATGAAGGAGGAGGAAAACGTGTGTTTATAACCTCACAAATATAAGATAAGCTTGTCTGTCTAATGTCTCATGTTGTATATACTTAAACAGAATTGAAAATGAAAAAAGGGCTAAGACTGTAGCTGAACACGCCTGTGACGGTGCAGGTCCGCTCCTTGTTCCTTCTTCCATATTGGGAGCCTCTTGAACCAGACACCATCGATAACGTAACCAGATGAGCTGAGCTGATAATGACAAAACACACCAAGCAAGGGGATGGTGAAAAGTGCAAGTGCTTTTATTATTAAAAAAAAATCCAAATATTGTCCACAAAGTGCAGTGCTCAAAAAAAGTTAAATAAATAATCCATAAAATGATTGTACAGTGGAAGTTAAAATCCAATAAATAAGTTCTCCATTAAAACAAGGTTAAAATGCAGGCAAAAGTCTCCCTGGTGCTTCCCTTTTAAATCCGATGCCTCTCCGGCTTACAATACTCAGACCTTGTAGCATGGTCAGACATCCACTAACAGGCACAGACATCCTTTAAAACTGGCCGGTGTCCCCAATGCCCAATCCACGGCATCCCACCAGACTCTGCATCCGTGCCCACTGCTGCCAATCCAGGCTCCACCCAGCAAAAGCGCGCCATCATCCCATCGCTGCCAGTCACAGGCACCACCCGGCAAGAGGATCGTCCTGAGCATTAACAATCACTTCTGCTCCTTGCTGCTCAGCAGGAATGATCCTCGTGCCCCCATTCCTGAATGCGGGTCACACCCTACCTCCTGGGGCACCATTCCCGTCCGCCTGTTTCTCTCTAAGCACCGGCTCACTGCTGCTCCTATCTTTCTGTTCTTTAACCTCCACTCCTTCTTGTTCTGTTTCTCTTTTTTACATTCCACTTTATAGGCTGGGGAGCTTTTGCAATTACAATTGCCTGATAAGGCAATCAGACTGCCTGAACGTGCCAGAAAGGCAATGCACAGATGGCTGACTGGCTCGCACCAACCCTGAGACGGGGCATCTTCCCAGCAGATCGCTCACACCTGCTTTCCCTCCCCAGCGTGAGTACGTTCATTACTTATTTATTAATTAAAATGGCCACTCTTTTTGAGCCACGGACCCACTATACCACAGCATCAACCCTTCTCCTAGCAGCAGTGCAGTACTGATTCTGTCAGGAAGCACGGGAACTAGATAGATAGATAGATAGATATGGACCTCATAAACAAAACAGAGCCCCATCTGTTTGATGTCTTGTGTCTTACATACCATAACAGAATGGAAAAATGAAATAAAAGGTAGAGACTGCTGCTGAACCCGGTGTAGCTGTTAACACTTTGTACAGGGTCGGCTCCTTCAGGCAGCACACTATTGGCTGTCAGAAAAAGTGGTGAACACAACTGTGCTGGAACATAGGTGCTCAGTCAGTAAATGTGGCACAGACTGCAATTACCAGTCCTGTAATCTGACATGGTGCAGCGACAAGATCAACAAAAAAATCACATAATGTCTTCTAAATCTAAAGCTAATGTCACATGTTGCTGAGGAGAAATAATATGCTACTTTATGCAAGATATCATTAGAAAAAGCCACTTCACACTTATTTGACTCCCATTTTTCTTCATTTCAGTACTTACATTGTATGTAGCACAACTAAAATGAGCAAAAGCTAAAAAATAAATTAGAAAAGTAATTTCTAACTCTAAAATATTTTTTTGAAAACTAACTAATTGAGCATTCAAAGCATGTGAGAGAAAAATAAACAGATCCTTACTAATAGACAAAGTTAAGTCAAGTTGGGGAGCATGCACTGGTACAGTGCGTTGCCGTACCAACTACACAACAAAACAACTCGGGATCCCAGTTTGCAACCCCCCAGGCAGACACGCGATCCAGTCCCACCCTCCAGAAATGACCCTCTATCTGTCGCAGCCAGGTGTTACGTGGGCGACCCCTTGGCCTGGTCCAGCCACTCGGGTCCCCAACAATGAGGATCTTATGAGCCGGATCACCCTCAGGGAAACTCGCCACACAGCCATAGTGCCGTAACTGATGCTCCCTCACAATGCAGGTAATGTGCCTCATTCGAGACTCCATGAGTAACCGCTCATTTGACACAAAGTCAAACCAACGGTACCCAAGGATTCTCCGAAGAGATACAGTACCAAAGGAGTCCAGTCTTCATTTCAGGTAGACCAGGAGATGAAAATCTTAAGCAAAACATCCCAAGGTCAAAATTGAACAAAGGAAACAAAACCAAAAACAGAAAAAACCCAATAGGTTAGCCAAAATTCATAATCAAAAACACTAGCATGAATCAGTACTAAGAACCTTTAAAAAGAATGACAGCTTCTGTCAAGGTTTTGCAATGGACATCAATTTTTTGTTATAGTCTTTCATTTCTGATCCATTCTACATATCATTATTTTCTGTTATGATTTATTTAATTGCTATCATGGTAATGCCATTATGTCATCATTTTCAGGCTGAGGTTTCATCAGAATTATCATTCACATATGATTGCCATCATCATGTTGCGTGATGTTATGAAGTGAAAAGCATTTAAGAAGGCAACATGAAATGTTTGGTATAAAAATGTATGTATAAAATTGTAAACAAAACTACTTCAGTTCAAGTTTTTTTTTTTGTCTTGGGATTCTGCTTCTGATGGCAGCAATTCGCTCATTCCAGTTTTTACCTTTACCTGTTTAAAAGACAACTCTTTCCATGCTCCTTGTTTAAACTCCATTTCCTGGTCAGGTTATCTTGCTCCTTGGGCTGTGAAGCTCATTATCATCATCATAAAATTAGTTATGATATATCTTACAAAAGTGTTACCGTATTACCATGCTACCATATTAAACAGTGACAACCTGATAATATGTCGCCGGACCTCAGAGTCAGTTTTTGCTAACAGACTCACAAAAAGAGACAGGATAAAAAATAGTGGCACAGTAAACAAAAATTATGATGGTAAAAATACAACAAAAAAAAATTGATCCAAAGTAAGGCAAATTGAGTTCTATGCACTCCAAAACCAACTTACAGTTCCTAGAGTGAGAGTCTGGGACTTGAGTGTCTGTCTGCAGCTATATTGTCTTGTCTCCATAAAATATTCTGATATGAAATGTTAAATTTCTTAATTAAAATTAGGCAAATACTTTAAAAGTCATGAAACTGCCCAAATATCAACAGAATCAGTTCTGGAAAACACTCCAATAATAGTATCCCATCCATACATATTTGTTTCCATCAAAAGGGTTCCAAGCAGCCAAGCCAGACAGGGAAACTGTTCACCAAACCAAGCCTAACTAGTTCAAACTGAACATTATAAAAGAAAAAACAAAAAACCTAACTATAATATTGACATAGTTGGCTGAAAGTATTATGTGACATAAATATCCCATTTCAATCTTTAAACTGACTGGTGTCACACATGTGCGTATGGGGACCACCTCCCTGGGAGAATACCTCTTGTTTGGAACCATTACTGGCAGTCTTTTGTGTTGTTATTAAACAGGGCTGCCAGGATGGTACCCAGTCTTTCCTTTGGTCTCTGACTTGTCTGTCTACTCTGTCACCTTTAACACTGGGTTCACAAAAAGAGGAGGTGAAGTCTATTGTTATCATTAAAATGATATATGCATCAAACCTCAGACCTGTCTCTATTATAAACAGAATCTTTTGACAGTGCAGTACACCCCCAAAATCCGCGGGGGTTACGTGCCTAGAGCACCCACGAATTGTGAAAAACTGCAAATTTTGGATGTGATTAAAAAAATGTCTATTTTTTAGTTTAAACCCTAAATATGCCCCCAAAACACTTTAATTTAATTTCAAACTCAGCTTAACACATTACCTAAAAATAAAGAATGTAAAGGTAAACCTGTATACTGTACTGCTATGTCTCCCGCAGTGCTAGAATGTAAAATACCAATATTACCACTATATGTACTGTAATTCATGCAAGCGTGGTTTCATTGCCAGAAGCCTTAGAAGGTGCAGGGCGTTTTGGTGGCATCTTGGGGCTTTAACCCTTAAACTGCCACATACTTGGGGATTAATGCATCTCTGGATGCCAAATACGTTTTTGCTGCACTTTAAGTTGTGAAAGGGTACGTCCCGGACACAGACAGGCAGACACGTTGCAGTCCATCACCACACGTTTATTTCACAACTACTATATACAAGTCCTTATGTGCACCTCACCAAACCCTCCCGCAGTCTCCCAAAGTCTTGGCTCCTTCAGCCTTCTCTCTCTTCTAACACAACACACTCGGGCCTCTCCTTGCCCCCTCTGCACCGGCCTTGTCCTCCGCCTACCCGACTCCAGCCTTGATTGCAGGGCGGCGGCTCCTTAAATTGAGGGCCGCACCCGGCCACCTGCCACATGACTCCCCCGCTAGCTGAGACCTCCTGGGACCAGCGAACCATTCCGGGAGGACGGGAACCCCTCGGCGGCAAGCTGACACACTGTAGACTAGGGCCCGATCCTGTCAACACAAAAGAAAAACAAGGGCGGAGGCGTTGCCCTGACGCAGCCCCTCGGCTCGTCCTCAGCTGGGCCAACGCTCTCGGCCCCGATCGGCGCCCCGATGCTCCCTTTCTCGGCTTCCCAGCCCGAGCAGTCCGTGCTCCCCGCCACGGAATCACCAGTGGGATCACGCTCTGTTTCCACCTCTCCAGCTGCGGGATTCTCCTCTGCCTCCGCAGAGGACGGCCCTTTGCGGGACACGCGCACCCAGCAGCATGTCCTCGCTTATCGGAGGAACTGGCTTCCCCAAGCCGCTTCCTCCGTTTACTTTGTGACGCCACAGCGGTTCGGATCTGCCCATTGTAAGAGGGCAGACCCAGCTTGCTGGCGTCCGGAGCTTAACGGGGTCGGTCTCCCTTACCTTCCCCGCTGTGCCTCTCCGTCCAGGAGCTCCTGCAGTGCGCCGATCCTCTTCTGCCTGCAGCTCTCGATCCGACGCCACTGCCATCCCTCCCGAGTCCAGCGTCTCCGCCCGGAGGGCACATCGCTCGGCCGGCGGCAACAGCACAAGGGCGCAGCTTTTTTTGCAGCTCCTGTAAAATCGCCGCCAAGGAGAGAGAAGCAGCCGGCGGTGGGCTTACCTTAGGAGTAGTTCCACTTACCGACTGCTCCCTATGGGCCCTTCCCTGCGGCCCACTCGGGTTTCTTTGGAGCATGGGACGGACATTCCCTGCTCTCGCCTCCGACCAATCACTGGCGAGAGAACAGGACACGCTGTCCAACCCCGTGCCTGTTAGGAGGAGGGACTTCTGGTCGGCCATCTCGCTCCCCTCTCTCACTGGAGAGCGATTCTCCGGGCAGCTCCGCTGCTGCTGCGGCTTCCCCAGCTGCAGCCTCTCCTTCTCGGCAGCCTGCTTCTTGGCCATCGCGTCGGTGAGCCGCCCCTGAAACACAAAGTCCCACCACGAACCTCCACTGGTCCACGATACCGCGTTTCCCTGCGGGGTTGGGTGCACGCCGCCCCTGCGGCATGTGGGTGAGCTTGCCTGCTGTGCCGGGCCTTTCACAAACTTTTCCATGAATGCAGGTCCCCACCTTGACCCAGGTGGAGCCTCCTGCCGACTACGCCACTGTGAAAGGGTACGTCCCGGACACAGACAGGCAGACACGTTGCAGTCCATCACCACACGTTTATTTCACAACTACTATATACAAGTCCTTATGTGCACCTCACCAAACCCTCCCGCAGTCTCCCAAAGTCTTGGCTCCTTCAGCCTTCTCTCTCTTCCAACACAACACACTCGGGCCTCTCCTTGCCCCCTCTGCACCAGCCTTGTCCTCCGCCTACCCGACTCCAGCCTTGATTGCAGGGCGGCGGCTCCTTAAATAGGCGGCTGATTGAGGGCCGCACCCGGCCACCTGCCACAAAGTAAACGTCACAATTCACAAAGAAAAAGTGAAATTTTAATGGAACACATTTTTTTTAATGCAAAGAGCATCACAATTACTGCAACACTAATCATTTTACACACTGCTAATGAACTGTAACAACTATTTAAAAAACTGCTGGAACAATATGTACAAGGTGCAACTGACGCAATGGATGAAATTCAATAAATCACCGAGCCAACTGCGCTTGAACTGGCTGCACTCAAGCACACAGAGGTAAGCGCTGATGCTGGCAGGCTAGTCTAGTGCAGCGGCTCAATCCCAGAGACAGCGAGGCTGCAGTGCTGCAGGGTGTCATGCTTGGGTCACAGAATTGCACAGAAACACAGGAGATTGTAGAGACAGGAACTTTATTCAAAAACTTCAAACAAATGTCTTTTTCAGAAGTAAAACGAGCTCAGTATGTAGTTAGTTCTCGATTAAAGAATAGAAAAACATCATAGGGGAGCACAACGGGAGCGGGACCTCCAACAGGAGCAGAGGATGTCTGAGGGAGAAGAGAGAAACAAAGCAATCAGCCAAAACTGACAGGTGCTGTTCAGGCTTTTAAGTATGCGTAGTGTCACGTGAGAAGCATATCATGCAACAGAGGAACCCAAGTAAGCCCAGCAAGTAAGGGAGCAATGTGAAAGTAGTCTATCAGCGTTTTTTAAGAGGGGTTTTTTGAGGAGCGTCCGTGTCTTCTAGGGGTGCGTTCAGCTCACAAGGGGCTGGCAGTGGTCATGAGCTGGCTGCTCAACGAATGTACGGCACTGACTGATCAGCTCCTGCGTGCTGGCAAATGGCACTGGGAAACGACTATAATTGGTTGTGGTGGTTTAAGGGTTAAGAGGAACAAAACACAAAACACAAGAACACTCAGCTGGAGATGCATCACAGTCAATCAGCAGCAAGGAGAATGCTGTAGAGGTCCGGTGCCGCTAAAATTCACACCGTCGAGAAGACGATGGTTTATTTATTTTTATGGTGGAGATTCCAGGGACGCACCCAGCCTTGGCCCGACCTGCACGCACTCACAAACAGAGACAAAAACAAAGCAAACCGGTAATCAAACAGCATGTAATGAATGTAATGAAAACAAATGAAATAAATGAAAACAACGATACCACCCCTGTTCCCCTTATGGCGATTATACATTAAATACAACAAAGCACAAACAAAACACACACAGTAAATCATGTTCATGAAAAATGGCAACAGATGAAATGTAATGATGAAAATAGATAGTCCAGAGATCCGCACATTGAATGGGAATGTAAAGATAGTCCTACCGCTAGTTCCTGAAATGGCGAAGACAGGTGGACGGGTTCAGGAGCGCTCCTTTCTTTACAGGATGGCCATGAATCCACTTACAGTCCTCATGTACACAGGCAGATGGCAGACAATCCAGATGCACGAAACGATCCAGGACAAAATTAATAAGTACAGGTAACCCAACTGAAGGCAGACAGACAGGAACTTGTAACACAAATTACACCGGCCCCCTTTTTAAAAGCTGCGCTGACATCCTTTGACCCCAACAGCCCCAGCAGCCTCAGCAGAAGACCAATCAGAGCCACTGCAGTGACTGCTGGGAGTTGCAGTTTCAAATTCTGTTGGCTACTTTCACCATCTCAAGCCGTGTTTTCCTCTACAGCTGCTTCCTGGTCTCTCTACAGTGCAGTATTGCCACGATAAAAGCCATAAAAATTTTGGGGGATATTTGCAGTTTCCGCTAACAATTATTAGTTAGGTTCTAAGGAAAAATCCGTGAATGACTGAGGCCGCGAACTCTGACTTCGCGGGGGTCTACTGTATATACTAAATAAAATACAGAGGTACATTTTTTAGCAAATGCTCCACTTAATTGCACTTCCCTCTATCTCCAAAAATCTCTGTCCTTATCATTGTCTTTGGAGAGTCTGCGCTTACTCCTCATGTTTTCTCCACACACTCCAGGTTCTTCTCACATACCAAACACTGTATGCCACTGCATCAGAAAGCTTACAGCTAGATATAGACTTGAAGTTAGAGAAAACTATGGCGAGAGTGAGACAGAGTGAGGCAGAAAAATAAACAACAGGCAATGCTGAAGGGGATGGTGCTGGTGACCAGACAAGTTGAGGCAATATACAAAAAGAACACCAGAGAGAAGAAAAGTAACTAAAGATAAAACAAAAACCCTGTCACCAGAATGCAGTGGAAATTCGCTGAAATGCCTCCAGAAGGACTGCCCAGTGTAGGAGATGTCATAAGAAAGGGAACTTTGTAAAGAAATGTAAGTCAACAGGGGGTGTCCATGACATTGCAGAGGAGCCAGTTGTATTCAAGTGTATTCAGAGGGATCTGATGAGTGGAATGAACTGTTATGTTTGAATGGAGAAAAGACTGTTTTCAAGTTGGACACCAGAACAGTGGTTACAGCAGATCCAATCAGTATCTTCTCAGTCAAATAGCACGGGAATTTGCAGCCACCAAGCAAAATGCTGTATGTAGCCAGTAATAACAGACTGGAAGTTAAAGGGTGCTTGAAAGGAAAGCAGAGTATTAAAAAGAGAACAACAGAACAAAACATTTATGTGGTTGATGGACTTTCTAAGCCTCTATTAGGCTTCCCTGCAATAGAAGCTCTTACATTAATACAGTATCTCCACATACACAAAACTTAAATGTATGGAAGACATTAGGGTAATTGCGAAAGTGACCCAAACAACACCAGGGTGTGCTAGCATGGCCGTGGTGACCAAAGTCCAGGGGAAGATTCAGCTGTGAGTGGACCTGACACATCTGAACAAATGGGTGCGGAGTGACCATGATAGCTGGGGCCAAAGGTGCTCACGAAGCTGGACGCAACCTCCATCTTCTGGCAAATCACACTGCCCAAGCAGAGCTCACTGCTGACAACTTTCATCACCCCATTTTGGAGATATGCCTTCAATCGTTTACCATTTTGATTTCGTCAGCCCCAGGGCACTTCCAGCATCATATGTCACAGGTGTGGAGGGGCGTGAAGGAGTAGTATACCACGACAACAATTAGTGTATGGAAAGGACAGGCAGCAACATGAAGGCTGAAGGAAGATGGCCTCACACCGAATGATAAATGTGAGTTCGCTAAAGACAGTTTCCTGTTTGTTGGTCACCGTGTCGCAGTAGACAGCCTGACACTGGATCTAGGCAAAATCAGAGCTATCACACCTAGAAGGTGTGAGGAGAGTAATGGGTATGGCCAAATCTCTGGGCAAGTTTTTACCTAACTTTTCATCATATATCCGCCTGCTCAAAGATCGGCTCAGTGAGAAAAATGAATGGTGCTGGGATGCACAACAGAAAGAGGCATTTCAGAGGCTAAAATCTGAAGCATGACTGAAAGTGATTCAAGAGAAGCAGAAAGCTGATCCTGTCTCTGCAAAGCTTATCAAATACCATGAGATGGGGTGGCTGGAGAAACATGCCCTTCACACCACATCCTGGCCATATTGGGCAGAAAGGGAGAACTTCACGTGGGCTGAACAGGGGTCAAAGAATTGTGATTTCCCATTGCATGAAACAAAGAAATCATCTGCAGTGGTCACCAAGGTATTGTCAAGTGAAGGACAAGATCCCGCCAGTCGGTTTGGTGGTCAGCTCTGTCCATACATATCAGTCAGCTGGTGGAGAACTGTGGCATATGTTCACAAAGGACAGAGAGTCCTTGCTGGTGACACCAGTGCAAGAGAGACCCTAGCAACAGGAGGGTACAGACTTATTCGTTTGGGAGAGGAAGACTTACCTATTTGTTGTTGGTTACTTTTCACACTACATTGAGGGAGTCCACCTTAGTGTCACCTCGGGCAACACAGTCATTGCAGCTCTGGAGCAAGCATTCAGTCATCACAGAATACCAGAGACAGTTGTGTCCGATAATGGGCTGCAGTACATCTGTGTACTCTTCAATTTCAAAGGATTCAGGAATCATGAGAAGCAGAAACAGGAGAATCAACAATGCCAACTACAACCTGCTTAACAGGGCCCACCCCTTACGACAACTACAGCCCAGCCAAGATGTGTGACTTCTGAGACAGAATATTCAAGGGACAGTTATAGAACACGCAACACCCAGGTCTTGCATCATAGGCACAGAGGAAGGACTGGTCAGGAAAAACCACGCACACATGTGTATAGTGCACCATCCACAACCTCAGACACTCACTCACATACCTGAAGCTGCCCAGGAGCCAGCTATCACTGACACACACACGCACAGTACTGAGGACACAATCAATTACAAACATGCTTATGTGACCAACACACCCTAAGTGTCAGCTTCAAGTTGAGTGTCACGCCCTCCAGTGTGTCTGAATTTGTAATGCTGCATACAGTGTCTGTTGTAAAGAAAGATACATTGTTGTTGTGGAAAAAAAGAAGAAGAAAATGAGAAGAGAAAGCATTCTATTATTATTCTTATCTGGTTAAGATTTGCTTGATATGAGACATGTGATGTGTGTGTTGCCCTGGATTTGTTATGGGAGGAGTTCTTACTTGAAAACGGGAGGTGTTCTATAAAAGGGAATTATTAGGGAGGTGGATTGTAATGGGCACGGACCCTTTTAGGGGCGTACATAAGTCTGACAAATAAAGATATTCATGCATTGTATGCACACCTCACTGGTTCTTTATTGTTGCTGAATGTAGCACGCTGCACTGCCGAAATATGCCAGTCTGGCTGACAAGCTCATCACATCACTGAATCTGCTCTTTTAAAAGTCTTTAAATGACTTCTTCTTAATAGCTGATTCTGCGGATTCTGTAGCCTACGTCTTACTGGCATTAACCTGAACATCCTTTTTGATTAACTTTCCTGAGCAGGGTAGCTTCGGCATACAAATTTCTTTATATGCTTTGGGAACTCCTCCTCCTCCTCTACCATTCTCCCTTGTTGGATCCCAAGTTATTCTCGTTAGTCACCAAGGGGTCTCCACTTAAAAAAATATTGGGCTGAGTGCGAGTGTCTCACCGCGGTGTACTGTCAGGTCTGCAGCCTGAACGGCTTTTTCTTTAGACAGACGCGAGGCAGCGCCTGACACTGTGCGCACAAATGACCCTGTCAGTGACAGAGGTCTACCATCAGTTAAACTTTAGTTTACAATTTACATTAAGAGTAGAAAGATACAAGCATATGCTTACCTCCGTGCAGCCTTTGCGAGTGCAATTCTTTTTCCAGTCCGCCCGCGCACGTGCCGATTTAAAGGCTTGATCTGGCCAAACGTCTGCTGTTTCATTCTGTTGCGTCCCTGATAGACATTGAAATGTCAGGGTATGTGCTGTTAATACAAACGGCCAGGAGATGTCACTATGGAGGTGAGTGTCAACTTCTTCGAATCCTCGACAGCTGAGAAAGAGCTTTCTGTTTAAAGAGGCGGTGAGTATCGTAAGATGGGGTCGGTACTTCCAGGAAAGCGTATTAAAAGAAAGAAACAAGTGAATATTAATGTGGTGGCTCTGTGGCCGACAGTAAACGAGGAGCTTTTATTTGGTTCCTATGAGCCAAGTTAAGCTCCCGATTTATTTGAGGAGGAGCTTTATTAATTCGTCGTGGGATGAGGAAAATACGTTTTTCATTTTTATTGAAGGGCTTAGACTGTACCTTCTCTTTCGTTATACAGCCCTGTAAGAGCCTTTGCGAACAGGATAGTTTTTTCTTCTTGATTATTTTTGAGTGACACGATAGGGTTATTTTTCTTACTGTTTTTGTTTTGAATACTCCATCTCTGTTTGTTTTTGGCCTAGAACTGTGTTCTGGATATAACTATTTTGGCACTGCAAATATACTTCATCGTATGAACTTTCCACGTTTTATCCTCAGCGACAGTCACTCTGCTATTTTATTCCCTTTCTCACTTACATCTTTGGTCCCTTTCTGGCCATCTGCTGTGCAGCTGGCTTGTGACAGTGTGCGCAAGTCATTGATTATTATTATTATTATTATTATTTAATGTAAAGAAAACTGAGATTGTGATGTTTGGGATTTCCGATCTCCACAGTGCCTCTGATTTTAATTTTGGTTCATTGGCACTACACATTAAATTCAGTGCTAGGAACTTAAGTGTGACATTTGATAGCAACCTCAAATTAGATAAACCTAAATTCTGTTAAGTCCTGTTTTTTTTTCAACTGTGTTAGCTACTGTAAGATCAAACCCTTTTGTCTGCTGCTGATCTTAAAAGGTGATTTGAGCCTTTATTTCTTCACGATTGGACTACTGTAACTGATTATACAGTGGCGTTACCAAGCAATTCCTTTCTCAACTGCAACTGATTCAGATCTCCTTCTTCTTTCGGCTGCTCCCGTTAGGGGTTGCCACAGCGGATCATCTTCTTTCATATCTTTCTGTCCTCAGTATCTTGTTCTGTTACACCCCTCACCTGCATGTCCTCTCTTACCACATCCATAAACCTTTGCTAAGGCCTTCCTCTTTTCCTCTTCCCTGGCAGTTCTATCCTTATCATCTTTCTCCCAATATACCCAGCATCTCTCCTCTGCACATGTCCAAACCAACGCAATCTCGCCTCTCTGACTTTGTCTCCCAACCGTCCAACTTGAGCTGACCCTCTAATGTACTCATTTCTAATCCTATCCATCCTCGTCACACCCAGTGCAAATCTTAGCATCTTTAATTCTGCTACCTCCAGCTCTGTCTCCTGCTTTCTGGTCAGTGCCACCATCTCCAACCCATATAACATAGCTGGTCTCACTACTGTCCTGTAGACCTTCGCTTTCACTCTTGCTGATACCCGTCTGTCACAAATTACTCCTGACATCTTTTTCCACCCATTCCACCCTGCCTGCACTCTCTTTTCATCTCTCTTCCACAATCCCCATTACTCTGTACTGTTGATCCCAAGTATTAAAACTCATCCACCTTCACCACATCTACTCCCTTCATCCTCACCATTCCACTGACAATTCTGCTACTACTACTACTAATAATAATAAAGATAAAATAAAATACTACTACTACCACTGTAATGATTATATATTTGTATTAGTGGTATTAGTTCATATTAAAGTCGGTCTCTTTGATCATTATACTTATCTCCCTTGTTAAGAAACCTTGACTTCACCCTTACAAGTATTCTTCTGTATTCATATACTAATATTATGGTTTATAATTATTGACTTAGTGAGTGGTGATAGTGTGTTATAACTTTTAACAGGTGGTTCTTGTTCAGGGACGTGTGGTCAGGGGAGGCAGGGGAGGCAGAGCCTCTCCTGTCATTATGAAAAGTAACAAAACTAAATAATAACATAAAATAAATTTGCCCACTGGTCTGTGCTATAAATTTGTTTTCTGTGTGATTCCAATAATTTTGATCATTTTCATAGTCAAAATCACTGAACTTGCATATTTCTTGCAGCGACAAGCCTCACCTCACCTTGGACTGCGCTGTCCCTCACACACTGGGTTGATGCCTGCAATTGGCGCATGCCTGTTGCTGTCTCTGTATGTCGCCAATATAATTTTTGCAGACACGTTTATTTTACACCCTGACTTTCCACTGTCTGTCTAATATCTTTAATGAATGTGTGTGACATATTTAGTCTTGCTAATTGGACTTGCTAAGGCAGACTGTATTGTGCCACACCGAAGGAGGCGGATATGAGCCCAACAGGTGCTTGCTGCTGTTGTTCTATGCAGAGGCTCTGGGCACCAATAAGTTGCAGATATCAGAAAGTCAAGTCCGTTTATTTTAATTTTTTGTTCTGACTGACTGCCAAAATGGAAGATTAAGACTTTTAAAACTAAAGGAAAATAAGGAGGACTTTTACAAGAGAGTGACGGAGATTTTCGTGAAGAAGGATAGGCGCATGGACTAATAAAGGTAAGACCATAAACAGTTTTCAGTTTTATAAAAAATGGAATCAGATTAGGACAAAAAACAATCCAATATTTAAAAATTAAATTTTGACCTTAAATAAAATATTCTTTCTTGTTATCCTTTTGTTGAACAGTCTGAACTAAAATTGACTAAAGCATCAGAATTGAAAGCTTTTAAAAACAACTAAATATTTCAATCAAGGTCAAAACTGAAATCCATTTTTTTTACACCACTCTATAATTTCATTTGTATTGAATGAGTGTGAACACATGGAGGGTGCAAAGCAAATGTGCTCTCTCCCCTCGTCACTATAAATGTAGCTAAATATGAACCTTACCTACTGTATGTGTGTGTAAAGAATGCTGATGACATATGAAACATAACCAGCAGTCAATGTGCATGCTGCCAGTTGAATAGTGAATAAGCTACTCTTTTGGGTTCATATATTTGTAAATCTCATTCAGTGCCTCACCAGCCATGAACCTCACCGCAAGTCACTGTTCTTGTTCAGCTGAATAAATGACAAAACAATTGAAATTCCTAATTTTCCATACATGTGAAATTATTTTAGTCTATTCAAATCAAGCAGACATTCCATGACAGTAATCTAGATTTTTAAATCAACAGACAGTGTCATTGTTCTTCCTTGCTTTCAAACAACTGCTATTTATCCAAGACACAACTGCAGAAAAAGAATGCATGAAAGTCACACTCTTTCTCAAGATATTTATCTATCACTTCGAGAGGTAATTTTGCAGAATTTCCTGGTCATCATCCCCACTCTAAATTTGCACAACACATTCATCAAGGGGAGGACACACTTGGTTCCAAATCAAAGAAGAGGAGGACCTCAGTCTACGATTGATAAAATGAAACACTACAAAGCAAAGTTAAAGCCTCACAACTGCTTTGTGATCCTAAAATTATACATAACCTCCTCACATCCACTAACTACAATTTAGGGTCATTGAGGTTCTAAAATATTTCATTCTAAAAATAAAAACAGCTTTAATATAATAGAAGTATCCCTTTCTTTGCACATGGCAGTCAAAATTAAATGATAAAAACATACATATATACAGCAGTTATCTGAAAACAGTTTTTAAAATTCTAAACATTATTGTGAAAAAGCCTACTATAATAAAAATAATTAAAGAAAACTTGGTTCAACACAAGAACATAAAGTGCTATAGATAATAATAATAATAATAATAATTCCCCATAACCACTTGAAAAATAATATTTTTTAAACTGTATTTGCATTTTAATATAACTTTCATGCTTGAAAGTTAAGGTTTAAAATTTAGCAAAAAAATTACAAGAAACATATAACACTAGAATGACTGTTTTTAAAAAAACAATGCTTATTGAAGACATATTTTTAATGGATTAGAGATTTAATTATAGGTCTCATGTTACTTTTACTAAAGACAATCCTAGAAAGTACTGGTTGCACTGTCCTGATCAGATATTCAAAGTAAATTCCACAGTAAACTTTACTAACAAAGTTTGAAGTGGGGCTTGACTTACTTTATGTTGTTAATTTTTATACATACTTTATTTATAATTTGGACTTCAACACCAGCAATAATTATCAACTATGATTTACATAATGCAAACTTACCTTTCTGAACAGTTCTTCAATGTGATCATGGCAAGCATCTTGGCGGAAAACCTCCACTATTCTTTGGATAAGTAATGACCTTTCGTGAGGATGTCTCCATGACACTGTATCTGTAGTAGAAGCACAAGAGTAAACTTCAACTCTCCAGCTTTAAAGAACAACTAAAAAGCCATGAGCTCCTCAAAGTATACAGCTAACAATCACCAAGAAATGAATGGCAAAATAACACAGGGCTTCATTCTAAGGTTTTGCCATCACATTTTGTAATAAGATGAGAGTCAGGAAATGTAACATCCATTTTGTATAATACAGCTTTGCTGGTGGTCCTGAAATAAAATTTAACAGTTCTCAGCTGCCTACTCAACAAGTGAAAGAAGTGCTTCCATCAAAGCCACACCAATTTACCCTCTACAACCTGAGACCCTTACTCCGCAAAACCAATAAAACACACCAAGAAAGAATGACATACTTAGTTTCTTTATGAAAGCTAAAATTAAATAATTTGAGAGGTCAGCACAAAACTAAAGAAAAACACTAAATTCATAACATGCATAAATTTATACTCGCTTTGATTTGAAATGGTTATTTGTCTTAGGTACACATAATTATGTAAGAAATCAATAATTTAGTTATGAGATGGCCTCTGTCTGTGTACACTAATAGTGGTTCACACAAATATACTGTAGCATAAGGTAACCTGTAGCACAGCTCTGGGTCGATTCCTGACCGAGGTGGACTTTGCATGCTCTCCCCGATGTTTTCATAAGATTAATCTTGGGGGTTTGCTTATTTTCCACAGTGCAGAGACATGCTGTCAATATTAAATGGGCCCAATGATATTAGTGTGCCTGTGTGTTAAAGGGTCCATGTGACAGACTGGTTCTGTATATTCCTTGTTCTCAATTTGCCAGGACTGTGCAGGGTCAGTAAACAGATGGATATCTGCAAAAATTCTGTATCAGGAAGGTTACAAGTCACCATAAATATGAAACAGAGTTTTGAAATAAAGAAAAGCCATGTACTAGAAGAGCAATGTAGAAGAAAAAAATCAAAAAGAAGAAAAGTCATCTACTAAGACGAACAATAGTATGTCACTCTACCCTCAACCATTTCAGAGCGATGCACTCTTACCAAGCAGATACATGTGACATTTTTTCCTTGTGAGACTGTGCTTGGGTAATGAAAATTTGTGAGCTATGAACTACAGCTTGCTAAAATATTTTAGAATTGCTGTATACAAAAAGACATTACAGTTAGTTAAGGGTATATGTAAATCATTGAATGATTGTTCACAGTAACAAAAACATTTGAATAAAAAAGTAACTGCTATTTTAAATGGTTCATTAATAACTTAAAATAAGTAATGTGATGTACAATGACAAAATTCTTGCCTGAGGTGCTGGCACAGAGACAAATGAAGTCTTTTTCTTTGTTTGCTTTTTTCAATCCATCGTCACCAACAGGTGGCAAGGAGTCACTAACTCATACAAAACCATTTGACAAGCCATATAACACTTTAAAAGTCAAACAGAGAAGCAATGAGAAATTATGAATGAGCTATGAGCTATCAGCCCACGGGTGGGTCTTTAATGGCCGCAAACAGTCACAATTTTGGAGTCACGTTCCATCTGTAGAACATACACATCCTACTGTACAGTTTACTCAAACAATGCACTGAGCTGCTGATCTGTTGTTACAGATGGAAAACAAACAGAGCTAACTACTGGCTTATGAAAAAGGTCCATAAAAATGAATTATCTATAGTCTGACTATCTATAGGGAGGAACCAGGGATACCCTTCTAATTTCTGAGATTTTGTACGATTACTTGGTACAATCATCAAGATGATGCCACTTTATATATATGTTATCTTACTAAAATGCAATATCATTAAACTTGGCATATTTTTTATTATTTTTTAATACTCATTTTGGTAGCTCATTTAGCTTTAAATGTTATAGCAGAAAATATTGTGAAAAGAAGTTCTGGTTACAACACTTTTTGTACAACATACCATGTGGCTATTTAAAAAAAGAAGCAGACGCAGTTATTATACATTTTATCTGCCTTATTTTTTTTAAACTAGACAAAGTAGCATTCCTTACCTCCTCTGCAAGATTGGATGATAATGCCCTTGGGCTCCAGAAGGTAATAAATGTCTTTTGTCTGTACCAAATATTGAAAAGGTATGTTCAGTACGCAGAACTCATGGTTGTATTGTGCATGTTCCCTTATGTGAGGGTGATTCTTAACTGTGGTCACAAGTGCTCCTATAGCAGATGGTCCTGTTCAGTTATTAACAATCATTCACGGGCCACCTTATCAAGCAATAAAGAAGTAGTAGATACTCACTGTACAAAGACAAGGGTTGATTGTGTTGATTGACCTGTGAAATGCTTGCTCTAGACACTGGACAATCGAAATCAAATCTTTAAATAGAGTGATAGGCTTGCAGTGGTCAACTGTTGCATAGGTTTAACAGTCTATTGAGACAAGGCAGACTGTAAACATGTTCTCCCCGTGTCTGCGTGGGTTTCCTCCGGGCGCTCCAGTTTCCTCCCACAGTCCAAAGACATGCAGGTTAGGTGGATTGGCGATTCTAAATTGGCCCTAGTGTGTGCTTGGTGTGTGGGTGTGTTTGTGTGTGTCCTGCGGTGGGATGGCACCCTGCCCGGGATTGGTTCCTGCCTTGTGCCCTGTGTTGGCTGGGATTGGCACCAGCAGACCCCCATGACCCTGTGTTCGGATTCAGCGGGTTGGAAAATGGATGGATGGATAATGAACAGAGGTATTATTAAATAATTGTATTTATTTGTGTTAATTAATCTTTTCACAGTCTTAGTTTCATGGACCCTCTTCAGTTGTAAACTTTGTCATACATTCCACTTTATGTGCTTCTTTATTTTGTGAATAAGAAAAAGACACTGTGACAAATACACGTCCCTAAAGCATAGAATTGTGACTTGGAGAGACTTTGACAGAAATCAAACTTTCATGATCCCACATGGGTTTTGAAAATGTTTGTTTTATTGCTGTTGTTTTTTTATTAATAAGAAACACCACTTTGGATGCTTTTAAATGCTGAAAAGCAAAAAAAAAAAAAATGAAAAGAATTTGTGAAAATAAACCTCTTTAAAGATTAAAAGCCTAACCTGTATGGAGAATTGTATTTTTATGATCATTGTTTAATTGTTGCGATTCCCATAAACATTTAATTTCTGTACTTTTTCAGTAAAAGAAAATTAATATTTGAAGCATAAATACTGTAAGTTTATAAATTATAATGCCATTTACAGAAAAATTAACTATGAAAATAGTAGTTTCGGTGGAAAAGGCATTTGTTAATGGGGCACCAGAGATGGCTTGGTATCATTTTTTTTTTGCTGGGAAACAATCTCGTACCCTCTACTTGCTGTCACCTGCCCACCACTTACCAATGCCTGCGCACCAGGTGCTTTAAGGTCGCACCAGTTAATATTGCCTGTGTACCGCATACATTCAGATGAACACCATCATGTGTGACTGTGCATCATTTTCTGTGACCAGGATATATCGCATAACAGTTTGATGCTACGTACACAGTTACACCCCATAGAAATGGATATTGGCAAGTTTATAAAAGCAGGCTACGCATTCAAGCCCCTCTCTTTGGATCCACGAAGCAGCAGCGCTAAGCACTGCACTACTGTGCAGTAAAAGGAAATGTTAGCTGACTTCCTCGCAGCTTACTGTACTAGCTCATAGCCAGCTTCTTATTTGTACTTACACTTTGATTGTATGTGACTTTTTCCTGGTCCAATTGCGGGTACACTAATTTTATCCTCTGGTAAACTTGGCACACTTACTTATCTACACCAATGGAGTGTGGTATTTAATATGCACTCCAATCGAGCCCCTGTAATTGTCATGGATATAGCAGTATGGACACATTTACATGTATTTATTGAGTTAGTTCACTGATGTTTAATTGGTACAAGATGCGCTCTGATTGCCGTTGACTGCTTATAATCACTCCGCCTGCGAATGATCATAAATCTGATCACCTTTTTTAAGGATCACTTTAACTTTTCTGATGTTTTCATTTAATGACAAGATGACCTGTTACCAGTTCTGAAGACTGATAATTTGAACTGTAATGCTTAAATTAGTGTCTCTGCAGTTATTTTACGAAAATCTGCCTTTTTCTATTCTGTAAACGCGTGATTAGACTCCTGCTCACGATGATACTGTTGAAAGCTGTACGCATGCACATAAAGCACAGATGTCATTTTGACAGTTGTCCAAATTTTTCACCACACCTGCTGTAACTTACTTTCTCTTTTTCCTCCCGACATCTACGTGGCAACAGTTTCCTCTGGGCTGAAATACTTGCGAAGCTCAGCAGCCACCTGAACTCTCGCGCACCATCTCTTTGAGCTCAACTTCATGAAGGTGCCCTGCCAATTGTTAATGTGCATCCAACCCTGCACTGCTTCAAGCCAACCAGAAAAATTAAAAGAAACTATTTAAGGCATGCACGTAACAATGGCCTTGTCAGATGCTGAGTTAGTGCATGCATTTATATCTAGCACTGTACCATATTTGTTATGTTTTCAGATGAAATTTACTTATTTTATTATTGCCTACTAAAAACACATTATTATGGTAAATGTGTGAGCAACCACTTCTTTCTTTCCACTACATAAATTTAAAAAAAATTCAGTATTAGAAGACAGAGGACTTTATTTTTGTAAGCACCTGTTCCCAGGCCTCAAGCCTAGGGGAACCTGGACCAGGTACAAGCCACTGCTGCTACTGGGTGTAGCCACAGCGATATGGCATCAAAAGCATAAAAGAAGTAGGCAGCAATCAAGAGTCTCAGATCATACTTCTCTGTTCTACTTTATTCCCATTTACCCAGAGATCTATAAATGCTTCAATTTCTGCATAGGTCAACATGACGATCAGTTAAACAATGGTATATGCCTCTGCGAAAAAAACACATGTACTCTGGTTAAACAATAGTATTGTTGTCAGCAGCCATGAAAGAATACCTGATTAGAAATCAATGTTCACAGAAGTCATTAATTTTCAAAGGAAGCAGGCAGTTCTGTATCACTAATCAAAGCAGTCTGATTATTAGAGGCAGGTGATTCTTTTGCAAGTCAGGTAAATATTTAGGTCCTGCAGACAGCCATCAACAATAACCTGTATTTTCCAGAGAATTTGCTGTTTTCTTTAAAACACTGATTTAGCCCAATACACTAAGCAACACATAAAAGTCATTTTCTTTAAAACCCTGATTTCTAGCCCATTACACACCTATTTAAAAGCTATTTACTGTTTTATTGCAAAAAAAAAACCCAAAACCTTACAGATAACATTATTTTAAATAGCCACATTTATACAAGCCCCAGCACTAATAAAATTAAGCTGATGCAAATATGGCAGTCAGATTTAAGGTCACTCTTGGCAAATTTCTGAAGGTCTGATCATTATGAGTGAGGCTGCACAATCACCATGGCAAAGGTTGTACCAGTAAATGTAGCCCTTCCCATTGAGCTGTACAGTAATGCAATTGTCATACCACCAGCCGCCATGGTAAGAAGTGGCACAGTTACCACTGCTACGATCTTGGTCTTTGTCCTTAGTGGAGAACTTCATATTGTCATGAATTGTACTGCCTTCAATCATATAATCTGGAGCCGTTCCAGAGTACTGTCCAAGTCGCAGCGCATAGCCTCTTGACTCCTCATCCAAGCTGAAAGTGTCATAGTCGGCATACTTGACATCAGTCTTTGTGACATTAAGCAAAATTCGTGCCTTGTATGCACGCTGGGTGGTTAGTTTGTGGATGTATTCATTTCCCAGCCAGTGATCTTCCTCAATATTGCCAAACCCATACTTATAAGTAGTCCAGGATTCCCTCCACTCAATCTCTGAAGAAATGGAGTTTTTCTGGATCACTGTCCACTTTAGATTGTCCATAGTTATACAGTAGACCACCAGGGGACGTGAATTTCTAGGCTGGATTACATAAACCCCGTCAGGGTAACTGGGAGGATAATCACCACAATCGTTGGGATAAGCTGTAAAGAAAGTTGTGAAAAGACCTTCAGTTTTGTCCTCACTCTGAAAAGAAAAACATGAAATTTTCCAAGAAAAGGAAAGGAAAACATGAAGACTGAAGCATATGCAGGTGAAATGGCCAACATATAAAATATACAGGAAAAAAGGAAAAATCCAGAGAACACAAGAATGGGGTAAAAACACAAGAAAAGTCAATCTTCTTGTAAATGACAGGGCTTAAAAAATAACCAAAAGACACCTAGGTAAGGGGCATTAATACAAGGCAGAATAACTACAGTACCTTGCTTTGCATGCATGTATTTGAACATTTCATGTAAAATCTGGAAAACAGCATTTTAGGTCCTCAGTTATGTTTCTGCAGAAATCAGAACCTTTAGGCAATAGGACCAAAATAGAACCAACATCCAACTTCCAGCTCTCCCTCTGTCTTTATGCAAAGGTCACTCACTGCTATAATTAGTAAACCTCCAAAAGAACTTCATCCTTTGCAGCAAGAGTTAGACAAGAATATTATAAAGTAGAAACACATTTAGGTATAAAACAATCTTTCTACACCCAATCCTACTTGTTTTACAATCAATGATTATGTGACTTTTATCATGAAAATACTGGCTGCATCCTCCTGTCCTGCCTCAGCATGGGCTGTGTATCTCTTTTTTCTAGCAGTTCAAAATGAGAATGGCCAATAATAACACACACACTCTCAGGTAAGAGGCAGTTACTTTAATTTAGGGAACACGACTTTCTCTGAAAATTCAAACCTGCTTGTAACTGCAGCTGCCCCTCTGCAATACAGTAAAATTCTTACTGGCATATGCTAATCAACCTGAAACACTTTGTAACTCTCTGGGGCTACGATTAATAACATAACTACCTCACCACAAATTACTATGTTTCTTACCTAAAATGACATTTTATTTATAAATGAAGCATTTTGTTCTGTTTTTGAACTAATGATTTCATAGATTGCCTTTTTCTTTGATGAGAGGTAATGTGACTGATCAGCTACTGTTTAAGCACAATGTCTAGAAATTAAGTACCAAAGCAAGGAAGACTTTCTTTAAGTTCAGTATAAGGTGACTTTGCACAGCTACATTTTTTGTCAAGAGTTATTGTAACCAGAAATTGAAATGTCAATGTATGCTTCTAAGTTTGATCTGTTAGATAAAAAACAATTACATGTGTTAAGTATGTGGAATAACCAATTTTCATGAAAAAAAATAAAAATGAAAAAGATTTAATGAGTCTCAACACAGGTTTAAAAAGTCAGAAACAGTTATGACTGGCAGAAACTGATTTTTCTTTATAGAAAAGAGATTGTGCCCTATAGTCTTGTGACCAATCAAAAGTTTCAATGTGGATTATTTTAGGAGACAGTCATTCTGAATTATGTTTTACTAGCCATGGTTCCTGTCAAAGACTGCTAATAGAATAACAGAATAATTTAAAAATATTTGCCATTCCTTGCTCTATGTGTACTTTCAGCATTTTTCCTCCATATTGATGTATGTCTGAACCTCTCATCTCTGGCATCTTCCTGTAAAGCCTGCTTCTCAGTCTCTGTCATTATGTTCGAGGCTCCTTTCTCACCTTCTGTTTGGTTTCATACTTTCTCTCTTTGAAGGTTAAACTCTAAGCGTGGGCCTTTACTCCTCCTTATGCATCTCACACTCTCACTTCCTCTTTCTTCACATCACCAAAGCCAAACTGACCAATCAGATTGCTCTGAGGGACTGGACATGCAGATCTTCACATTTAATCATCTAATATAATACGGTACCGTGGCTGTCCGTTTGTCTGTCCAGGATTTTAAATCACCTGTAGCTTGCAGACCATTTGACCTATTGACTTGAAATTTGGTACAAATATACTACGTCACGTCTACTATCCGCTTTTAGAGTGATGATAGACCTCCAAGGTTATTCTAATTTTTATTTTTATTTTATTTTATTTTAGAATCTTTTCTCGGCAGTGGTCAGCAGGGCGGCCATGCGGCATATGTGTATGGGTGCCGTTCTTATTCCCTACCACCTTCACCATCACTTCCCCTACCTCTTCACATCTTAAATCATTCTTGAGGCAGATTGAAGACTGAAGTGCCAGCTTAAGTAAAAATTTCAAGAAAATGTACTAAGTAATTGCAACACAAACACTGACTTAATCAGTTTTAACGAGAAAAGATGCCAACGAAAGAAGAAAAGAAGTGGGCCGCTAGGGTGGAGAAAAGAAGAGCTGCTCAGGAAGCAGCAAGCGCATCAACCTCTGAGCAAACGAATGCTAAACGTACAGAGAAAGAGGATGAAAACTATAAATTGCTGAAGTCAAGTTTATTCCCTGCACGTTATTGTGCAGTGCACCGTTACTGGCATAGTATATAAAATGTTGATTTGAAGAAAGACTTTAGAGCATTTTTGTTATCCCAGCCACTTTACATTGATGTTTGTCTTAAAAGCTGTTGTGAAGCGGAGACATTATGATTTTAAAAACATAATCCATCCAAAATGATAACATATTATCTGTTACTTATCACAAATTGTAGTGATGGCCAAAAACAATTTTAACTCCATGTTTATATGGAAAACAAAAGTAGCAAAATTAATGACAGAGTGGACTTGAATGAGGACCTATGCTGAACAACAGCAAACAATATGAAAAAAAACTCAGATTACTCATGTTGCATAATCTAAATATCATGAATCCAGCTATAAACTCACACATTCTCAAAACACATCAATTTTGGCTAAATATTGCTAAATAAACCAATTTTGGAAAATGCTCATGCAAGCAATGCATTCCAAAAGGAATCAAGCATTTGAACTGCCTCTCCTCTCCTTTGTTGATCATTAAGCCACAACTACAGGACATTTTTTATCAGTAACCTGTAAGCCTCCATCAATGAAGTGAACATCTGCTTGTTGAAGCACCTCAGATATGCACAAAAGGTTTAACTTGAAATCTCTGATTGTACACTTCTCTCAGTCCTCACATGGCAATGTTGTCACATGAAGTGCAATGGTGGCCAATGAATGAACTATTAGAATGGAGGTCTCATGACCAATGGATGAGGAGTTATGGCAGGTGTTCATTATAAAACTTCAGTCCTGTTTGAATGCACTTCTCTGTTATGCATAACAGTATTTTTCTGGGAAGTGGTTTATTTTACAGTGTTTTAATCAAAATACAAGTGTTAAGAACTTTGTGAGATTACAATTGGATCCTAGAAATTTGTAATGAGTAATCTGATTTTTTTTCTTTGATGTTTACATATTTTTTGCAGTTTTTCAAGTTGAGTATTAATTTAAGTTCATCATATCAGGAATTTTGTGATGTCTGGTCTCTATGAAAACAAGATTATAAGTTTTTCTCAGCCACTACCACAAACAATGCAGAGTAATTAACAAATAAACTTTAAAAAATAATTTTTGGGTGGAGTATATAAGACCAAAATTTAATTTTGCTTTTCTTTTGTTTACTTAGCTATATAACTAAATACACTGCTTAAAACATAAGATGTGATCATCAGGACTGGTAAACTTTTTCCCTTGATGACCAGCATACCTCTTGATTTGATTTCATGAATTCTTTTAAAAAACAACTCAAAACTCATCTGTTCAGGAAGGCTTTTAGCTCTGTGATCTTTGACTTTATTACCCTTCTCTCAGTTTACTTCTCTGTCAAGATGCTCATGTAACCTGTATGTGTGTGTGTGTGTGAGACTATCAATTATGTTATCAGTTTTTTTTTTTTTTCTGAATTCACTGCCGTAATCTTCTTTATTTATTTATCTGGTTTGTACAATGCTATATACTGTATACCCTGCCATTCTCTCTTATATTCTATAAGTGCCTTGAGCATGGGAAAGGTGCTATATAAATAAAATGTATTATTATTATTTATTATTTTGGCTCAGCTTACCACTGATGCTTCTTCCAATGCGCAGATTGTGAATCTTGATAGCATCATCATGCAGAAGATTGGCATTTGCTACATTGACTTGCAGAGCTTCTGACTCTATGACGTGGGCCACTGCTGTCAGTAAAATGACAGCCAGTATATTTATCACAGCATCTAGGGAAATACAAAGTAGTTCATTAAAAGGTGGGCAATAGAGAAACAATCACATTGCAATTTCCTGAAAGATAACCCCCTGTGTTTGCAATGTGTGATGCCTAGAAATTCTTGAATGTTCCAGAAACTATAGCACTTCACCCCATTACAAATCCCATTACTGCTTTGGTCACAATTAATAGGCTATAATTGATCAATAAATTTCAAACGGTTCCAAGTCCTTAAGTGACTTGCCAATGCGGCAACAGGCACTGTCCCATTGTCCTCAGACAACAGATGCTTTACATAAATGAAACAGTGTCTACAGTCTTTACTGCCCAACCCTAACTGGCATAGTCTGATCTGTCTTCTCTGAACGTTATATGATAAATGTCCTCTTCTCAACCTATTTATTTCAGATTCATAGACTTATGATAGCTCCCCTTGCAATTACACATGTTGAAGTGAACAAACAATATCTTAAAGAAGACTACAAATTAAGTCAAATGTCAGTTTGACATACCCATCTCAGCTCAGCTGTAGTGCTTCTCTTATGATCAAAACATTTATTCCGATTATATAGAGAACTCAGAAACAGTCCTCACATTATAGTAACTTGTTTTGGCCTTAGTTCAGGTACCAGCCCGTTGAATCAACAAATCTTATCATATAATTATAAACTTTATTAGAAGCAGCAAATGTAAAAACAAATATTAACAATTTAGTGTATCGTACGAGAAATGATGCTCAATAAAATGGAAAAACACTCTGGAATTCAAGGTTCCCAGAATAACCTTGTAACTGTAACTTTTGGGTGAGGTAACTCTTCCTGGTAAGGCACATTTACTTTACACAGGCTGACAATGTGGCCTAGCTGCTAAGGCACTGGGCTTTAAATTATAACAACAACATACATTTGCCATAACTGTAAAAAAGTAAACAATTGATTTATACAGTTAAAGTATTTGTACAAATTAAATAAAACATTTTTTTAAAGTATTCACCTCCTTTTCTACAGTTGTGTTAGAGCATGGAACCATAATGGAGTTCACTGATATTTTTTGCCACTCTTGAACACCAATTACTCCATAATGTAAATGTGAAAAAAATCCAGACATTTCTCAAAATTAATTATAAGTGAAAAACATAAAATTGATTGTACAAGTATTTACCTCCTCATTGGATACAACTAAATTCCACACCAATTTTCACAGTTGGGTGGAATCAAGTCCATGTGAGTGCAGCTGAGGGGTTTCACATGTGTTCAGAATAAATATATCGGTGTCTGAGAGCTTTCCAGATTTGTTAGTGCATTTCCAACGAAACATAAACAATGGGATGACCAACATTCCAAACAGATCCAAGACAGGGTCTATGGAAAACAGCACTTAGGTCAAGGATATAAGAAATTTTCCAAGACATCTAATATCCAGTGCCTCAAAACACAGTAAAGTCCATAAAAAATCTAAAATGTGACTTAACTGTGAATCTGCCCAGAACTGGCTATCCTCTGAATCTGAGTGTCCAGGTATAGTAAAGCAGGCCACCAAGAGGTCTGTGGTAGTTCTGAATAATTTATTGTTGTGTTTGACAGAGACAGTAGAAGCTGAGCATAAAACAACAACAGCACACACACTTTGTCCTTCTGAGCTACAAAGAAGGCTGGGCAAGAAGAAGGACTTTGCTAAAAAATACTCAAATTATGATAGTCTTAACAGACAGCACTAAGACTTGTGGGGCACCACAGAGACCTAAACCCCACACACAACAATGGTGTACACAGTCTCCATTTTAATTAAGGCTTTCACTCTTTTTTTCTCTTCTTTATCACCAGGCTCTGTACTACAATATAGTAAGATATCTTTCACTACCTTTTCTTTTCATTTTTTGCCTCTACTCCAGATGAGCTTTGTCTCACTTCTCCCCCCAACTCTGATTCACTTGACTAAGAAGGGCAGGTTACTTTAAAGTGAGACCCAGACATACATCTTGTACATCACCAGTATATATTGGAAGTACTTCTGGGTATGACAGATGAGGGCAGAGAAGCTGATTCCCAAGAGCTTCATCCAGCAGCCCCACAGATCTCCAACAGCAAACTATCTGGTAATCCTAAGTGAGGATGAATGTGTTTGTATGTGTGTGTATGAATGTAACTTGTGATGAATTGGTGTCTCATCCATGACTGTTTTTTGTGCATGAAGTTTCCAGGTACATTCTTTAGCTTCTACTGAACCTCAAGTTGGATACAGCAAGTTATATATGGAGTAGTTATTTATTATAGCTGCTGATTTGAAGCAAACTATTAATGAGACATTTGGAGAACAAGGCTGCTTCACGCTAAGGGCAAATACCCAGGTGAGGCTGTCCTTCTCAAAAAGCTGCTTAAATCAATGTATGCAACTGACACAGATACTTTAAATGTGACTTGAACTAGGCAGCCGTTGCTGGAGAGTGTATGGAAGCATGATAACCCAGTCTACATGTGTTTTCAAGATATGAAAAAAGTATATCACCATGCCCCTTGCCTTCTGCTGTGGGAGGTGCTGCAGGAATATGGGGCATTGTGTGCTATTCATTTTCTATGTGTGCTGCGAGAGCTGGGTCTGAATGCTTATCATTAAGTTGAGTTCATTCATAGTGGACATAGTGGACTCCATCAAGGATGTGTGTTTTCACTACTTCTTTTTCTTGGTTTTATTTGGTTTCCTTTTTTGTGGTTATCAGGGCGCAGCATAGGATTTGCACATTTTATATATATGACTAGTTACTTCTCAATGAAGTAAACGGAAAAAGCATAACCAATATGAAAACATCATATAGCAAGGATGTCTTTTTATGGATTGCAACTGCTATATTAACTATGTAGCTTACCTATACTCTATGCACCTCCATGTTGTAGGAAGGGCTGCATCTGGCGGCCTGGGGGTATTGGCCGGAATGAATGGCCGGCCATATATCACTATATATATATATATATACCTGTATACTGCTCAAAAACAGTATAGGAACATTTTTAATCAGAGTATAGCATCAAGTCAATGAGACCTCTGGGATATTGATCAGGCCAGTTAAGTAGCAGAGGGGGTTGTTAATCAGTTCCAGCTCCTTTGGTTTTAATGAAATTAACAACAGGTACACTAGAGGAACAACAATGAGACAACCCTCAAAACAGGAATCCTTTAACAGGTGGAGGCCACTGACATTTTTTTCTCCTCATCTTTTCTGACTGTTTTTCCCTAGTTTTTCATTTGGCTACGGTCACTGTCACTACTGGTAGCATGGCGCGATGCCTGGACCATACAGAGGTTGCACAGGTAGTCCAACTTCTCCAGGATGGCACATCAATACATGCCATTGCCAGAAAGTTTGCTGTGTCTCCCAGCACAGTCTCAAGGGCATGAAGAAGATTCCAGGAGACAGGCAGTTGCTCTAGGAGAGTTGCACAGGGCCATAGAAGGACCTTAACCTATCAGCAGGACTGGTATCTGATTCTTTGGGCAAGGAGGAACAGGATGAGCACTGCCAGAGCCCTACAAAATGACCTCCAGCAGGCCACTGTTTTGAATGTCTCTGACCAAATAATCAGAATCAGACTTAATGAGGGTGGCCTGAAGGCCCAACGTCCTCTAGTGGGACCCGTGCTCAATGCCCGGCACCACAGAGCTTGATTGGCATTTCCCAAAGAATATCAGAATTGGCAGGTCCACCAATGGCGCCCTGTGCTTATCACAGATGAGAGCAGGTTCACCCTGAGCACATGTGACAGACGTGAAAGGGTCTGTGGAGAAGCCGTGGAAAACGTTATGCTGCCTGTAACATCATTCAGCATGACTGGTTTCCTTGGACCCATTGTCAGACCCTGTGCTGGTGCAGTGGGTCCTGGGCTCCTCCTGGTGCATGACAATGCCTGGCCTCATGTGGCAAGAGTATGCAGGCAGTTCCTGGAGGATGAAGGAATTGACACCATTGATTGGCCCCCACGCTCGCCTGACCTAAATCCCATAGAACACCTCTGGGACATTGTGTGTTGGTCCATCTGACACCAGGTTGCACCACAGACTGTGCAGGAGCTCAGCGATGCCCTGGTCCAGATCTGGGAGGAGATCCCCCAGGACACCATCCGTCATCTCATTAAGAGCAGGCCCCCCAGATGTTTTGAGGCATGCATACAAGCACGTGGGGGACATACAAACTACTGAGTACGATTCTGAGTTGCTGCAATGAAATTTCGGCAAAATGTACCAGCCTGCTGCATCATTTTTTCACTTTATTGATATCCAGTAGGGTTTTCTTCCCATTGAGATCTGATGTGTTTTCAAAGAGTTCCTTTAATTTTTTAGCATATATATATATATATATATATATATATATATATATATATATATATATATATATATATATATAATTTTTAATACAAAATATACACTTTACTGGCTAATAAAATCTTACCAGTTGGAAATAAGGTTTTTTTCTAGTAGGGGTGAGTGCTAATTAGCATGAAGAAGCCTCATTCACCATTTGTCCTATAATATTTTGCTTTAAATCAGGATGTCCTGTACTGTTTGGCACAAACTCACAGAAAGATTAGGCTTGTCATCTGTATTGTATTAACAAAACCATTGTATATAATTTGATAACTCTAAGAGATGCAAACAGAGAAATGTGTGATAAAAAAGGATGTACAACATTTGTATTTCGAAATGTAATATTAAACATGGGTGTTTATACTGAGAAAGCAGGTGTGGGAGACTCCTGAGTTTTGGGAACTTCTACGGATTATCTGTTCTATTTTCTAAGAAACTTCATTTTTACAGTAATAGAGTAAACATTTACTACATCATCTCCAGAATCAACACAAAGTTGCCTCCTCTGTTGGAAATGATATGGCAAGAAAATATTTGTTGTTTTATTTCAGATGTGCCAGCTAATGAGAATAAAGAGCATACTTCATTTCTCTGTTATAGTATTATTCTTCTCAGTGTTTTACTCGGTGGAATTGTGAAAGATTCAAAACATGCCTTTGCCATCTCTCTTTGGACATATAGTCATGTCAAAAGGTAAGTACACCACATCAAATGTTTTCTTCATTTTAAATTCATAGTAACATATCGAAACTTGATCTTTATTTAAACAGTATCTTTAGATAAAGGTAATAAGATTGAAAGACAATGAAAATTTGACTTTCCAATAATGAACAAGTATGGTATGTAATTTCTGTCTGTGGAAAAAGTAAGTCCACCCTTGACTATTAGATAGATAGATAGATAGATAGATAGATAGATAGATAGATAGATAGATAGATAGATAGATAGATAGATAGATAGATAGATAGATAGATAGATAGATAGATAGATAGATAGATAGATAGATAGATAGATACTTTATTAATCCCAATGGAAAATTCACATTATAGCTAGTATTGCCCCCTTCAAGTAGACATTTCCTGCCTCTAACATCAGCTGGAACAAAAGTGTTCCTCATTCCTCCATGTAGAATTCTCTCACCTTTGTGATGACTGAAGGGAGTCCTGCGTGCACAGCCCATTTTAAATTCCCTTGTCACTTCTTGATGGGATTCAGATCCAAACTTTGACTTGGCCATTTTAGATCCCACTGTTTATTTCTTTTCAACTATTCCATGGTTGATTTACTGGTATGTTAAAGTCCACTGTCATTTTGCAAGGTCCACTTTGGAATAACTTCAACCTTTTAAAACCTGGTCTCAAATTACCCTTAAGTACCAACTGGTTCAATGAAAAATTTCAAGAGGATTTTATGATTACACGCTGTGTAGGCCCTGATGTAACAAACCAAAAACTGCCCGACTTCCGCCACTATACTTCACTGTTGCTTTCAGGTTTTTCTGGTCAAATGTTATCTTTTGTTTTCCCCAAAAATGTCTTCTGGTACAGTGGCCAAATAACTACCTTTGCCTAATCTGTCCATAGCACACTGTGCTAGACGTCATGGACTTTTCAAACTTTTGTCTTGCCCCGATGTTCTTTCTGAACAGCAAAGATTTCCTCATGGAACACTTCCTTTGACGACCTCTTTCTGATGGTGCACTCGTGTACTTTGAAATCAGTAATGTCAAGAGCCACCTCTTTATTCAAACACGTTTTTTAGGGTATTTGAAATATAAAAAATAAAATGTTAAAAACCATATGTATGGAAACTTATGGCACACCCTGTACATCACAAGATGACATTCTGGGGTCCTCATAAACTTCTTTCAGCATTTTTTGTTTTTCTCTCAGGCTAAACTTGCTGGGGGAACCTGGACAAGTTGGCAGTTGTCTGAAATCCTCTCCACTTGTAGATGATCATCCAGATAGTGGATTGGTTCATTTCCTGTTATTTGGAGATCTCTTAAAATCTCTTCTTAGACTTATAGGGATCCATAACATTCATTCTTTCAATCTAGGCATGGTGATATTGTAGCGATCGTGGGGACACTAAAATTCACACCATCCGAAGATGGTGATTTATTTATGTTATTGTGGGGACCAAAGGAACACACTCAGTCTTAAACTGGCATGCACACACTCGCACACAGAGACATCGTAAGTGGCACAATGAACAGGTAAATAACAATGAAATATATTAATCAGATAATGAAAAAAAACACAATATAACAAAAACAATGTACACAAAAGCCCTTCCCAGCTCCCCGACAGCGATAATAAATTACAACACTAACAGCTAACAATAAACACTAAATAAACAATTTCCAAAGCAGTCCAGTACAGCAGGGGCAGTTGATGATGGATGTGTGAATGAAAATCCCCATGAACAGCTCTCTGAAAGCAATGCAAAGTTTTGTCCTATCAGGATCCTCATGTGGCAACAATAATGACAGTACTCCTAATAAAGTGTACATATACTGTAATGAATCAGGAGGACATTACATGCATGTATGGTAAGTAAGCAATGTGAAATTGAAAACAAACATGAATTTTAAGTAAACTCTTCAGCATACCCATATTTAAATAATAGCTTTTATTGTGCTTGATACATTATTGCTAACTATATCAGCTGTTACAGTTGCACAGACTAACTCGGGTTAAACAAGACCTTACAAACTGGCTATGTCTTCCTCTCATACAAGTACAAGAATTATCAGGCAGAATTAAAGTTATTAAAATGAATATTTTTGTATCTATTCGAACAGTAAGAATTCCTTTAAAAAACAAACAATAATTTCTGCTTTGTTTTTTTGAAAAAGAAAGACTTTTCCAGCTACTTGCAGCTATAGTGATTTACAGTACATAGTGTTTTGCACATTACAACATTAGAAAAGCTGTGACGAGAACACGCCACTCAGCCCAACGAGTTTTTCCATACTGTTCATCTAGATTGTCCATAATAACATCAAGTTGGGATTTGAAAGTCCAAAAGTTCTGCACTCCACCACATTACTTGGTCATTTATTCCATGTGTCTGTGAATCTTTGTGAGAAGAAAAACTTTCTAAAATTTCTGTGAAATCTGCCCTTAACAAGTTTCCAAATATGTTTTTGTGTTCTTGTTGCAGTTTATTTTAAAGTAACAACTGGGATCTACTATACTATTTCCTTTTATAATTTCAGAAGCTTCAATCATGTCTCCTCTTACCCTCCATTTATTTAATGTATGAATGCTCGCCTCCTTCAGTCTCTCCTCATAGTTTATACCTCTTAGTCCGCGAATCAGCCTAGTTGTTCTCCTCTGGACTTTCTCTACGGCTGCAATGTCTTTTTTGTAATGTGATATAGAAAACTGAACACAGTACTCCATCTAGGTTAGTTGTGGTCGTTCATGGCTGTCAAAATGCAGCGAACTCATGATATTTAGGAAGCTTGAAACTGTGCTGAGTATGTTAAGCAAGAGTCATGTAAACCGCCATCCTCAATGATTCTTAGTCATGTAATCTGACATCATCATGGCAGTGAGATCCAGCAACTGTGCATGTTATGTCTGACATGCTTTTTGGTTCAAAGTCTAGTACTGTGACACCTGTCTATCACACTTAACAGCTGACACTACTGAATATCATTGCCTTGAGGATGTCAGATTAAAAGATTACACAAATAGGAATAGCAGGATTAAATGGCCAAAACAACCATACCCACTAACTATAACTCAAAATAAAATAATGTTCTATTTTACTTATAATTGGAGAAAGCATATTTCAAAACCATTTTAGAATCTGGCAAACATGTACCAACATTGTATAAATTTAGTGCGGCATGTTGAACTATTACTACTTCTCCAGATATTTCAGTTTTTGTACCTCATATAAACTTTTTACCCTGTAGATGGGTAGGTGAAGAAGCATCAGATGTGAGAAAAGCCTTCTTACTGATCAGTACTGTAAGCGTCACAGAGAAAACTGAAAATCAATAAAATAGTTACAAAAGAGTGTTAAACGCAGACTTTGTTCATAACATCCAAGTATGGACGACTGTGCTTTCATATTGATTTAAAGGAGACTAAAAAGCAGAATTCTACCAGTCACCAACATTTCTCAAGATAACAAAAACAGTAACAAAATTGGAATTTCAAGTGAACTTTTTTCTATAAACCCAGATTTTAAAACTGAGGAGATTATTAAAACACAACAAGCATATTAAAAAAGCTGAAATTCATGAACCACTAAAAATGTGAAATTATAAAATGTAGTGCCTCTTAATTGAAATAAAACAACAAATATAGTGCCTGTCCCCTAGCTCTAAGGGGTACATCTTAAATACACAAGAAAGCCTAGTAAACAGATCACCTTTTAGCACATATATGTCTGTTTAGCGCCATGCAAGTCCACAAGTCTTTAATCCATTTTTAAAATGTCCAGCATCTCCACTTCTACTTGCATGTTGTCCTGGAAGTAATAATTATTCATCTTATTTATGATGTTACTAGACAAAGGGCCCGTTTCGACAACGTAAGATGAAACGGGCATGAGTGGAATAGTAATAAGTATAAGCACCACAAACCTGATGTAGGTGTATTGAATGAATGTGTAATTGAATCAGAATGCGTAATTAGGCCTCGAGCTGTAGTCGAAATCACCTTTCAGGCCTCTAGAGCTTTAATCAAAGTCGCCCTTCTCTTTGAATTTTTGCGGCCGTAAATCCGCCGCCTGCCGCGATGTCGGTCTCGTAAGGTTTTTCAAGCAGCTGTGCAGAAGGCGACTGCGCATTCGGCTTCGTACGGACGTGAGTGAGTGAGTGAGTGAGTGAGTGAGTGAGTGAGTGAGTGAGTGAGTGAGTGAGGAGGCTGGCAAATTATGTATTAAGATGTATTAAGAAATATGTTGCATCTTTTAATAAATGTGAACATGAATCTGGTTTTGATTTCAGTAAAATATACATTTAGGCAACATATTACACACTGAATAATTTTAATATGTATTTATTTAATTAGCAAAAATGAAAAGAAATGCAATTTCCTTAGTTAGAAAGTTAAGAGAACAGCTGGATAATGTAAAGTTCAAATGTCAATTCCCAAACCCAGAAACTGTAAAATCTGCTTTGTCGTTTACTATCCATTTTCGAAATCCACTTATCCAGAACAGGGTCGGGGGAAAGCTGGAGCCTATCCCAGCCAGCACTGGGCCAAAGCAGGAACAATCTCTTAACCGGAAATCTACTCATTGCAGGGAAAATACACAAGTATACACACGTACCAACACATCCAGGGCCAATGTAGAATTGCCAATCCACATAACTCACATGTCTTTGGAAGAAAACTGGTGGACTCGAAGGAAACTCACATGGGCAGAAAATGTAAATTCCACACAGGAAGTACCTAGGACTTAAATCCCAGTCTCCATGTTGAGAGGCAGCAGCTTACCACACACTACACCACAGTGGCAGCCGTGAAAGATACATAACACGATGAAATGTGGGACATAAAGCCCAGAATTCAATTGCACTTGCAAATGCTCTTGAGGACACAGTCCATGCAGATATGAGAAAGGGAGCCGCTTTTGTCGTTTGTGTGTCAATAGCAATGATGGATGTTGGGGATATGTTTTGGGTATGGTTCTTTTAATTTAATATATGTTTTATTAGCTCACCACTCTGAACAGGTGAAGAGGGGTACACAATGGATGAATAAATGAATTGACTCTTTTACAGTATTTTACCTTTTTAAAGAGGGACTTTATAAGAGGTAAACAGTCAGAAAGTGTTTATATTTTAAAGTGCCTCAGACCCTCTAAATCTCTCTACAAGTCAGCCATATGGAGAGAAACTGGTGTATAAGGTGTAAACACCATGAATCAGTATTCCTGGAACTGTTCATTTATATGACTTTCTCATAATTTAACCAATGTCAACAATTGTGTTTGTTGAATCGAACTTTTGCAGCAGATGCCAAGGTAAACTCTTAACATGGCACACCTATTGTGTTGACTTGCAGTTTACCTATAAAAGGAAGATCATCCATCAGGAGTCAAAGATCTCTTGCTTAAAAGACGACATCACAATGCGTAAGTTGGTTGTTCAAAAACTAACAATCTTAATATTTATTGCCTAGAATTTTTAAATACTTTTATATTTATTTCTTCATGTTTAAATATTGTTCAGGTCTTTTGCTCAAAACTATAGCATAATAAGGCTTTGCATAATATCATAAATTCAGATGTTTGACTTCAGGCCAAAAGTAGCCCCATGAGAATTCTTATTGTTCTCTTTGCAGGGTTTCATGTTCATTTCGTGAGCTGTTTTGCAGTTCTCTTGGGTTTGTCCCAGTTATGCAGATCTTCTGTGGTTCTCAGCAAAGGTAGGTCTGTCGCACAGTAGGTAAACTCGGAGACCAGGTCAATGTCTGGGCTGCTAACAAAGCAGATGTGGAATGGGAGGGCTAGTAACAGTTGCAGCATAATTAAAAAATCCATAGCTCTTAAAATCTTCCAATAAAACATTTTCTATCTGTCTAACCAACTGATAACTTGTAATGTTTAGAGTACAGAACATTCTCTGTACTATTCCCAGTGTAGATGTAGATGTCTTGTAATTTTCATCAATACCTCTCTGAAACATTTGATATATTCCTAATATATTTTTCTTTGCAAAACAGAAATCACTTCTTCAGTAAAAAAGTGATGGAACTATTCATTCATTCCAGAATGTTGTGCTCTAAAGTGCCCTAGTTAACGATTATATAGAACTAGCAAAATACCCGCGCTTCGCAGCGGAGAAGTAGTGTGTTAAAGAGGTTACGTAAACATATATATACATATACATATATATACATATCTACATATATATATACATATGCACATATACAGTGGTGTGAAAAACTATTTGCCCCCTTCCTGATTTCTTATTCTTTTGCATGTTTGTCACACAAAATGTTTCTGATCATCAAACACATTTAACCATTAGTCAAATATAACACAAGTAAACACAAAATGCAGTTTGTAAATGATGTTTTTTATTATTTAGGGAAAAAAAAAATCCAAACCTACATGGCCCTGTGTGAAAAAGTAATTGCCCCCTTGTTAAAAAATAACCTAACTGTGGTGTATCACACCTGAGTTCAATTTCCGTAGCCACCCCCAGGCCTGATTACTGCCACACTTGTTTCAATCAAGAAATCACTTAAATAGGAGCTGCCTGACACAGAGAAGTAGACCAAAAGCACCTCAAAAGCTAGACATCATGCCAAGATCCAAAGAAATTCAGGAACAAATGAGAACAGAAGTAATTGAGATCTATCAGTCTGGTAAAGGTTATAAAGCCATTTCTAAAGCTTTGGGACTCCAGCGAACCACAGTGAGAGCCATTATCCACAAATGGCAAAAACATGGAACAGTGGTGAACCTTCCCAGGAGTGGCCGGCCGACCAAAATTACCCCAAGAGCACAGAGACGACTCATCCGAAAGGTCACATAAGACCCCAGGACAACGTCTAAAGAACTGCAGGCCTCACTTGCCTCAATTAAGGTCAGTGTTCACGACTCCACCATAAGAAAGAGACTGGGCAAAAACGGCCTGCATGGCAGATTTCCAAGACGCAAACCACTGTTAAGCAAAAAGAACATTAGGGCTCGTCTCGATTTTGCTAAGAAACATCTCAATGATTGCCAAGACTTTTGGGAAAATACCTTGTGGACTGATGAGTCAAAAGTTGAACTTTTTGGAAGGCAAATGTCCCGTTACATCTGGCGTAAAAGGAACACAGCATTTCAGAAAAAGAACATCATACCAACAGTAAAATATGGTGGTGGTAGTGTGATGGTCTGGGGTTGTTTTGCTGCTTCAGGACCTGGAAGGCTTGCTGTGATAGATGGAACCATGAATTCTACTGTCTACCAAAAAATCCTGAAGGAGAATGTCCGGCCATCTGTTCGTCAACTCAAGCTGAAGCGATCTTGGGTGCTGCAACAGGACAATGACCCAAAACACACCAGCAAATCCACCTCTGAATGGCTGAAGAAAAACAAAATGAAGACTTTGGAGTGGCCTAGTCAAAGTCCTGACCTGAATCCAATTGAGATGCTATGGCATGACCTTAAAAAGGCGGTTCATGCTAGAAAACCCTCAAATAAAGCTGAATTACAACAATTTTGCAAAGATGAGTGGGCCAAAATTCCTCCAGAGCGCTGTAAAAGACTCATTGCAAGTTATCGCAAACGCTTGATTGCAGTTATTGCTGCTAAGGGTGGCCCAACCAGTTATTAGGTTCAGGGGGCAATTACTTTTTCACACAGGGCCATGTAGGTTTGGATTTTTTTTTCTCCCTAAATAATAAAAACCACCATTTACAAACTGCATTTTGTGTTTACTTGTGTTATATTTGACTAATGGTTAAATGTGTTTGATGATCAGAAACATTTTGTGTGACAAACATGCAAAAGAATAAGAAATCAGGAAGGGGGCAAATAGTTTTTCACACCACTGTATATATATACACATACATTCACATATATATATATATATATAGCAAATTACCCGCGCTTTGCAGTGGATTAGTAGTGTGTTAAAGAGGTTATGTAAACATATATATACATATACATATATACACATATACATATATATACATATATACATCCACATATATATATATACACATACATATACACACATACATAAACACACATATACATATATATACATATATACATACATACATAGTGCATTGTAACACGGGCTGTGATTGTTACATGGGAGGGAAACGACAAATCACAGCTTCCCGCTTTCTAATCGGGCCTGTGATTGGTGCTTTGACTGATGCCTAGATCCCACAGTATGTCCCCTTAGGAGAGGCGTTAGGCAAGTGTAATTGAATAGCGGTGCTGCAAGTTTAGCTTTACACCTGTTTTTAAGGCTTATTGACTGAAAGGGGCTTTCATGAAAAAAGTTAGGGCTTTGCTACAGGATACACCCTCCACAAGGAAGTAAAAATAAAGGTATATATTTCTGTTTTATTTAAACCTTTTAAGTTTGTATGCGGGCGGCATGGTGGCGCAGTGAAAGGTGCCAGTTAGGAGACCCGGGTTCACTTCCCTGCGTGGAGTTTGAATGTTCTCCCCGTGTCTGTCTGAGTTTCCTCCGGGTACTCCGGTTTCCTCCCACAGTCCAAAGACATGCAGGTTAGGTGCATTGGCGATTGTAAATTGTCCCTGGTGTGTGGGTGTGTGCGCCCTGCGGTGGGCTGGCACCTTGCCCAGGGTTTGTTTCCTGCCTTGTGCCCTGTGTTGGCAGGGATTGGCTCCTGTATTTAGGATATAGCGGGTTGGATAATGGATGGATGGACATTTGTATGCATAGCCCTATTTGCCCGTTTTCGTTTTTTTTCTTTCTTCAGTAATATTTCAGCAAACCCAGAGATTGTCAGTTCAAATCCTGGTACTGACACCACTGTGTGACCCTGAGGAAGTCACTTCACCTGCCTGTGCTGCAAAAAATAAAAGTAATGTAACAAATTGTACCTCAGATGTTGCAAGTTGCTGGAATAAAGGCATAAGTCAAATAGATAAATATGTATTATACACATAGGAACTATTAATTTATTTTCAGTCAAGTCATCTGCAGCAAACCTTTATAAATGAGGGTTTCTCCTTTTTAGATAGTGCAAACTGTTTCTTCTTCATTGAGGTTTTCTCTTGGAGAGCTTTTTTCATTTCATTGAAAATTAAAGCAGCAGCTGTCAAAATATGTAGCTTTCTTATTAATTTTTCAACATTGTGTAAAATAACTTTATAAAGTAACATAAAAGGTTTAAATACTGGTTATCCTTTTACACTAAAATATTACTAAAGAGATACAAAAAAAGTAAAATGCATATGTTCTTTTTCTTTAAGGAGAATAAATATTACTGAAGAAAAAAAAAAAAAAAAACTAAAACAGCCAAATGGGGCTATGCATACGAACTTAAAAGGTTTAAATAAAACAGAAATATATACTTTTATTTTTAACTTCCTTAACTTGTGGAGGGTGTATCCTGTAGCAAAGCCCTAACTTTTTTCGTGAAAGCCCGTTTCAGTCAATAAGTCTTGAAAACAGGTGTAAAGATATTGACAATAAGCTACGCAAACCCACCAAGACATGGAATCGTTTAAATCAAGTATCATTACATCTTCCTTTCTTAAAGAGAAGTAAGGCAGTACTTATAAGCTTACACATATATATATATATATAGACATACATATATATATATATATATATATATATATATCTATATATCTATATATATATGTATATATATATATATATGTATATATATATATATATATATCTCTATATATATCTATATCTATATATATCCATCCATCCATCCATCCATTTTCCAACCCGCTGAATCCGAACACAGGGTCACGGGGGTCTGCTGGAGCCAATCCCAGCCAACACAGGGCACAAGGCAGGGAACCAATACCGGGCAGGGTGCCAACCCACCGCAGGACACACACAAACACACCCACACACCAAGCACACACTAGGGCCAATTTAGAATCGCCAATCCACCTAACCTGCATGTCTTTGGACTGTGGGAGGAAACCGGAGCGCCCGGAGGAAACCCACGCAGACACGGGGAGAACATGCAAACTCCACGCAGGGAGGACCCGGGAAGTGAACCCGGGTCCCCAGATCTCCCAACTGCGAGGCAGCAGCGCTACCCACTGCGCCACCGTATATATATATATATCTATCTATATATATATATATCTATATATATATATCTATATATATATCTAAATCCCCGCGAAGTACTGCTTTTAAATTTTTATTAAGAAATAAAGAAAACCTTTTTATATTGAGGGAAAATATCCCAATAACAATTTGTTAAGGATCTGGTTTTTTGTGAAGCTGACCTCACACAACCTCTCCGCTGTTTTATAAACGAACGCCATAGAAGGTCTTCCTTTTTCGTTGCTTCGCCAACGGAAGCAGCCTTTTTATTTAATCCACGGGTTGTCCTCTGTTTTTTTGTTCGTTTATTACGATTGTTATAGTTCTGTTTGAATACCATGTTGTCAGTTCAGCACTCCAGTTGTAATATGACCAAGCCGTGCAAGCACACTCTTGAGAATGCAACGTATAGTTGTACAGGAGAAAAGCAATCTTGCCTGAAATCAATGGCAACCTTTTGTAGGTCTATGAACTTAATTTAAACTTTAGGTTTACACGGTGCTTTCTTTCCGAAGTACCTGCACTCATGAATATGTCTGTGTGCGTCAGTCGCTCAAATCCCCGCGCTTCGCACTGGCGAAGTACTGCTTTTAAATTTTTATTAAGAAGAAAAGAAAACCTTTTAAAATTGAGGGAAAATATACCAATAACAGTTTGTTAAGGATCTGTTTTTTTGTGAAGCTGCCTTCACTCGAGTGATCACTTCGAGCTGACTTGCTGGCTAACCATAAGTGTTACCTGGTAGGTAACCACACATACAATCAGATTGTGAATCAGACTACGAATGCCGTGAATGTAATTACCCCGATCTACATGCTGTCAAATAAACGAACCACACGCCGTGGCGCAATTTTAGGGGCTTCGCCTCTAGCACTGACGTCCAAGGTTCGATTCCCGTATTGGAGTGAAGTGAGTGGGTGGTTACCTACCAGGTAACGCTTATGGTTGGCCAGCAAGTCAGGTAACATCAGCCACAGTGCCTTCAGTTGTGAGAAGCAGATCATAAAATGGTTGAAAATAGTTTACTGTCAAATAATGCAAAGAGTACGCGACACGTCTTTCCCTCTTATTCTTGGCTCATCAGGCGTACACACTCACTGCACTCGCTTACGGTAATCGAACCTCAGATGTCAGCGCTAGAGGGGCTTCGCAGCGGTGAAGTACTGCTTTTAAATTTTAATTAAGAAGAAAAGAAAACCTTTATAAATTAAGTCTTAAAAAGAGGTCTAAAGATATTGACAATAAGCTACGCAAACCCACCAAGACATGCAATCATTTAAATCAAGGCGCGAGTCGAAAAACACCATGCCATTACCTTTTTAATAAAAGGCGAGCTTTTAAGCCTGAGAAATCACCCCGTAAATGCACACGTTTAATTGCACATGTGTTAATATGTATGCTTACACAGTATTAAAAGACACTCAACAATTACACAGTATTAAAAGACACTCAAAAATTAATGTCATTTACCTTCGTTCCCGCGTTTGACTCATGCTGTAAATCTCTTCCTTGTTTTCAGTTCACGTGATTATGTAGGAGGCATAATACGTGATGACGCGATACGTGACTCCGCCTCCTCCATTAGAGTATATGGACAAAAAACAGGTTCCAGTTATGACCATTACGCGTAGAATTTTGAAATGAAACCTGCCTAACTTTTGTAAGTAAGCTGTAAGGAATGAGCCTGCCAAATTTCAGCCTTCCACCTACACGGGAAGTTGGAGAATTAGTGATGAGTGAGTCAGTCAGTCAGTGAGTCAGTCAGTCAGTGAGGGCTTTGCCTTTTATTAGTATAGATTATTACATTTTCTAGTAAATCTTCTAGTATTCTTAGTTACAGTGTATTTACAGAAGGCTAACTTTATGGCAAAAGCTTTCAGAAGGCAATTAAAGTTACATTTTTTGTTGCAGAGACAACAGAAATACATATTAAAGATGAACTTTAACTTGCACTTTTACAATACGGAGGGATCCATCCCCATGACAGATGCAACTCACTGTGCATCATTAATATAAAATCCTCCCCTGGGTATCTATAATAATAAAAGGCAAAGCCCTCACTGACTGACTGACTGACTCACTGACTCACTCATCACTAATTCTCCAACTTCCCGTGTAGGTGGAAGGCTGAAATTTGGCAGGCTCATTCCTTACAGCTTACTTACAAAAGTTAGGCAGGTTTCATTTCGAAATTCAAAGCGTAATGGTCATAACTGGAACATATTTTTTGTCCATACACTGTAATGGAGGAGGCGGAGTCACGTATCGCGTCATCACGCCTCCTACGTAATTACGTGAACTAAAAACAAGGAAGACATTTACAGCACGAGTCACACGCGGGAACGAAGGTAAATGACGTTAATTTTTGACTGTCTTTTAATACTGTGTAAGCATACATATTAACACGTGCAATTAAACGTGTGCATTTACGGGGTGATTTCTCAGGCTTAAAAGCTCACCTTTTATCAAACGCGGGAAGAAAGGTAACTGACGTTGTTCACTGTCTTTTAATACTGTGTAACCATACATATTAACACATGTCCAATTAAAGGTGTGCATTTACGGGGTGATTTCTCAGGCTTAAAAACTCGCCTTTTACTAAAAAGGTAAATGCAAAACTATTTTCAATCAGTTTATTGAAACGCTCCCGTTAAGGATTGCAATAACATATTCGCGAGATAAAAGAACGAAGTAGGGGGAAATGGAGGAACAGCCGCAAACAGCGAAGAGCAAAAAATTAATTAAACAATTGAGAACGGAGCGAGTTAAGCATACAAGCATGTTCATAAGGGAAACAAAGCACGGTGTAAAACGTAAGTTTCAATTAAGTTTATAGAAACACTCCCGCTGCGGATTGCAATAACATATTCGCGAGATAAAAGTTTAATGAGAAGACACGAGGTATAAACGAACCACACGCCGTGGCGCAATGTTAGGGGCAACAGTTTCAACCATTCTATGATCTGCTTCTCGCAACTGAAAGACGGCACATGGCGGATGTTAGCCGACTTGCTGACCGCAACGTTAGGGGCTTCAACTATGGCGCTGACGCCACATCTCAGTGCCAACACTTTGCAGACTGTACTTAAAAGACACGCCCTCCTCACTGGACAGTTAAAAACACCAATCAAACTAACGATGACATCAAGTATTACCCAATCAAAAGTAGGAAAGGAGGCATCTTCATAAAATGCGTGTGGGATGATTTGCATGAGACGCTGCTTTAAAAAAAAAATGATAAAAAAAATACGGGATAAATCACGTCCAGTATTGATTCAAAACGGGACTCGCAATTTCATTCTCAAACGCGGCACGATTCCGTATTTTAAAGGACGGGTGGCACCCCTACAGTGCCAGGTAACCACCCATACAATCACATTGTGATTCAGACTAGGAATGCAATGAATGTAATTACCCCGATCTACATACAAGGCGAAAGTCTTGCAACATTCAAAGATGATGGTTTGGGATAAGTACACCATACAACATAAAAGAGCTTATGAAGCCTTGAACCGAAAAAAGCAAGATCTCAGAGATCGTAAAAAAAAAAATAGGAGGTAATGTCGTTTTACTCGCTGTAGATTTTAGTCAAACATTACCAGTTATTCCACGAGGGAGACCAGCAGATGAACTCAACGCGTGTTTAAAATCCATGCTTCTCCCACGCTCGGTTATATGTCGCGTGTTCTCGGGTAGGTGCACCAAAAAATGTATACATTTAAGCATGTAATGAGCAAACAAAAAATGAGGTATACCCGAAGGCACTGCAGTAGTACTTAATGTAACTTTACTTCTTAAATGTTAATGTTTTACTGTTTAATATTTATACGCTTCTTATATGTTGTTCAAATTCTTTTATCAAAATACCAGTGACAGCGCAATGCACGATAACATGGAGTGAATACACCATACGCATCCGCCCACGGCTGCCCTGCTGTGCGCAGATAGGAGTTGATTCTACAATAAAATAAAATAAAGATAAAAAGACTAAAACAATCATGACCCATAAAGCGTGTGTGTGTGTATATATGTGTATATATATATGTTGATATGTGGATGTGTATATGTATATATATATATATATATATATATATATATATATATATATATATATATATATATATATATATATATATATATATATGTAGATTTGTATATATATGTGTATATGTGTGTGTGTGTATTTTATATATATAAAACACAGCAACACTCATAACAATGACAACACAATTACATTGACAATCATGTTACGTTATTTTTAAAATGTTTCCTTTTTTTTTCATAACCTCTTTAACACACTACTTCTCCGCTGCGAAGCGCGGGTATTTTGCTAGTTTAATGTATATAATAGCCCAGAGTCAGATATTTGGAAACCATCAAGAGTCTCTGCATAAAATAACTTCATGGCTTGAAAAATATATGTAGAGACAATTTCTGGGCAAAGGCTTTCCGAACCGGACAGGAGCACAAAGAAATGTTTATGTTGTGCGCCTTAGCAATGTCTGCACTGTCTGCACTATGCCCAGCACAGTGCAGGCATAGTGAAAGGCATTTTGTGTGACATGCAGCCTCCTCACTACCTGTGCGCTGTGCGCGTGATCATGAGGCAGAACCGCTTCAACTTAAGCACATATCTGCTGCCAGGACCAGGTGTCAGGACTCCACCGACCCCCACCCAGTCTTCCAACTTGACGCACAGCCTGCCATAAGCTTACATAACTAGGTCCCAGTACCCTCCTCCTCCTCCTCTTCAAGCGTGACGCTGCAGGTTGAATGACGGCTGACCCAGGTGCAGTGAGCAACTTAATCCAGGCAGTCTCCTACTGTTATCACCACCGCCCAATTAGCTTGTTCCTCGGGTCGGGAGGTACTAAGGAGAGAGACTGAGCCTGAGGAGAGGAGGTCTTGGAGTCAGGAGCACTGGCACTGCAGCAGGGTCACTGTGGCCACTACACCACTGCATACACACCAGGGGGACATTACACAGGGACACATTTAAGACTACACAAGTACAGCGTCAGTTGTCCCTCCCCACCAAAAAGGTCCTGGTGATGACGCTACAATGACCAGTCAGACCTTGATGGGAAAGCACTGCACAACAAATGGAAGTTTTCACAGATTTTCGTAAAGCTAACATGACCACACTGGACCTGTTATCTTTCTTACTAGAAACTAATTTAAATGAAATACCTTAAAATATGTGGATGACCCTCAGAAATGCAGCCACTACTCCCGTAACTGTAGCTTCTGCAGAGAGAAGCTTCTCAAAACTGAAGCTCATAAAAAATTACTTGAGGTCGACAGTGTCACAAGACAATGATGATGCAATGATGATCATTAACAGATATGTGTCTAGGAATATATCATACTAGCCAACCCGCGGTATAGCATACGCTGCATAATTATGTATTGATGGGTGAACACTTCCTGAACGACACAGTTGTCCAAACAGAAGTGAAAACAAAACCGAGCCCAGTGCATTTTTTAACTGCCTTCTTTGCCTTGTAGCGCAGTGGTAGTGTTGCTGCTTTGCAGTACAGAGACTGTGGAAGATTTTGGGTTCGCTTCCCGGTTCCTCCCTGTGTGGATAGCGCTTCAAATACTGAAAACACCGGTATATCAATGTAATGTAGTATTATTATTCTTATGTGTCCAGCACTCTCTCTCTCGCGCGCGCGCCTGTATGTGTGTGTGTGTGTGTGTGTGTGTGTCGCTCACTCTCTCTCGCTCGCTCACTCGCTGCACGTGTTCCTGCAGGCATACCAGTAAGTGAATGAAAAGATGGAACTCTGGAGAGAGCAACATACAACTGTCTGTGACTGTCTTCGTGTTAAAGTAAAAGGCAAATTGTCCGCGGCAAACATACTGTTTTACACACTGCATACCAACCCGCGGCGTAGTATACGCCGCATAATCACATTGCTTTTTTAATGTTTTTTAAGCAGAGGGAAAAAAACATTTGCAAAATCCATAACGCTGCTTTCAGTAAGTACAATGCACACACGTTTAATTTGTCGGCCTCTTTTTGCCAGTCGTCTTTTCTGATTTGGGCTGCTTTTGCAGTGTTACCGCTTGTGCATATTAAATCTTGAAATCCTTCGAGTAACTAATTAACTAACTAACACCCACCCACCCACACACACAGCTTGTGTGAAAAAAATGCACCCGTTCTTTCATCATTTTGTTGCAGCCTATCAAAGACTTGCTGATCATGTTTTCTAGACTCAGTATACATTGGGTTTTCACTCAGCGCGGGGGCGCGCATTCATCTCGGATTATTACATCCAGCTAATCTGCTATACAGCTGCATTTGAAAAACCGACTTATTCCGGATGAGTTTCACCGGCATTAATGATTAGGAATCTGGTTGGAACAAAACCCTGCAGCCACAGGGGTTCACCAGGACCGAGATTGGGAAACACTGCCGAACACAGACGAAACCGACTCAGGTGAGGAGTTGGGGCAGGCAAAGTAGTTGCAGCTATTGATTATTCAGTGTTGTTTGCCTGGGTGTCTGATCTGCTTGACGGGATCAGAAATAAAAGGAAAACAACGTGAAGGCAATGTCACAGGTTTTCATGTGGTATAGTGGGTCCACAGCTCCCCTTCAAAAGGCCATTTTTAAATAAATAATCACCACGCTCACAGCGTAGTGAGGGACATGGAAGTGTTGCTGAAAGTCAGCCATGTTGCGAAGAAAAAGTAGTATTGGTGGGCGGAGAAACGTCTTCCGTGTTCCTGCAGGACCATCAAAGAAGACGCATGTTTGTCGCGGATGCGAATTGCTGTATGTAGCGTGTAAAACAGTTTGTTATGGTGCACGCGGTCGTGCATCATAACCGAAAAGTCAACGTGGCTCAGAGGTGCATGTGTACTGTAGCACAGCCGAACATAAATGACAGCATTTTTTCCGAGGCATCGTGTTCGAGTTGGTGGGCGTGGCTCTGCGAGTTGTCGTCGTATCCAATGGTCTTAGAGTTGGTGGGCGTGGCTCCTTCCTGCATGCGCCATGGGCATCTTACTTGTCGGCGGCTTAGTGAATCCACGCCCCTTCTTGCGTGCTTTCCATGGGTGGCTACTTGCGTGCTTTCCATGGGTAGCTACTTGTCAGCGGCTTAGTGAATTATATATATAGATAATGATGTAAATTATTTTGCTGCAAGAAATGCAAGTGGAGCCCGACTTTAAAAAGACTTTATTTGCAATGTTAAGTCCCTCCAATTATCAGCGGCATGTTTCTAATATTATTTATTTATTGTACTTCCTTTTCCTATATAAAGTTTGTAGAGTCTGTTAAATAAGGTATTTACATGCAAAATGGTTCTATTTTGTTATTTTATTTTTCTTTACAAGTTTTGTAGATATTTGTACATAAACAATTTACATGCAATAGACCTCTATTGTTATATTATTATTATTTTATTATTCTATTTACATTTATTTTTAATGAAATAAGTAATTAACCTGTGTTAGTAGCATAATGTGTGTGTTTGTGTCTGTGTATGGTGGTGTGAAGGGAGGGGGGCAGATTTTGTTGCCTGGGGCATCAAGTAGATCAGAAATGGCCCTGTATATTTGACTTGTGTGTATCATTTCAGTTCATCTAAAAATTGTGTGCCTGGATTCTTACACAACACTATAAAACACTAATGTGCTTTTCATTATGTTTCCATCAGGAGCGCAAGCTGGTGTCATTAGCACTACCAAAGGTTTGTACCTTTTATTACGTCAAAAATTTATTTCCTCAATAAAAGTCTGTGTCACTGGTTTTGTGGTGGCCAGTGCTGTGGATATCACCCAGGGATAAAGAGTCATATTTACAGGTTTGAGAAAATCAGGGCATCACTTCCCCTTTATAGGAGAGGTCCTCCCAAAGTCAGTAACAGCTGCTGGTTTCCCTGGGTCTGCTTTCTTTTAATTATATCATGTTTTAACTGCAAGCGTACTTCTGCTATTAATTCACTTCATATTTTAAACTGAAAATTGCTAAATAAAAAATTATGAACCTACATGATACTGAATTAGTGTTACATTTTTATCTGCATTATTTTGAAACACTAAACAAAGTTTAAAAGTTGCATTAAACATTGACACAGTGTTTAGTCCTTCTGCCTCCTAGGTGAAGGAGACTGGTTTGATGCCTAGTAGCAGGAGTTTGCAAGTTCACCTAGCATCTGTGCAAGTTTAATCTCATACCAGTAAAACATTTTGGTACTATTTAAATATAAATAAAACTTTTTAATGTTTTTTTTTACATTAATTCTTTATTGAATTTTTAGAACCAGGTGTTCCTATTCCAAGGTTGCTGGATTTGCCCATAATTATAGTTTCCGCCGTTAGTAGTTTGAACCTCCTTTTTTGATAAGTTGTAGTTTAAGTGGCTTAGGTATTCTCCCCATGTTCATGTAAAACTTCTCCAAATATCTCCAGTTGTTCAAAGATGAGCTATTTACTTACTTAAAATGTTTGAGTGAGTGTGTGTTTGGGCATACTGTTGTACAGTATTATGTCCAGACTTGATCCATAGAAAGAGAGATCTTTGCAATTGAAGAGAAAAAAAAGAATGAATTGAACTCCTCCTACAGCATTACGGAACTAACTCAAAGATGCCTCAGGGATATACTGTAGAAGAAATACAGAACACATGGACAGAACCCAAATGCAAAAAGGAACAATCACAAGCTCTACAGAGACTCTGACTGTGATTTAGTTCTTAAAAGAATCAGAAATCTTTAAACATATTGCACATTCTAAAAAAGAATATCTGAAAGCTCTCACTTGTTCACATCGGCAGATGCTACACCATCCCACTGGAGATGCCAGGATGCAGAAAATGTGGCCACATATTGTAGCTTATGTGCTTCTGAAGAAGCAGGTAACCCTGCACTGGTGTCCACAAGAGGTTGTTCTTGTTATTGATAAGTGACAAAACCAAACAAGACAAAGAAAACCAAAATCCGCAGGAAAAACAGACAGCCTGCTGTGGCAGGAAATAATTTTAGTAACTGATTTGCATATATAGTATTTCTTACATTTCTAAAATTCACCTGTACATAATTTTTAACCCCCCCCCCCCCAATATGTATATGTATATTGTACTTTGTCAGGTGAACAATCAGGCTATTTGCCAACATTTTCTTTCATCTGAATGTGAAGTGCACATTTTCAAAAGATTCCTAAATGTACTGGGACAGTTTATTGCAAAAATGATTCTCCTCATCTGTAAACACTTGCTGTTACATTCTCAGAGAAAAATCTTACAATTCTGTGTGACCTTATACAGAAATTACTAAATTCCCTGTTTCCACATCAAAAAAACAGCAAGATTGTTGTGTTTTTCTTATCAGCAGGTTTAGAAAATGGATGAATGGCTGGATAGATGACATTTCAGTCATAATCCAAAGCTACAGATTTTTAAATATATTTACCTCAGAGTACTTTTGTCACCACCTCAGGTCTGCCACAATCTTGTTGAAGCCACATTACAATGCCATTTAACAGCACTTGCTGCTCACGTCCACTGAATACAGTTTACTTCCATGCATTAAAAAAGCTCCATGTGTAACTTCTTAAACATCAGTTACTATTTTTTATTTATAGCCTTTAGCTGTTAGTATATTCAATGCTCATGTGAAAGGCTATAAATCCACAAAAACAAAATGGACAATATACTGTAAACTTTAGTTGAAAGTTACTTCTCCTACTGTTGTTTTTCTCCTTTCTCTAGTCTACAGAGACTGCAGCCAGCTGCCCAGCAACAGTCCAAGTGGTCTGTATATTATTCAGCCCAAAGATACCCACCCCTTAATGGTGTATTGTGAAATGAACACAACTGGTGGTGGCTGGACTGTCATCCAGAGGAACAGAGGTTCTGGTGAGCTGACCTGGGATGAATCCTGGACAACCTACAAGTATGGCTTTGGGAACATTCTGCAGGACCACTGGTTGGGGATGGAGTACATCTACAAAATAGCATCACAGACAATCTATGAAATCCGTTTTGTTATCTATGATGCATCAAACAATACGAAGTATGCTGATTATAATATGTTCTTAGTGGATAATGAAACAAATGGCTACAAACTGAGATTGGGCAGCTACTTTGGGACTGCAGGAGATGGCATGACTGTAGCAGAAGCCAACAAGCTGCATGACAATAGAAAGTTCTCCACCAAGGATAAGGATCAGGACAATACTAGTGGCAACTGTGCAAGTGGTTATGGGGGATGGTGGTATGATGCATGTTTTGCCTCAAATTTAAATGTAAAGAGTGGCCTGACCTGGCACAATCTCTGCACAAAATGCCTGGGGTCTATCATCCTGATTCGGCCATCCAGTATATGCAGAGGTGCATAAAGAGAAAAGTAGTGGAGTGGTTAGAAGCTCATGAAGAGGCTGAAAGTAAACACTCGCCAGATGTTTACCTCTGATTTTTAGAATAACTGATCCATATGATTTTACCTTTTTAGTGTCAGCTCTACTGTTGGGTTGCAGGCACTCTCATGTGTTTATCATATTTGGACCACATTTAATTTTTGCTTTACATTTATCACTTTGAATTAATTAATTAATCTTCTTCTTGGGTGTCCCTCCATTTATCTGAAAAACGGAATGTGGATCTTTTTGTGAAATCTAGTAAAAATAAAGTTTAAAATTTATGGTAGAAAAGAGTGTCTCTTTATTTCGTTTTGACCATTTCTGCCTCCCTTGCTGTTACAACAATGATTGCCATCACTACTGTAGGTGCTGCGCATGAAGAAGAAAAAAATAACCAGGATATCCAGTTTTTATGTGATAAGAAAACTTGAATTCACTGAGTATTCTGCCTGTGTACATTGTCCGACAAAAAACAATCTAAGCTATCAACACATGGGGCAGAATACAGAAAAATTGTCTTTTTGCATAAATTAAAATGTTCAAGAAAATATTGGAGAGCCTCTTAAGTGGTTGCCAATTCTTTTTTTTTTATATTTTAGAGCAAGGGGTTCACAAGTCACAGGGAAGCTGGTGCTGATCCCAGTATGCCCCTGGCAAAAGGCACAAACAATCCCCGAACAGGGTACTAGCTCATCACAGGGTAAACACACATACACTCAATTCAGAGGCCATATTCTACCTAACTTGCATGTCTTTGAACTGTGGGAAAAAACAGAGCACTCAGACAAAAGCCATATGGGCAAGGGGAAAACCAGTAAACTCCACACAAGAAAACACAAGCGTGGACTCTAGTCTCCATGTTGCAAGGTAGCAGTGTTACCACTACACCGCCATGCACACAACAGCATTGGTATGGATTTACTGTATTAAGGCTATGCCACATTAGACAACTTTTCCAGACAGTCTCATTCTCAGCCTTCTTTTACATAATCATTGCCAGGTGACGGCATGCTCCTGTGAGTACTTATTGTCTAATGTGACATACGTAATGATTGACACCAACTAGTCTGTAACTGGCTAGGGTAAAATCAAACACATTCGATTGGTCTTTGGTCTAAAGGGAAAGCTCTCTGCATGTGAGAGTTGATAACCAAGGAGCATTTAGCTGCAAGTACAATGCATAGAATATAGCAATGAATAAAAAGGAAAATGTGTGTTTTTTAAAAGCTAAAAAATCAATTAGAAAAATAATATCCAATTCTAAAATATTTTTTGAAAAGCTAGCTAATTGAACATTGGAGGCATGTCAGTGACAAATAAACAGATTCTGCTAATGGACCAGGAGATGAAAGAAAGTCTTAAGCAAAATGTCCCAAGGTCAATTCTGGACAAACAAAACCAAAAGCAAAACCCATTATATTAACCAAAATCATAATCAAAAACACTAGCACGAATCAGCACTAACAACCTTTAAAAAGAATGAGAGCATCTGTCCAGGTTTTGCAATGGTCATCATTTTTTTGTTATAGTCTTTCATTTCTGATCCATTATGCATATCATTTATTTTATGTTATGATTTACTTAATTTATATGATGGTTATACCAGTATGCCATTATTTTAAGACTGAGATTTCATCAGAATTCACACATGATTTTCTGACCGCAGACATTTTGTGTGTAGCAACTGCGCTCATTGCTATCATGACCGCCATCATGCTGCGTAATGTCATCAAGAGAACAGCATTTAAGATGGCTACAAGATATGTATGGTGTACAAATCTCTCTCTATATAAAAGCCAAATACCACTGACTCACTCATCACGAAATCTCCCGAACCATAAGGGCTTGGAACTTGAAATTTGGAATGTAGGTTACCCTTGGCCCATAGGTGCTCACTAAGAAACAGTTTTAAAAATTTCGTGGTACAAGCGCGTTCTGTCTGTATGTCTGTCCGCTTTTCACGAGAGAATTACTTAACAGATTTAGATCTGGTTGTTTTCTATAGTTTGCTTCAACTTTCCGGTTGATTTTGCGACTTCTCTCATTGCGCTATGCACCATAGTTCACTTGCGGAACCAACGTATTTATACAAATCTAAGAGAGTGGCCCTGGGCCGAGAGCAGGGGGGCGGGGCCTTCCTCATTCACTCGCCGGTCTCTGTTCGAGTTGGTCTACGTCTCGCCACGCGTTGGAGGGCACCTTGCCTACGCTTAGCTAGTGAAACCTGTTTGTTCAATAGACATTATCATCTACAGATTGTTAAGGAGTAACGTTTGACGGTTTTGAGAGAGAGATTAGAAGTACATGTGTTTAACAGGGTAGCTGCTGATTGCCAGTGATATCATGGCCATGTGCTTTTCTCCCCACACGGGAACACTTTCCCGTCAGAGCTGAACACGATCAGATATAGTGCCAGCGTCTGTTGATTTGTAAAGTTTGTCCTGTTTCACTACTATGTGGGCGCACCCACGGGGTACAGCTATCTTATATACTGTATAAAGCAGAATGTAACCGTGTATGTTATCATCCAGTTGACGCTTAGTAACCACAAGGGAGCGACAGAGAGCCCCAGACACAGCAATACAGTTCACAATATAAGAATATACAGTAATCCCTCGCTATATCGCGCTTCGCCTTTCGCGGCTTCACTCTATCGCGGATTTTATATGTAAGCATATCTATACTAATTAATAAAAGGCAAAGCCCTCACTGACTCACTGACTGACTGACTGACTGACTGACTCATCACTAATTCTGCAACTTCCCGTGTAGGTGGAAGGCTGAAATTTGGCAGGCTGATTCCTTACAGCTTACTTACAAAAGTTAGGCAGGTTTCATTTCGAAATTCAACGCATAATGGTCATAACTGGAACCTCTTTTTTCACAATATATTGTAATGGACGGCAGCTCGATGGCCGTGGGAGGAGGAGTTGAGTGTGACGTCATCACGCCTCCCACGTAATCATGTGAAAAGACTGTGAACGCAGTAGGGAGAAATGAAGGAGGAGCCGCAAACAGCGAAGAACAAAAAATTCATTAAACAATTGAGAAGGGAGCGAAACAATAAGAAGCGAGCGAGTGAAGCATACAAGCATCTTCATAAGGGAAAAAAGCACGGTGTAAAATGCAAGTTTAAATTAAGTTTATAGAAACGCTCCCGCTGCGGATTGCAATAACATATTCGCGAGATAAAAGTTTAATGAGAAGACACGAGGTATAAACGAACCACACGCCGTAGCGCAACGTTAGCGGCTTCACCTCTGACGCTGACATTCGAGATTCGATTCCCGAGAGCGGATGCAGTGAGTGTGTACGCCTGTTTTGGGCTCCCTTGCTTAAAAAGGGGTGTTACTTAGTGCTGACCATATCAGGTGCCCAAACTTTTGCTTCAGGCCCTTTTCATTTTTTCCGTATTTTGTACCTGTGAATGATGGAAATAAAATTGTGATCTTGCTTAAAATATTAAAGAAATGTGTCATCTTAACTATGCCTTGTGGTGATCAGTTCATCTTCTGCTCACTTAACTATTCACAGTAACAGACATTTTAAGCAAGTGTGCCCAAACTTTTGCATGCAGCATCATGTATTGTTTGTCACTATTTATGAACCCTGCTTCATTGAGATTTTGTCTTATATGATGTAAACACAAACATTTTAAAGGGAACTTTATTATTAAACTGACTGTAGCAGACTTGTATGAATAATTACAATTAAACATACAATGAAAATTCAGGGCGACTGTGAATTTGTGTGCACAATGCTGTAATTTTTTTATATCAAGACATCATCTCAGTACAGAGAGAGCATACTGTTAACAATTCATGCTGTCCTAAATGATAGCTCATTAGTTTTTTTGATATTTCCTTAAGGCAGATGCTTCTAAGTTTGTTTATTAATATATTTTTATATTTTTATTTTAATTTAATCTAAATTATTTTAAACATATTATCTGTGTTTACTCCCCATGTAGATATGCAACATGTGGTGAGAATAAACAAAAAGGCAGCAAAACACATAGTAGTTATGGAGCATTTTCTCAATAATAAACAAGATCATCATTTGTCTGAAATGTTATGCTTTGTATTTTTATATTTGGCAATGGAATGTTACAATACACTGTCAATTTATTACATTTCTGAAGGTGTACATTTTTGTATTTTCCATTGCAATTGTTCATAGTGTAAAATGTATCAATGTGGCTGATAGATGGAGGGGCGTTAGACAAGAGTTAAAGTAATGGCAGACGAGACACCTCCTCACCCTGATGCTCAGGCTCTTCTAATAAATATCCCCTTCATGTGCTTTTTATCATTATTGTCATATTTCTATTGTTATTATTAATAACAATATTTGAATGAAACTCAATGTTGACGATCGGTAACAAGTGACAGCAGGTGCTGGCTTTGAGTAACTTGACAGGTAAGGAGCAGAGAAACATTAAATGTGTCAGTGACTGGGATCGTGAAACTGGAAGATGAGTTAAGAATTCAGAAAGGACAACAGCTCAGTCTTAGATTAATTCTATTTACATAAAGCATTTATTCTGCTGTGCTGCAGCCCGGACAACTTCTTATTTACTGATCCCTTGCCAGACTTTGACAAGATGCATTCACAAGGGGCAGATGTTGCTGGCAAAGTCAGATGCTTTTTTGAAAATCTGGGTCCAGATATGCTTATCCAGCTGTTCCTTCTTGCCAGTACTGGAGTGATCTTTATGTCCTCCTCTGTATGAATCCACAAAGTGTCTTTACAACTTTTTTGTCTCATTAATGCAGAAGTCCCGTGGCTCCCACAAATTGCAGATGATGCTATTGATGGTACTGGTTCTGTTTGAAACACAGTTGCATTTAATTATTCACATTACATTATACATTTTGGAAATCAACATATTACATATCAGCTTCAGATTTGAATATTACTGACTACTAACAATGTTTAATGAGAAGTGTCTTGTGCATATACTGTTGTGATGTCCACATTGGCTTTGTAAAGTTCAACGTGAAGGGTCTCTCAGCCTCTCGGACATTATCGAGATAGGTGTACAATGGAAGCTGTATTGTTACAATATGCATGATGCCTTACCCAAAATTTGTTCATCAATTTGATAAAGGTTTTATATGGACATGACTCCACACCATGAAAAGAGGTGTCCCGTGTACATTTTTCATCATGTTTCTCAAAAGTATTTGTTAACTTATAAGTAAGGATATTTTTGGTATAAAATCCTTCTATTCTTTTACAGCTCACAAATATGTGCTCACATTTTGGGAGGGAGAAGAATAAGAAAAAAAAAAAAGCTACTGTGGCTTGTTTCTTAGACGTCCATGAAATAACAGGATCATGATTGGTCAGACTGAAACAATAACCAGTAGTGTGCTGCACCTGTATGGAGGTTCAAGTGCCCAATTAGTGTCACTAAAAGCAATTACACCCATGTCCTCTTCAAATTTCTTAAAACAAAGCTCATAGTCTAAAGTGCCCTTCAGATATGTTAGTACATGTTTAACAGTGATTAGGTCTCCTGTTTGGGGGTTTCCTAATGATTGTGAGATTTTACTGACTATCGAGCAAACGTCACTTCTGGTACACATCATAGCATATATTAGGCTCCACAGTTTCCTGGTATTCATTGTGATCGACAGTACCCTGGATGTCATCATCTTTTTTTGGCTTACATGGTGTATACCTTGGCTTGCAATTTGTCATATGAAACCTTTCAAGAATGTTAAGGATATAGTTCTTCTGATTCATTCTGATCTCTCCATCTTCTTTCTCAAAATTAATGCCTAGGAAGTATGAAATTTTTCTTACATTTTTTTATGCTGAATTGACATTTCATGTTTTCTTTGAACGCACTAAATAGTTCATTATTGCTTGCTGCTATGATTAAGTCATCAGACCAAATAATCAATATAACTAATTTGTTTCCAATTTGCTTTTTATACACATGATGATCTGCTTGATATATCAGGAAGTTTTTTGTTCTAGGTGATCAGGCAGAACCTTGTACCAGTTTCTGCCAGACTTTTACAAGCCATAGAGAGATTTCTTCAACCTGTACACCAGTTCCTACCTGGTCTTAGATTCGATTGTGAAGTCCTCCGGTTGTCCTAAGTAAACTTAAGCATCTATTGGGGAATGCACATGTGTTGTTTTAAAATCCATTTAATAAACTGTAAGGTCATTCTGACTGCTAAATGCATTAATACGCGCACAAACATGACACTGGCATTAGGAGAGAAAGTTTCTTGATAATCTATTCCCTCCACTTGACTGTAGCCTTTAGTACATTTTTACACTTTTGGCTCAGACACAGGAAGCAAAGGGTGATGGTGAGAGAATTCAGAATTGGCCGATGTTAAGAGTGGTGTTGCACAGGGGCAGTGCTAGAGCCGCTGCTATTTTTAATATACTATATAAATGATTTAGATAGGAATATAAGTAACAAGATGGTTAAGTTTGCAGATGATACCAAGACAGGTGGATTAGCAGATAATTTGGAATCCGTTATCTCATTACAGAAGGACTTGGACAGCATACAGTCTTGGGAAGACTTGTGGCAGATGAAATTTAATGTCAGTAAATGTAAAGTATTACACATAGGAAGTAAAAATGTTAGGTCTGAATACACAATGGGCGGTAGGAAAGTCAAGAGTACACCTTATGGGGAGTCCGCTACAGCATATCTTCCAACCTGAGCCTGGAACAGGGGAGAGTCCCGAGGCTTTGGGAAACATCTTGCATCACCCCAGTCCCAAAGGGATCACGTCCTAGTGAGCTGAATGACTTCAGGAATTAATTCTTCCACCATTGCACATACCCACCCTTTTGATTTGAAAGAATTTAGGGCCTCTCTGTAAGTTTGAGGAGTACCACATATCGTCCCGTAACAGCAGTCAGTTGTGATGTTAACTGAGTCATTAAAATCAACTACATAATCGTTTAAATATTTGGCCCCCTTTCTCTCCTTTCTTGTGAATCGATAGTTTTGAATATGATTTAGGCCTGGGCCAGAATTCTCCCCCACATTTTGGACTGCCCTTTTCCTCATCACATTTTGTTCTGAAATATCAGTACCATTCTCTCCTTGGCTCCCACTGTTTTGGTTTCTATATCTATATACTATATCAACTATATACATATTCTTCAGTTTCTGAATTACAGTCATCAGTTTGTGTCTGTTTCGCAATAGGATTAGTTGTGATGAATTTTGCCAATATGTGTTTAAACAATTTATGTTTGACTGGATAATAAACTAGATACACTGAGCTGTTTTTATCGTACCCTAGGAATATACCCTTTTCATATCTGGAATCCAGTTTCTTGTGATTGTGTTAGTACACATAGCAATCTGACACAAATATCCACATTTTAGACAGGTCAGGCCTTTTCCCTGTCAGCATGAAACAGGGTTTATTTTTGGTTTGGTTATTGTATCACCAACTGCGGATGTGTGCAGTATTCTGGACAGCATACGGCCACAAAGTTTTAGATAATCCCTTTCTAATCAGCAGACATCTGACCATATCAAAAAGGATCCTCCAGTACGTTCTGCTGTGCCATTCTGATGACGAAAATAAATGGATGAGGTTTCATGTCTAATACATTTATTGCACAAGAGCAACTGAAAAGCTTCTCTCACTCAGTATCATTATCTGACGTTTTTCACTTCACTTCATTATAGGGTGCAGTCTGCCAAGAATCTCGTTGCTGCCAGCACTGTTTCTGATTTGTATTTAAGGAAGTAGACAAACACTGCCCCTAAAAAGTCATCTATAAATAAGACTACATCTCTAAATCCATCTACAGCAACTGGATCAATTACACCAGCTAAATCAGTATGTACCAGCTCTGGGGGAGCACTGTTCTTATTTCTAATGTTTACAAACTTTCCCTCAGTACATGTATCACAATCTATTTTTGTCTTTTCATTTGGAATTTTCATCCCATTAACAATACCCAGTAGATTCAACAAATCATTAAAATTACAGTGTCCTAGAATTTAATACCATTTCTTAATATTGCAAGATAAAGTGACATTAACTCTTTGTTAATCTGCTATGTCATTAATAAAACCTGAATTACTCTCTAAAGTGTCCCTAGTGTGTGCTTGGTGTGTGGGTGTGTTTGTGTGTGTCCTGCGGTGGGCTGGCACCCTGCCCGGGATTGGTTCCTGCCTTGTGCCCTGTGTTGGCTGGGATTGGCTCCAGCAGACCCCCGTGACCCTGTGTTCGGATTCAGCGGGTTGGAAAATGGATGGATGGATGGATGAATTACTCTGTTTCTGTTGATTTACCGTTCTCAAAGTACAGTCTCTTATGCTCATCTATGTTGAAAATTGTTCCAGCTTTATGTGCCAGCTCGTTCAGTCCCTTTTGAACTTCAAACTGGCACCATTAGTTGTAGCTGCTTTCATTGAGAATATACCTTGTGTGATATACTAGAATAGACAGAGCCTTCTCCAAAGTGGTTTTGACGTATCTTTCTCTGTTGTTCTACATGTATATCGTTGCATTTTAGGGTAATGTTGTTTCTTGTTCCGTCGGCCAGTTCCATATTAATGCGTTTTTGGTTTCAAATGTCTCATCAAATCTGACAAATTTATCTTTTTCTGTTATAATGTCATATAATTATGACAGATGCTTTGACTGATTTTAAATGTGTATGTATGTATGTTGTTCTTTCCAGTTTCTTCACCTTCTGCAGCCTGTTTCGCTTAATCTTTGGGTTTTTGTCTCCTGCACCTTTCATCACTGTGCATTGAACTACACCATTTTGTCGCTATCTTTTTGGGACATTCTCACGTTGTGAATTACCGATTTTGTAACAACTTACAGTCCCCAGAGAGACATCTACCTTCATTACATTGTCTTATTTTTGTTTAGCATTACAGTTTTCTGTCTCCTCATAACTTCATAATGCACTACTCTTCAATTGGGTGAATATCATACCATCATTATTCTGTGTGATGTAACGAAAGGTTTGGATGATTCCAGCAGACCGTTCAGAATCACAGCTATTATTAGTCTGTAACTTAAGTTTTTTTTCGTGTTTCTCAGAGCTGTTACTGCCTTTTCTGTTTCTGGGCTTACCATGACTGGCATAGTGTCCTTGGAAAATCTGTAAGGCTTTACTTCCAACATCTGTTCCTTTCATCATAACTAAAGAAAGGTTTTTCTGATCGAGAAACTGAACCATCTTGGCATAAAACTTTCACTCTTATCTGGGTCATCAAATAAGATTTTTTCAGGTTTAATACTCTTAGGTGTGAGAGGAATTTTGCTTCCCATATGTTGTAATTATTTTCATCTCCATCGAATACTGACCTCTGCTGTCTGCTCCCTGTGTCGTGCCCGGGTCTATAACCTGTTGGGTTTTTCAGTATTTAACAGAGATACAGAGGATGTTTAAAGAATAAAATCCTTTAATACTTTTACAACTCACAAACATGTGCTCTCACTTCAGTACTTCTTGAGTGCTAGAAAAATATTTTTAAAAATCCAATAACATTCATGTGAGAGCATAACTTGACCATAACATAACTGTTTTTTAAATGTCTTGTATTTTTGCTGAGACAGTATTGTATGTGCGAGGCCTACGGAACTCATGTCGGAATACTGCACAGATGGAGAAGGGTCACTGCTTTTACTGTTGAGCCAAGGAAGATCTGCAACTGACTGGCTGACCAAATCGGCTTCCGACTGCAAGGCGTCATGGCGCGAGTGTGCCTCAAGATCACGTGACAGGCACATTTTAAACAAGCCTGGAAGCAGCGCTTCAAACATGTGCGCTTTGAAAGCTCAAAATGGCATTGACACATCAGTATCGAGTGGCCCACCACTAGCTTCGACTGCCATATGAAGGGTCTGTCAATCTCACAGCAGAGCCAAAGAGCTTTTATTTTGTTCCTATGAGCTAAGGTTGGCTCCTGATTTATTTAAGGTGGAGCCTTATTAATTGGGATGAGGTGTTTTTAGGTACGTTGACGCATAATGTGCAAAGCACTATTGCGATAGCACTCGGGGCTTAATCTGGGATCCTGAGTTGATTTGTCTTGTGGTGGCTGCAGCAATGTGCTCTATCAGCATGTGCTCCTAACCTCTCTCTCTCTCCAGCAAGCCAAATTGCCGCCTACTAACAATATGTAAAGTTGTTTATAATCAATAATCATTTCATACTCGTTGTTAAACACAACGTAAACAGTTATAAAACTATAAACAGTTGCACACATATATAAACAACAATACCTGGAAGAATACGAATGCGATGCAACGGAAGCTCCTGCACGCGTTCTGGGGTATTTGCTCCTGTTCCTAACCTTCTTCCAGCAAGCAAAATTCCCGCCTATTTAAGACAGGAGTCCACATAATTGCGTCCTGGGCAGCAGCCTGAAACACTCGCTCTCCCAATAACTGTTCCTACGTATGCTAAACAAAAATTGAACAATATGGGGCACAACAATTTTGGGGAAATATAAATTACTTATATTTTATATATATATATATATATATATATACAGTATAGTAAAAGTAACCATTAAATTAACCCTGTATATAAATCCATTAAATTAACACTGTCACCCTGTCACTGCAACAAACTTTGTCTTTCACTTCTGCTATTCCCTAACATTTGGCGTTACTGAATAGATTTGCAAGTCTCATTTTATGAAAATTAAAACAAACAGACATGCGTCAGGAAGTAATTAATTACAAAAGTATTAGTTGCCAGTTGCAAATTGTCAGTTTGGGTATATGAAGTGTATGTATTTGTGTGTGTGTGTGTGAGTGAGTAAATGAGGAGAGGTCCTTGTAAAGGACTAGCAGAATATACACCAGAATCGTATATTTTCAAACCTGTTCATTTTAATTGAAGAGTAGAGATTGTACCTATTTTACCGATTCTTTTGTTATTTAGCCACATAAGCCTTTGGAGTATAGTTATTTAATAATTATATTTTGTAGTATAGTTACTTAATTGTTATTTAGCTACTATATTTTGTAGTAGAGTTACTCAGTAGTTATTTAGCATTTGTACATAGGACAGTTTTTCTTTTTCATTATTTTTGAGAGTGTTTTGTTTTGAATTCTCCACCTGTGTTTGTTTTCGGCATAGAACTGTCCATCCATCCATCCATTTTCCAACCCGCTGAATCCGAACACAGGGTCACGGGGTTCTGCTGGAGCCAATCCCAGCCAACACAGGGCACAAGGCAGGAACCAATCCTGGGCAGGGTGCCAACCCACCGCAGGGCATAGAACTGTATTTTTGGGAATACCTATTTTGGCACTATAAATATTTTTCACCATATAAACTGAATATTTTTAACTGAGCTGTGCTGGTAAATAAAAATGGCACTTTTTATCCTCAGCTGCTGCCTCTCTGGCATTTTTTTTTTTTTTTGCTTCTCACTTATACCTTTGGTCCCATTCGGTTCAGACAACTGGCAGGCCATCTGCTCTGCAGTTGGCTTGTGACAATGTATGAAAGAGAAAAAAGTTTTTAATGTGAAGAAAACTGAGATTGTGATATTTGGGCTCTCCAACCTCCATAGTGCCTCTGACTGTAATTTTGGTTCACTAGCACTATATATTAAATCCAGTGCTTTGAACTTAGGAGTGATATTTGCTAGCAATCTCAAATTAGATAAACATTCAAATTCTGTTATTAAGGCCTGTTTTTTTTAAACTACAGGTGTTAGCTAAGACCAAGACCTTTTTGTTTGTTGCTGATCTTAAAAAGGTGATTCACGCCTTTATTTCTTCGAACTGGACTACTGTAACTGGTTATTCAGTGGAGTTACCCAGCAATCCTTTCTCAGCTACTGTATAGCTGGTCCAAATGCTGTCTGCATGTGCAGTTTTTTTATTTCCCTTGGTTTTCCTCTCACATCCCAAATGTGTGTGTTAGGTTAATTGGTGACATTAAACTGGCTGTTTGAGCAACTCTTGGTTGCTTTGCTATGTTCTGGCCCAGTACAAACATGAACTAGATTAAAGGAGTTTGTTAAAGAAACAATAGCTGTGACCATTTACGGTATCCTGGGATACTGTTTAAAGGCAAATGGGCATGGTCCATTGAGCTGTGAGGTTGTTTCCTCTTGGCTTGATTGTGGTGGAGTGTGATTGCTGCAGTGGCTATTTTGCATGTAGATTTCAACATATAGCTGGCTGACTGCTGTTCTTTAAGTGTTTTAAATTATTTTTCAGTAGACTTTGGTATTCTAGATGCTATTCCAGTTTACTTAAATTAGATTTTTGAAATTTATGTAAGGTATGGTGTATACACACCATGTATTGTTTGCACGGTGGTCTGCACATGTCTTAATGTACGTCTAAGGGTCATGGAAGGCAATCTACGTGTTAAACTGACTGGAGACTTTGAATTGGCTTATGAATGAATGTGGGAATGTCCATAATTCTAACCTATGATGGGCTGACATTCTGTTCAAGGTTGTTAGCTGCCTTGTACAAGATGATGTAGGGATGGTGTCCAAATGTTTGAGACCAAGAATCACATTAAGCAGGTTCAGGAAATTAATGGATCAGTGGAAATTGCACATATACAGGTGCTGGTCATAAAATTAGAATATCATGACAAAGTTGATTTATTTCAGTAATTCCATTCAAAAAGTGAAACTTGTATATTAGATTCATTCATTACACACAGACTGATGTATTTCAAATGTTTATTTCTTTTAATGTTGATGATTATAACTAACAACTAATGAAAGTCCCAAATTCAGTATCTCGGAAAATTAGAATATCAATTAAGACCAATGCAAAAAAAGGATTTTTAGAAATGTTGGCCAACTGAAAGGTATGAACATGAAAAGTATGAGCATGTACAGCACTCAATATTTAGTTGGGGCTCCTTTGGCCTGGATTACTGCAGCAATGCGGTGTGGCATGGAGTCGATCAGTCTGTGGCACTGCTCAGGTGTTATGAGAGCCATGTTGCTCTGATAGTGGCCTTCAGCTCTTCTGAATTGTTGGGTCTGGCGTATTGCATCTTCCTCTTCACAATACCCCATAGATTTTCTATGGGGTTAAGGTCAGGCGAGTTTGCTGGCCAATCAACAACAGGGATACCATGGTCCTTAAACAGGTACTGGTAGCTTTGGCACTGTGTGCAGGTGCCAGGTCCTGTTGGAAAATGAAATCTGCATCTCCATAAAGTTCATCAGCAGCAGGAAGCATGAAGTGCTCTAAAACTTCCTGGTAGACGGCTGCGTTGACCTTGGACCAACACCAGCAGATGACATGGCACCCCAAACTATCACTGACTGTGGAAACTTTACACTGGACCTCACGCAATGTGGATTCTGGGCCTCTCCTCTCTTCCTCCAGACTCTGAGAACTTGATTTCCAAAGGATATGCAAAATTTACTTTCATCAGAGAACATAACTTTGGACCACTCAGCAGCAGTCCAGTCCTTTTTGTCTTTAGCCCAGGCGAGACGCTTCTGACGCTGTCTCTTGTTCAAGAGTGGCTTGACACAAGGAATGCGACAGCTGAAACCCATGTCTTGCATACGTCTGTGCGTGGTGGTTCTTGAAGCACTGACTCCAGCTGCAGTCCACTCTTTGTAAATCTCCCCCACATTTTTGAATGGGTTTTGTTTCACAATCCTCTCCAGGGTGCGGTTATCCCTATTGCTTGTACACTTTTTTCTACCACATCTTGTCCTTCCCTTCACCTCTCTATCAATGTGCTTGGACACAGATCTCTGTGAACAGCCAGCCTCTTTAGCAATGACCTTTTGTGTCTTGCCCTCCTTGTGCAAGGTGTCAATGGTCGTCTTTTGGACAACTGTCAAGTCAGCAGTCTTCCCCATGATTGTGTAGCCTACAGAACTAGACTGAGAGACCATTTAAAGGCTTTTGCAGGTGTTTTGAGTTAATTAGCTGATTAGAGTGTGGCACCAGGTGTCTTCAATATTGAACCTTTTCACAATATTCTAATTTTCCGAGATACTGAATTTGGGACTTTCATTAGTTGTCAGTTATAATCATCAACATTAAAAGAAATAAACATTTGAAATACATCAGTCTGTGTGTAATGAATGAATCTAATATACAAGTTTCACTTTTTGAATGGAATTACTAAAATAAATCAACTTTGTCATGATATTCTAATTTTATGACCAGCACCTATAATTCACCTCCTAGAGGCATTTGTTAGATTTTAGTCATGTATTGTGAGGTAGCCATCTGAGTTCTTTTTATTTCAGGGTGTACTTTTTCAAGCTTTCTGTGTGCTACTTTGTAAAGCTATGGTATTGTTTTTATAACAACTAGCTAACCCGCGGCGTAGCATACGCCACATAATTATTTATTGATGGGTGAACACTTCCTGAAAGACACAGTTGTCCAAATGGGGTGGGTTTGAGGATACGACTGTGAGTGAATGAAAAAATGGAACTCTGGAGAGAGCAACATACAATTGTCCGGGACTGAAAACTGGTTTTGGCAGATACAGGCATATCTTTTTGAAAGTTTGTCCCTGTGCCTTATTAATTGTCATTGCAAAGGCCAATCTAACAGGAAATTGTCTGCGTGTAAAAGTAAAAGGCAAATTTGAATCTGATGGGGTCAGGGAAATCTGGACAGTTTGTGAGGTAGCAGCTGCGATTGTTTTACACTCTAGTACATTGCCGTGAATGCTGGTAACAGTCAGTCTAGTGCCTTTACAGAGACTTCTTGCTGGCATGAGGTTGCTAAGAAGCATGACGACTGAACCAATTTTAAGTTTGAGTTTATGCGGAGGCATGCGAGTGGGAGTAAGACTGCTAAGAAATTCTTCAGGGAATGAAAGTTGATGTGCGGGATCATCTGTGGAATCAACACTGGTGAAAGTTACTTCATCGGTAGGGATAAGTTTCAGTACTTGTTCATTAAGGTGTTGCGAGTCTTTGTTGGTGGCGCTTAATATAGCTTGCGTACTGAGTTGTTCCGGAGTCACAGTTGAGAAGTTGATGTCGCCACATAGTTGTTGAACGGGATCGAGTTGGCGGACGGGGCTCTGTCTTGCGTGCGTGCATATCCCATGGTCGGGCGACTTGGTGGATTATATATAGAAAAGCAGCCGGAACCGAAAAGAACAATGAAAAGTCAACATGGCTCAGAGGTGCATGTGGACTGTAGCAGAGACGAAAGCGACTGAGGCGGTGTTTGGTGAGGTGCTGCGTGCCTCAAGAGCGAGGGTGGACGCGGGAGGAGGGTTAGAGTTGGTGGGCGGGGCTCTGTTGTGCATATCCCATGGTCTTAGAGTTGGTGGGCGGGGCTCTGTCATGCATATCCCATGGTCTCTGTCTTGCATGCCACGGTCGGCTGCTTAGTGAATTGTTGGTGGGCGGGGCTCTATGAGTTGGGGGCGTGGCTCTGTCTTGCGTGCGTCTTGCTTGCCATAGACTTAGTGAATTATATATTTTCTTAGTTAATCAGAAGTGTGTGGACAGGGGGATCTCGCTGTTGATAGTGCTGCTGCCTTATGGATCCAGTGTCCTCAACTTGAATCTCTGTTTTCCAACATTGCATAGATTCCCCCATAACCCCTTGTAATGGATTGTATGCATGGACTGGCATCCTGGCCGGGACTTAACAAGGACCTTTACCCAGCTGGGAGGCCAGTATAATGGAAGGAGAGTTGAAGACAATTTATTCAGGTCACTTTCTTCCCCAAAACACTAGGTGGTAGTGTCCCTGCATTATGGTACCTGTTCAGATACCCGCAGAATATGTTGGGACCTATAGTTCCATGGAACAACCTTGTTGAGTTCTGTGGGTGCTGCCAGGAGATGCTAAAGTGTTTAATGGTGCCTATCTATCTATCTATCTATCTATCTATCTATCTATCTATCTATCTATCTATCTATCTATCTATCTATCTGACGGGCACACTCGTGACACTGGCAGTACTTCCAGGTTCTGTATAAAAGAAGCAGCCTCGCTCCAGTCCAGCAAGCCTGAGTCAGGTGGAAGTGGACAAAGCTTCCATGGAGGAGAGGAGGAGAGAAAGAAAAAGAGATTGAAGAGTTTGTTGTGTTTGCTTGTGCCCTTTTGAAATCGGTGTACAAGGTATTCACAACGTTAATCCCTTAAATTAAACTGGGGCTTATGTCTGTGCAGTTGTGTCTGGAATTTGGGATGATGCAATGCCCCCTGGCAGTCACACCTTTAACATGCAGGGTAGGTTCATTAACCAGGCTGACGCTGTGATGGTATATACATGACTGGGCCATGTGATGGACTGGTGCCTGCTCAGGGCTCTTCCCTGCCTTACTTCCAAAGCTACTGGGATTAGCTCTGGCCTTCTGCAGTCCTGAACTGCAAGAGCAGCGTTTGGGGGTGGCAAGTGGGGTGACCACCCCAGGCCCCGCGCATAAGGGGGCCCTGCTTTTGAGGTCCGCGTGTCCCATTCAAGCGGATTTGTCAAGTTATATTCTCCAGTATAGATCAACCATTTCTCAAGACAGGCTTTGTGGTCTTACGATCCTATCTATAGAAAAAGACATTGCATCCAGATTATGAAGATGTCATCAGCGAGTTTTCCAATCGGAAAGCAAGAAAAGTGGATTTTCGTCTCTGAACCTGGAAACCAATAAGAGATTTCATGATAATACCTCTACTTTAATTTCACACTTTCTGTCGAAACACTGAAACTCACATTTTATTTGTAGGCCATAAACATGTCCGAATATTAATTCACAAAAAAATGTATCGCTAATGATAACTGGCTGACATGACATCAATGTGAGTTATGACTATAACATCCTGCATATCAAGCCTCAGATAATGAGAAAATCCAGGGTAGGTACAACATTATTTTTATTAAATTTGCACACAAGTTTATACAGTCCACACACATCGGTAACAGCGTTTGACGTAACCGGCCCCAAAATGGGGTTGGTCAGCCCTAGGCCCCACACACCCCTAAGGCCGCCTCTGCTGAACTGGATTAAGCAGGTGTCAAAATGATATAACATAAAATAATTACAAGTATTATTTTCTTTTATACAGCACATTAAAACTCCAAGAAATAAAATTTTACTTCAGTCTGTGCACTGTTTATCTAAAATGCAACTTTTGTAATTTTGGGTGCTACAGCATTTAACATTAACCAGGCTTCACTTCACTTTGCAGTAAAGTCTTAAAGTGGAGTTGCTCGCTGAATAGCCTCCTAGAAAACCACACATATTAATTATTATTCATCTATTCTCATTTATCAGTATATTTTATACAATACTAGACTGTATGTGTTAATCTTGTGCTAATCTTTAGCTGGTTTAATTGCCACACTAATGTTCTTCACAAGTTGTGAGTGATGACAACAGGACTAAGTAACTTTTCTTATAACTTATAAAACCTGCGAGTTTGAGACACAAAGTGGACCAGCTTCGCATGGCAGCGTTTACTACTTTGCTGTTCTGTGTCTGCATATGGTAAACATAGCCACACTGAATGGCATCTGCTCTGTCTTTAGAACAACATCACTTAGTTGGAGTATGGATTCATCATGGAGCAACCTCTCCAGTGTGTGCCACAAATGTTGTAAATTAACTGCTGGTGTTATTTTCTACTTTTAAAGGCTGATTACACCCCAAATCCATTCCATTTCTACTTGATTGCATCAAAGACTGTTGAATAAATTAAATTCACTGTCAAGTCCCTAGAATCATTCAAGTATCTTTCTAACTTTGTGGCATTAAGTAGTATTCTACTAAAAAGCCATTTATAGTTGGAGGAACTGTTGTTATCAAAGAATGTGCCTAAAGGACAATGCTGTTCTTAAATGCAGTTATTGTACATTCAAACACTGCTTTCTTTGTATCAAGGGAAACCACATGGTTTAAAAAATATACATGTTGCACATTTACTACCACTCTGCATTGTTGACATCTAGCGGGATTCATTGGCAGACCCATGTGGATAGTTGCAGTGTATTTTTGATAGTACCAAACTAGCAGTGGATCAAGACCAGACTACATAGTATGGATCTAAGTTGAGATGATCCTCTGGGGTAAGTGCTGTCTGTGAACAGCAGAATAAGATTAGTACCAAGTTTAACCAACTAACTAACTAACTAAGTTTAACTAGTCATGTTTTGGCTTTGTGTTCGTCTTTAGTTTGCTCAGCTGGCCATCTGATTGAAAGTTAACGGTGGAGCATTGGCAATTAACGGCTTGCCCTCTTTCAATTGACAATGTCCTGCTGCACTTTCCTCTTGATTTAAAGGAACAGAACTCTGGGAAGAAGTATGTTCTTGTGTAAACTCAAAAAATAATTGCAGTCGTTATGATACAGTGCATCTGGAAAGTATTCACGGCGCATCACTTTTTCCACATTTTGTTATGTTACAGCCTTATTCCAAAATGGATTAAATTCATTTTTTTCCTCAGAATTCTACACACAACACCCCATAATGACAACGTGAAAAAAAGTTTGAGGTTTTTGCAAATTTATTAAAAATAAAAAAATTGAGAAAGCACATGTACATAAGTATTCACAGCCTTTGCCGTGAAGCTCGAAATTGAGCTCAGGTGCATCCTGTTTCCCCCTGATCATCCTTGAGATGTTTTCTGCAGCTTAATTGGAGTCCACCTGTGGTAAATTCAGTTGATTGGACATGATTTGGAAAGGCACACACCTGTCTATATAAGGTCCCACAGCTGACAGTTCATGTCAGACCACAAACCAAGCATGAAGTCAAAGGAATTGTCTGTAGACCTCCGAGACAGGATTGTCTCGAGGTACAAGTCTGGGGAAGGTTACAGAAAAATTTCTGCTGCTTTGAAAGTCCCAATGAGCACAATGGCCTCCATCATCCGTAAGTGGAAGAAGTTTGAAACCACCAGGACTCTTCCTAGAGCTGGCCGGCCATCTAAACTGAGCGATCGGGGGAGAAGGGCCTTAGTCAGGGAGGTGACCAAGAACCCGATGGTCACTCTGTCAGAGCTCCAGAAGTCCTCTGTGGAGAGAGGAGAACCTTCCAGAAGGACAACCATCTCTGCAGCAATCCACCAATCAGGCCTGTATGGTACAGTGGCTAGACGGAAGCCACTCCTTAGTAAAAGGCACATGGCAGCCCGCCTGGAGTTTGCCAAAAGGCACCTGAAGGACTCTCAGACAATGAGAAAGAAAATTCTCTGGTCTGATGAGACAAAGATTGAACTCTTTGGTGTGAATGCCAGGCGTCACGTTAGAGGAAACCAGGCACCATCCCTACAGTGAAGCATGGTGGTGGCAGCATCATGCTGTGGGGATGTTTTTCAGCGGCAGGAACTGGGAGACTAATCAGGATAAAGGGAAAGATGACAGCAGCAATGTACAGAGACATCCTGGATGAAAACCTGCTCCAGAGCGCTCTTGACCTCAGACTGGGGTGACGGTTCATCTTTCAGCAGGACAACGACCCTAAGCACACAGCCAAGATATCAAAGGAGTGGCTTCAGGACAACTCTGTGAATGTCCTTGAGTGGCCCAGCCAGAGCCCAGACTTGACTCCGATTGAACATCTCTGGAGAGATCTTAAAATGGCTGTGCACTGACGCTTCCCATCCAACCTGATGGAGCTTGAGAGGTGCTGCAAAGAGGAATGGGCGAAACTGGCCAAGGATAGGTGTGCCAAGCTTGTGGCATCATATTCAAAAAGACTTGAGGCTGTAATTGCTGCCAAAGGTGCATCGACAAAGTATTGAGCAAAGGCTGTGAATACTTATGTACATGTGATTTCTCAGTTTTTTTATTTTTAATAAATTTGCAAAAACCTCAAGTAAACTTTTCTCACGTTGTCATTATGGGGTGTTGTGTGTAGAATTCTGAGGAAAAAAATGAATTTAATCCATTTTGGAATAAGGCTGTAACATAACAAAATGTGGAAAAAGTGATGCGCTGTGAATACTTTCCGGATGTACTGTACATTAGATGGGCTGTCATTATTGTAAATGTTATTTACTTCAAGCTTATGAAGAAGTCCAGAAATCCCTATACAGAAAGCAATGATGATCAAAGGTAAATGATAGTTGAATCATATCTGGCGCATAATTGTCTCTTTGTAGCTCAAGGCCGGATCTTCCATCAGGGTGACTGGGGTGTGCACACTGGGGCTTTGACATGAGTCCAGCTGTCACCAAAGTACATAAAATACCGAGGCAGAAGTGGAACGATATTCATAAAGAATGTCTCATCACAGTGCAAACTATACAGTAGTGAACAAGCTCTATATACTACATATTGTGAAAGATCTCTTATCAGATCTTGAGGACACCCACAAAGATTCCTTCATGACACTCAAGAGGAATACAGTATAAGAAGAAACTCGCAGCATCTTTCAATGTGCACTTTCCCAACCGGTTGTTGGGCAGTATCGTATATGGTACAAACGTAAAATGTTTTCCACATGTTTTATGGTACATCTGTCTGGTGTGAGTGGAATTCGTTTTGTAACATTGCCCACCATACTAAGTTTGTTTAAACCTGTTCACAAGGTGATGTAATTAGTATGCCACTTTGTTCAACTTCTGTGACTCCCAGAAGCACACTGCAACTTCACTTTATCTTAGTCTGTTGATAATCAGCAATTCTGAGGCACACTACAACAGCTAAACCTGAAAGTTAGCCTTCTTACTGTAAATATATACTAAAAGCAGACCAGCATGCAGGCTCATAGCAAACTGCAACTGACCCATGGGGTTTTGCCATATTAGGAAGGACCTGAGATTATATAAAAGAAACAAAATGTTTTTCAAGTCACCCAGGATCAGTTGCAGTTGCACTTTAATTGTCAGACCATATTCCCTTAGATGGAAGATAAGATAAAGCCTGTTTTATCAGTTAGATGGTGAAAGTGTGAAAGGTGGGTGGTAAGTCATTATAGAATGTAAACTAATTCAATTAGAAGGTGCAATGAGAAGTAAAGCAAAATGACACTTTTTATTGGTTAAATAAAAAGATTACAATATGCAAACTTTCGAGGCAGCTCAAGCAGGCCCTTTCATCAGGCAGTTCATAGTTAGAGTTAGAGAGTGAAACTGTGAAAGTTGGGTGGTAAGTCATTACAGAGTGTAAACTAAAATGACTGAGGTCATTGTAGTATTAAATTAGCCCGGGCTCAATGCAAAATGTGCAAACATTTCTTGACATGGTGGGATATTATAGGATGTTGTCAGACATGTGAAACCCAGGAGCACCTCACAGGTTGTTAAAAGGTAGGTACCGTAAGGAAAGGTGAGGATGCAACACAGTTCTGAACTTTCTTTCCCTGCTTGTCTCTAGAATATGGGAGGATGCCCCAGAGGACCACCAACAGCACTTTCACCCTGCTAACGTAAGATACATCTCTTCCAGGCCTTACATTATATAATGTAGAAGGACAACTAAATTCAGGGTTCACTTTAGGAGAAGCTTCAGATAAGGCTCCCCTATTCTACAAAAAAAAAAGCTTTATGAAGCTGGTAATAGCACTTTTTCAGCACAAAGGCCCAGTTGGGAGGGAACACTTACCTATTTTTGATTAACATGCAGTGAACTGCCTTTCATTAAGTGAAGTTTACCAAAACTGGATGCCAAATACCTTTTTGGCTCCCTCAGTTTTTCTTTCACTGTATTTAGTATTTATTAACCTTTTCCAAAAGGGAGTTTCATCCATTAGGCAGATTGTGCAGAAAAAAAATCCTCAGTGCTACCATTTGATCCCAAAAAACAAAGTCACTTTCTTTGATCTTTATACTTACCCTGAACTTCATTCTTACAAGTAATCTTCTGTATTCATATACTAATATTATGGATTATAATTATTGATTTAGTCAGTGGTGATAGTATGTTATAACTTTTAAATATGTGGTTCTTGTTCAGCTGAATAAATGACAAAACAATTGTGTTGTATTTCAGGTAAGTATTTGATGCAGGGCAGCAGAGACAAATACAATTGACAACTACTTTATATGAAACAATATAAAAGAGCAGTCTGAAGCAATAAAAGTAACAAAGGATACATGTATTACCTTATATGGATATACTCTATACAAGGCGGGGTATACAACCCTTTATTTGCCAAAATAAGTAATTTTTTAATAAAAGACAAAACAACTAAGAAGTCCTATTCTACACTTCTCACCCCGAGACACTCTTCAGAAACTTCTAGCAGAGGTGTAAGGGCTTACCTGGGATTACTGCAATTCCCCTCAATTGTATCCAGCTCAGCCCCAGTAGGTTCTGTCTCTGAAACATCGGCAATAACGGGTATGGATGTTTCCCATTTCACTGCACCAGTTTCCGCTTCACCAACCAGATCAGATTACACCCATGTGGCTAACAATTGGTTTACTTTCTGTTTCATCACCTTGTCTTTTACCCGTACGAGGTACAGGACATTGCCCAATTTTTTTATAATTGTATCTGGCACCCAACTTGAGCCTTCTCCACCCCAATACATTCTAACTAACACACTCTGTTGGGGAATAAATTCTCTAGTTCCCTCTTGGTTTTCAGTATCCTTTCGTTTCTCTCTCATAATTTTGTAAAAAGGTTGCTTCATTGTAAACCACGTCTACGACCATGACCACAACCATGTCTATTCAGAAACATCTACTGGGGCCTTTCCTGTTTTAGCATGTAGTGTGGTACAATAAGCAAACATGCAAGCTCTAATGATCTCTGGCACCCTGTTTATTTTTCAAATTCTAATTTGATTCTTTGCACCATACTGTATGTTCTAGAGCTCCATTGCTTTGTGGACAATATGGTGCTGAAGTCTTGTGTCTTACTGCATTTAGTCTAAGAAACTCGTCAAATTCAGCAGAATTGAATTATGGACCATTGTCTCATATCATCTCATCCAGAAGACCATAGGCAGCAAATTGTTTTCTCAAAACCTCAACCAACCTAGTGGTAGCAATCTGGCCACACCTAGAATAGGCATCCACTAACAAGAAAAACATCTTTTTCCACAAAAATCTAAGTGAAGTTTCTGTCAGGGTCTTTCACCCCAACTCTAAGAATGTATATGTGCTTTTTCTAGCAGACTCCCGTTTTCATGACAAGGATCTGCACACAGCCACCATTTCCTTTATCTGTCTATCCAATCCTGGCCTCCAAATATAACTCCAGGCTATCGCTTTTTTCCTATTCCTGAGAGCTCCCCATGTACAGTTGTGCTTGAAAGTTTGTGAACCCTTTAGAATTTTCTATATTTCTGCATAAATATGACCTAAAACATCATCAGATTTTCACTCAAGTCCTAAAAGTAGATAAAGAGAAACCAGTTAAACAAATGAGACAAAAATATTAGACTTGGGTCATTTATTTATTGAGGAAAATGATTGAATATTACATATTTGTGAGTGGCAAAAGTATGTGAACCTCTAGGATTAGCAGTTAGTTTGAAGGAGAAAGTAGAGTCAGGTGTTTTCAATCAATGGGATGACAATCAAGTGTGAGTGGGCACCCTGTGTTATTTAAAGAACAGAGATCTATCAAAGTCTGCTCTTCACAACACATGTTTGTGGAAGTGTATCATGGCATGAACAAAGGAGATTTCTGAGGACCTCAGAAAAACAGTTGTTGATGCTCATCAGGCTGGAAAAGGTTACAAAACCATCTCTAAAGAGTTTGGACTCCACCAATCCACAGTCAGACAGATTGTGTACAAATGGAGGAAATTCAAGACCATTGTTTACCCTCCTCAGGAGTGGTCGACCAACAAAGATCACTCCAAGAGCAAGGCATGTAATAGTCGGCGAGGTCACAAGGGACCCCAGGGTAACTTCTAAGCAACGGAAGGCCTCTCTCACATTGGCTAATGTTCATGTTCATGAGTCCATCATCAGGAGAACACTAAACAACAAAGGTGTGCATGGCAGGGTTGCAAGGAGAAAGCCACTGCTCTCCAAAAAAACATTGCTGCTCGTCTGCAGTTTGCTAAAGATCACGTGGACAAACCAGAAGGCTATTGGAAGAATGTTTTGTGGACGGACGAGACCAAAATAGAAATTTTTGGTTTAAATGAAAAGCGTTATGTTTGGAGAAAGGAAAACACTGCATTCCAGCATAAGAACCTTATCCAAACTGTGAAACATGGTGGTGGTAGTATCATGGTTTGGGCCTGTTTTGCTGCATCTGGGCCAGGACGGCTTGCCTTCATGGATGGAACAATGAATTCTGAATTATATCAGAGAATTCTAAAGGAAAATGTCAGGACATCTGTCCATGAACTGAATCTCAAGAGAAGGTGGTTCATGCAGCAAGGCAACGACCCTAAGCACACAAGTCGTTCTACCAAAGAATGGTTAAAGAAGAATAATGTTAATGTTTTAGAATGGCCAAGTCAAAGTCCTGACCTTAATCCAATCGAAATGTTGTGGAAGGACCTGAAGCGAGTAGTTAATGTGAGGAAACCCACCAACATCCCAGAGTTGAAACTGTTCTGTACGGAGGAATGGGCTAAAATTCCTCCAAGCCGGTATGCAGGACTGATCAACAGTTACCGGAAATGTTTTTGAGTGCAGTTATTGCTGCAAAGGGGGATCACACCAGATACTGAAAGCAAAGGTTCACATACTTTTTCCACTCACAAATATGTAATATTCGATCATTTTCCTTAAAAAATAAATGACCAAGTATAATATTTTGGGACTTGAGTGAAAATCTGATGATGTTTTAGGTCATATTTATACAGAAATATAGAAAATTCTAAAGGGTTCACAAACTTTCAAGCACAACTGTAACTTCTCCAGTAGGGTACTATGTAATGATATAAGAATTAGCATTCTCAGCCCCCAATGTACACAATTGCTCTCTACTGTGTTTGTTCTCCTCTGAAAATAAGGCTTCAATTCATCCTTACTTAGATACCCTGGCCACCCAGTCAGTGTATAGAATTTCCCCTTCTTCCACACTGAATGTCTAGCTGTCGCTTGAGGAATATCTGCTGCTGAAACTGGAAGAACATCTAACAAAGACACTTTGTATTCTAAGGTTGAATTTGGACCAGTCTCTTTTAACAGCAGTTAATGCATCAGCATTCTTGTGCTCAGTAGATCTTTTAAATCGAATCTCATATTGATAGGATGCCAAAATGAATGCCCTTCTTTGTAGTCTTGCAACAGCTAAAGTGGGAATTGCTGTTTTTGGACCTAAAATTTTGACTAGGGGTATGTGATCAGTAACTAACTCAAATTTTCTGCCATATAGGTATTCATGAAATTTTAACAGACCGAAAATAATTGCAAGTGCCTCCTTTTCGATCTGTGAATAATTTTGCTCAGCCTTATTGAGTGTCTGAGAAACATATGCAATGTTCCTCTCTGTGCCGTCTACGTACTTGTGTGCAATAGCAGCTCCCACATCATATGCAGGCTAAGGACATGGGTAATCTCGGATCAAAATGAACCAGTAATGTTTCTGAACAAAGTTGCTGTTTGGTTTTCACAAAAACTGTATGCACCCTTTCTGACCCCAGCCATTTTTGTCCTTTCTGAAGTAACTCTGTCATAAGTTTAATAAGTGTAGAAAGGCTGGGGATACATTTTACATAATAATTCACTGGAGCTAGGAATGACCTCAGTTCTGATACATTCTGGGGTGTGGGGCCCTCTCAATTGCCTAAGTTTTTTCTTTCAAAGGCCTTATTCCTTCGCTATCAATTATGTGCCCTAAATACTTCACTTGACTCTGAAAGAATGGTCGCTTTTCTGAATTAACCTTAAACCTATATTGCTTAAGCCTGTTCAGCACAGCTTCCAGATTCTTTAAGTGCTCCTCCTGGTTGAGCCCGGTAACCAAAATGTCATCCAAATAGCAAATCACTCCACTCAAACCTTGCAAAAATGTGTCCATTATGTGCTGGAAAATGGCTAGGGTGCTGGCTACTCTGTAAGGTAATTTGTTCACCTGAAATAACCCCTTCTCTGTATTAAGATTTAAATATAACCTGTTCAATGTGCTGATATGTTTGTGCTAAATTACTTTACAAAACTGTTCACCATAAGCAACTCCTGCAAACAAATCTTGAGTGCAGGGAATAGGGTAGAAATCTGTATCTAGTAATGGATTAATGGTGGCCTTATAGTCCCCACAAATCCATATACTCCCATCAGACTTCAGGATACATGCAATTGGAACTGTCCATTCTGCATACGGTACTGAGTTCAGTACTCCTTGTTGTACTAAAATGTCCAACTGTTTATTCCCTGTATGTCTTATCGCATAGGGTGCAGGTCTTTCCTTACAAAATTTTGGAATAGCCTTTTCATACATACAGTTTGGCATGGATACCTTTTACATACCCCATTTCTCCATCAAAAACACAACCACATTTTTCCTACATGAGAAATTATATTAGTCTGTTCAAACAAGGAAGCAACAGACTTCCTCCTGTTGTACCTCCTTGTGTTCGCATTTCTTCTCAATCTCCAAAACACAACTGCAGAAAAAGAATGTGTGAAAATCACACTCTTTCTCATGATATTTATATATCACTTAGAGAGGTTATTTTGCAGAATTTCCTGGTCATCACCCTCACCCCAAATTTGTACAACACATTCATCCAGGGGAAGACGCACTTTGTCCTAAAGCTAACAAGAGGAGGACCTTAGCCTTTGATTAATAAATGAAACAGTATAAAGCAATGTTAAAGCCTCACAACTGCTTTATGACCCTAAAATTATACATAACCACTTCACACCCACTTACTGCCATTTAGGGTCATTAAGGTCTTAAAATATTTCATTCAAGAAATAAGCACAGCCTTGATATAATAGAAGTATCCCTTTTTTGTCCACAGCAGTCACAATGGAAAGAAAACAGTATGAATATATATATAAATTATCTGAAAAAAAATATAAACCTTATTGTAAAAAAGTTTATTAAAAAATGAAAGAAAACTTGGACCAACACAACAAAATAAAGTACTATAGATCAAAAAGTAATTGCCCATAATCACATGAAAATAACATTTAGTGAACTGTATTATTTGCATTTTAATTTAACTTTCATGAATTGTAAGTTAAGTATTAAGATTTAGCAAAATAAATTGTAAGAAATATACAAAACTGGAATGATTGTTTTTACTAGCATATTCAAAGGTTCCTCTCAAAATCCTGGGAATAAATAAAATTTCTTTAAGAGGGTGGTTCTCTCCTTGGTTGGCATTTGAAGAGGAAATTCTTTGAACCGGCTTTGAACCTACAAAACAAAAAAATAATAAATATAAAAAGATAATTAGCTAACTTATTTAACTCTGACTTTCTAACTATTTCATTTGAATATAGAATGTTTAATTTGCTAAACTGATGACAACATATGTCAGAAATATTCAATGAGTCTGGTAATTAATGGTCTCTGAATAATGGCTGGTAATTTCAAAGACAACAGACTCCAATACTGTACATTTATTCCTCTATAGTTTTTAAATGCATTCTACATTAGAAATTAAAAAATATAGAAATATAATGAATCAAACTTAAAATAAATCACTTAACTCTGAACCACAGATTGTAAGTATTACATTAATTAAATTTCAATTAGCATTTTGCATGTGCTTTGGACTGTAACTTGTTTAAGTTAGAAGAACAGATGATAATGAACGGTGTCAGTACTGAGGAGAGAAAGTCTAATTTCAATGCTGATTTAAGGAATCCACCTTTGTGAAGAGTGTGTTGTTGTAAAGAAATTAGGAGTGTCCTGATGAAGGTATTGTAAATGGTGATGTGAAAATCAGTCCCTCACAGTCTTAGCCATGGCAATTTACTTTTTCATTCATATATTTCACTTCCATCCATTGAATATGAGGAGCCATTTTATCTTTGGTAATACAGGACAATATTACTCCTGTTACTAAAATAAAGAAACTGTCTGCCTAAGAGATATATTTGTTTATTAAAACTACCAGGGAAGCTGAAGAATGGATGGGTGTGAATGTGTTGGCAGCTTACATGACACAGGAACTTTGGCTCACATACTTGAATTTTTCATAACCCAATGATTGAAAGCATAAAAAGATTACAACTGGGTGTGGAAGGAGTTACAATCTGTGACAGGTAAATCTATTTTGTTATTATCTAACCTTAAACAAGTAACACAGTATTGTGACTTCCCTTTTGAAAGAGTGGCACAGGGACAAGCAGAATGCTTATTGCAGTCATATTTTTAATGGATTGGATATTTGATTATAGGTCTCCTGTTACTTTTACATAAGACAATCCTAGAAAGTACTGGTTGTGCTGTCCTGATTAGATATTCAAAGTAAATTCCACAGTAAACTTTACTGACAAAGTTTGAACTTGGGCTTGATTTGCTTTATGTTGTTAATTTTTATACATACTTTATTTTTACTTTGAACTCCAACACCAGCAATAATTATCAACTATGATTTACATAATGCAAACCCACCTTTCTGAACAGTTCTTCAATGTGATCATGGTAAGCATCTTGGCGGAAAACCTCCACTATTCTTTGGATAAGTAATGACCCTTCTTGAGGATGTCTCCATGACACTGTATCTGTAGTAGAAGCACAAGAGTAAACTTTAACTCTCCAGCTTTAAAGAAGACCAGAAAGCCATGAGCTCCTCAAAGTATACAGCTAACAATCACCAAGAAATCAATGGCAAAATAACACAGGGCTTCATTCTAAAGTTTTGCATTCATTCTTCATTCTTAACTTAGGTTTCTAAGTGGTTTTGCCATCAGATCTTTTAGTGAGATGAGAGTCAGGAAATGTAACAGCCATTTTGTATAATACAGCTTTGCTGGTGGTCATGAAATAAAATTTAACAGTTCTCAGCTGCCTACTTAACCAGTGAAAGAAGTGCTTCCATCAAAGCCACACCAATTTACCTTCTATAACCTGAGACCCCCACTCCACAACACCAATAAAACACACCAAGAAAGAATGATATTATGAAAAATAAAATGAAACCATTTATGAGGTCAGCACAAAACTGAAGAAAATACTAAATTCATAACATGTTTACATTTATATTTCATTTGATTGGAAATGGTTATTTGTCTCAAATACATATAATTAGACATATACAGTATAAAAGAAAGACCTGTGTGTTTATGGAGCAGACTGCTCTGCTCACGTTCAACCACAGCAACAGAAGTTGGTGTGAATTCTACGGAAGATGTAGAATCTTATACAAGTGTGACTTGCACTTGGTGAGATGGCGCATGCATGCACCTAAGATATAGTATCACCAGTGACAACTTAGGAAGGCCTGCGAGGCAGCAAGCAGAGGAGGGTCCACATGTAGTTGGTTACGAGATGGCCTCTGTCTGTGTACAATAATATCACTTCACAGAAATATACTGTAACATAAGGTGATCTGGTGCACAGCTCTGGGTCGATTCCTGACCGAGGTGGACTTTGCATGCTCTCCCCCATGCTTACATGAAATTAATCTTGGGGGTTGCTTACTTTCCAGAGTGCAGAGACATGCTTTTAGGTCAACTGTCAATATTAAAAAGGCCCAATAATACTAGTATGCTTGTGTGTAAAAAGGTCCATGTGACAGACTGGTTTTGTATATTCTTTGTTTTCAATTTTCTAGGACTGTAGGTTCAGGAAATGGATGGATATCTGCACAAATGCTATATCAGGAAGGTTACAAGTCACCATAAATATGAAACAGATTTGAAAAATACCGAGTTTTGAAATAAAGAAAGGCCATGGACTAGAAGAGCAATGTAGAAGAACAAATCATAGATCACTTAGAATTTAGTTAAGTCATCTACTAAGACGAACAATAGTATGTCACTCTACCCTCAACCATTTCAGAGCGATGCCCTCTTACCAAGCAGATACATGTGACATTTTTTTCTTGTGAGACTGTGCTAGGGTAATGAAAATTTGTGAGCTATGAACTACAGCTGGCTAAAATATTTTAGAATTGCTGTATACAAAAAGACATTACAATTAGTTAAGGGTATATGTTGTGGGATATGGCCGGCCATTTATCCCGGCCAATACCCCCAGGCCACTAGATGGAGCCCTCCTTGCAACGTGGAGATGCCCCGAATTCCAGCAGGGCATCATGGACTATGGAGTTTTAATACACAGCCCTACTGGATAACGTCTGGGCCGCCAAGGGACGCTGCAGGGAGACACAGAGACGTTTATTTTCCATACAGCCCGGAAGTAAATCCTAGTCACATGGTTGGAAGAAATAAAGTGCTTCTGGGCTGATGAAGAAAAGAAGTTTTTACCTGACCCGGAAGTGATGAGGACTTATGGATTGTTGGGATGGAATCACTTCCGGGTCAGGGACTATAAAGGACTCTGGGAAACCCCAGACGAGTGAGCTGAGCTGGGTGGAAGGGTGACAACGCATCTGGGAGAGGAGGATTGGTTTATTGTATTGATTATTGATTAATTTATGAGTATTGTGGAGAGAAGGGTGCTTGGTGCACATTATTATTATAAAATAAATAATAATTGGATTTTTATCTGGTGTCTGATGTCTGATCTGAGGGTTCAAGGGGACGACAGTGCCTTTATCTTTCACAATGTAAATCATAGATAGGTTGTTCATAGTAACGAAAACATTTGAATAAAAAAGTAACTGCTATTTTCAATGGGTGGGCGGCACGGTGGCGCAGTGGGTAGTGCTGCTGCCTTGCAGTTGGGAGACCTGGGTTCGCTTCCCGGGTCCTCCCTGCGTGGGTTTCCTCCGGGCGCTCCGGTTTCCTCCCACAGTCCAAAGACATGCCGGTTAGGTGAATTGGCGATTCTAAATTGGCCCTAGTGTGTGGTTGTGTTTGTGTGTGTCCTGCGGTGGGCTGGCACCCTGCCCGGGATTGGTTCCTGCCTTGTGCCCTGTGTTGGCTGGGATTGGCTCCAGCAGACCCCCGTGACCCTGTGTTCGGATTCAGCGGGTTGGAAAATGGATGGATGGATGGATATTTTCAATGGTTCATTAATAACTTAAAATATGTAATGTGATGTACAATAACAGAATTCTCACCTGGAGTGCTGGAACAGAAACAAATGAAGTCTTTTTCTTTGTGAGTTTTTTTCAAGCCATCATCACTAAGAGCTGGCAAGGAGTCACTCACCCATACAGAACCATTTTCACCTGTTCAAGAAAAACAAAATTTGACGGGCCATATAACAATAAAAAAGTCAAGTCAAATAGAAAAAGTAAAAGAAATTATGCCTGAGCTATTCACCACATAGATGGATCTTTAATGGCTGCAAACAGTCACAATTTTGGAGTCATGTTCCATCTGTAGAACACACACATCCTACTGTACAGTTTACTCAAACAATGCACTGCGCTGCTGATCTGTTGTTACAGATGGAAAACAAACAGAGCTAATTACTGACTTATCAAAAAGGTCCATAAAAAAGGAAAAAAAGTTTTCCTTTACTATCTACTTATTTATTCCACCAGGCTAATTTCTTAATTCTTGTAAGATTGATTGGTAGAATCAACAACACGATGCCACAATATATTATTTTTGTATGAAAAAGATTACATGTTATTTAACAAAAATGCAATATCATTACATTTGAAATACGTTACCATTTGTTAAAAGTACTCATTTTTGTAACTCATTTAATCTTTAAATTTAACTAAGAAAATATATGTTGTAAAAATGACTTCTTATACAATATACCCTGTGGTTATTTAAAAAAAGAAGTAGAAGCAATCATAATTCATTTTATGTGCTTTGGTATTTTTAAACTGGACAAAGTAGCATTCCTTACTTCCTCTGCAAGCTTGGATGATGATAACCTTGGGCTTCTCCCTCAGTGCAGCACAGTTTTTTGCGTTAAATATATCAAAGATTTTATCAGTAGAGAAAATGTCTGTATCTCCATCTTGGTAGTGCTTCCCACAAATCCCATTCCGGAGTCCATGAGACATCAAAACAACAAATGTGCTATCAGAAAGCTTATGGTCTTCATGTGATGCAAAATTCTTAAGGGCTTGTTCCACTTCCTAAACCCAAACCAATCATACTACAGTTAAACACATATCCATTAGATGAAGAACAGGTATATGAATATGAAACAACATCATTGTACTCAAAGACAAGTAAGAAATATGTTCGTTTTGGTCTTGACATAGTGGCAATTGTTAACTACAAATACAATATTCAAGTGGTTAAAAATCTTGTTCAGTGTTGCCTAAACCAATAAAACACAGATCAGCTTTTCTTTAGATGGTTTACAAAGTGATCTGCTTTTGTGAAATAATTTTGTGATTAAAATACTAATCAAAATTATGCTAAATATGTATAACTAAAAATGAAATATAGTTACTGATATACAGTATTTATCTAATGCAGACATTTAACAAACTTACTTAAAAAAGAGCATACAGTAGGCAAACAACACCTCTGACAGCAACATACTGAAAACCCAATTATCGCCTGTTAAGGATAAAAAGGCTTGAGAAGAGAAACAAAAAACAAAAACAACTTATCATCTGAAGCTGTTTATTCATGTAGAATGGTGTGTGTGTGTGTAGTCAGGAAATGTGGATACTCTATGGCCAGTCAAATATTTATAAATTAATCCATTTCCTGAACGTATCTATCACATATGGAATTGTTCTTCATCAGAGCCTATATAGGTGATGTTGGCTGAAAGGCAGAAGCTCCCCCTAAATGGAACTCTGGTATAAGCACAGCTAATGTAAATTGATATCTGAGAACAGTCCACGTTTTAAGGAATTCAGGATCATGGGGGGCTGTGGCCTATACTGGTATCATCTGGGACAAGGTATGAAACAACCCAGGAAAGGGTGCCATTATATTACAAGGACCACTCATTGTAAAATCAAGGGCCAATCAAGTCATCAATCAACCAAATGCACAAGTCATTTGGATGTGGGAGAAAAAAACGAAGTACTCTCCGAAAAAAAGCCCAGCAGACACGGGAAGAATGTGCAAACCTCATAAAAAGAAGAAAGTGACCAAGCTGAGTCTCAAACTCGTGTCCATTGAGCAGTGAGGTAGCAAATGTGATTAACATCCCACCATGCTACCTGCATAAATAATTTGTTACATATTTATCATGAAATTGTAGCTGTAAACTGACATCTGACCACAGTGATTACTACTGTCTCTGACTTTATGCTTTAGCACTGATCACTAGACTACCGTACAGGCCCGAATTAAGGGTATAAATAGAAGGTATCTGAATTATATTTACAATATGTTTTACTAAGTCCACTCAGGACCTCAGCATCATGGTGTACATTGGACACTAAGCTGTTCTAAGCCTTGTAGCAGCTCCAATGAACAGGCATCCTGTGCAGTGTTGGTTCTGATGTTTTGCCTGATGCCACCAGTACAGGGTCGGACATCAGCTAAACATGTTCTCAATGTATCATTTCAGAATATAGGTGGGTGTAGAGATACATACTGTATTTGACAAGGCCTGAGAGTATACAAGCTAAATAAACCATCCAATGAAAATCAGCCAGGCAATGTACCCAATGTATGCAAAGAATCAACACTTCAGAATTGCTCAGTGGCCCTAGAGAAATTAGACACTTTTGATCTCTGCTCTGTAACTAGATACCTGTGCACTAAGATTGTTGTGGATATCCACCCTGTACCCCAGTTCTTCCAGGAGCCTCTTCATTTGGCTCTGATCCTCCATCGCCCCATTCCTTTTCATTTTAGGATTGTCAAACTCAACATTGTTAATAAGCAGAGCCAGGCGCTTTCTTTCTCTTTTATCAAACACTTCATAAATCTGAAATTGATTGAGAGTGGAAAAAAGATTTTTAAGTTAAATATACCAAACATTTGGCACATGATGCAGCATCCCAAAAAACAATGTTTTTCAATGATTCAAGTTTGAATGAGGGGGAATTTAAAAACTGAAAGCAACAAAAACAGGCTGGGGAACTGAATGCAGAACTGTTCACATCTAATGGCTGAAGCCAATCAAATCAACAATTTGGAAGAGAAACCAAACTGTTTCTTTACAATCAAACAACTCAGAGAAAAATATCAATACACTTGTTTCTTTAGATGATGGTGGGATTTGTGAACAAAGTAAGAAAAAAAATTATGAAGAAATGAAATGTTATTGAAGCCTTCAAGTGACTTCTTATTAAAGTGATGTTGTTTAAGTTAACTACTCTTTAATTTACAACTGCTATGAAAAGTGTTACAGTATGAGTAAAATGATAGCACAGTAGTATTTCAGCTCATCATTTATTGTGATGAGATACTTATTTAAATTCTGCTTGGAAATAAATATTGTATTACCAACATTTTATCATACATAAGTTAAGTAGGTCTCATGTATACGATTTCAAATGCATAGAAGACATAAAACTATACATTCTCTTCATGTGATTTCAAGTAATAGTTATGGGAAGAGGACAAAACCTCATATTGAGCTAAACCACTGAAAACATCTGGGACTCTAAACAAAGTGGGGAGAAAAGGGGTTCTCCTTGAAGAGCAGCTAGATGGGATCCTTTAAAGATGTTTGAAAGTGTACACTGTTAATTTTGCACTCTTATAAATCACTGCCGATCCCGACTTTAAGAATAGTTTAAGTCTGAGTTTAAGAAGGAGGATCGTGGGGGAGCTGGACTACCTGTGCAACCTGAATCAGCTGTGGGTACCGCCTCAGGCCGCCAGTTCTCTTCATTTTTTTGAGTAGTGTATAAAAATGAATGTCTTTTTGTGTGTGTTTGTCTGGTATGCAAATTCACTCTGTTGAACCTATCTTTGTTAAGTTTTCCACAGATTTCCCATTTGCACACGAGAAGACCACACAGTGTGTTTTGTTACAATATTTATCTGGCCAGCCCTGGCAGCAATGGGTACCCCTGCTTGTGGTTGTCTGGCATGCAAATCCACATCACATCACCTAACCTATCTACACCAGATTTTGCACAGATTCCCCACTTGTACAGAGGACCACTAATGTCTAGGTTCATTCCTAAATTTAACTGGTGCCCCAAACTAAAGAGAAGGAGTGATGCAGAGATTGACAGCTGGGAATTTCTGGTTTTCTTTTTGTTGTAAACATTACTGCCATTTACCAGATGAGCGCATATTTCAAATTATGCGTTAAATAATAATTTAGCTCTCATTATCCTGCACTAGAACTTTCAGGATGGATTTTTATTTAATATATCGTTATTTAACATATGGATAATGATTAAACAGCCACTAATATTCGGTTAATCAATTAAGGTGCATTAAAGCACTTAACTCAATATTTACTGTATGTCTGTTGATACTTACAGTGCATCCGGAAAGTGTTCACAGCGCATCACTTTTTCCACATTTTGTTATGTTACAGCCTTATTCCAAAATGGATTAAATTCGTTTTTTTCCTCAGAATTCTACACACAACACCCCATAATGACAACATGAAAAAAGTTTACTTGAGATTTTTGCAAATTTATTAAAAATAAAAAAATTGAGAAAGCACATATACATAAGTATTCACAGCCTTTGCCATGAAGCTCAAAATTGAGCTCAGGTGCATTCTGTTTCCCCTGATCACCCTTGAGATGTTTCTGCAGCTTAATTGGAGTCCACCTGTGGTAAATTCAGTTGACTGGACATGATTTGGAAAGGCACACACCTGTCTATATAAGGTCCCACAGTTGACAGTTCATGTCAGAGCACAAACCAAGCATGAAGTCAAAGGAATTGTCTGTAGACCTCCGAGACAGGATTGTCTCGAGGCACAAATCTGGGGAAGGTTACAGAAAAATTTCTGCTGCTTTGAAGGTCCCAATGAGCACAGTGGCCTCCATCATCCGTAAGTGGAAGAAGTTCGAAACCACCAGGACTCTTCCTAGAGCTGGCCGGCCATCTAAACTGAGCGATCAAGGGAGAAGGGCCTTAGTCAGGAAGGTGACCAAGAACCCGATGGTCACTCTGTCAGAGCTCCAGAAGTCCTCTGTGGAGAGAGGAGAACCTTCCAGAAGGACAACTATCTCTGCAGCAATCCACCAATCAGGCCTGTATGGTAGAGTGGCCAGACGGAAGCCACTCCTTAGTAAAAGGCACATGGCAGCCCGCCTGGAGTTTGCCAAAAGGCACCTGAAGGACTCTCAGACCATGAGAAAGAAAATTCTCTGGTCTGATGAGTCAAAGATTGAACTCTATGGTGTGAATGCCAGGCGTCACGTTTGGAGGAAACCAGGCACCGCTCATCACCAGGCCAATACCATCCCTACAGTGAAGCATGGTGGTGGCAGCATCATGCTGTGGGGATGTTTTTCAGCGGCAGGGACTGGGAGACTAGTCAGGATAAAGGGAAAGATGACTGCAGCAATGTACAGAGACATCCTGGATGAAAACCTGCTCCAGAGCGCTCTTGACCTCAGACTGGGGCGACGGTTCATCTTTCAGCAGGACAACGACCCTAAGCACACAGCCAAGATATCAAAGGAGTGGCTTCAGGACAACTCTGTGAATGTCCTTGAGTGGCCCAGCCAGAGCCCAGACTTGAATCCGATTGAACATCTCTGGAGAGATCTTAAAATGGCTGTGCACCGACGCTTCCCATCCAACCTAATGGAGCTTGAGAGGTGCTGCAAAGAGGAATGGGCGAAACTGGCCAAGGATAGGTGTGCCAAGCTTGTGGCATCATATTCAAAAAGACTTGAGGCTGTAATTGCTGCCAAAGGTGCATCGACAAAGTATTGAGCAAAGGCTGTGAATACTTATGTAAATGTGATTTCTCAGTTTTTTTTATTTTTAATAAATTTGCAAAAACCTCAAGTAAACTTTTTTCACGTTGTCATTATGGGGTGTTGTGTGTAGAATTCTGAGGAAAAAATGAATTTAATCCATTTTGGAATAAGGCTGTAACATAACAAAATGTGGAAAAAGTGATGTGCTGTGAATATTTTCCGGATGCACTGTAACACAAATCCAGCTCAGATGTACTGGAAGCTGTGAAGACGGCACAGTAACAGAGAAACCTAGACATGACAAAAAACGTGTAACGCTTTCACAAAATTCCCTATAAAAAAATCTTAATGTATAAATATTGTACAGTGAAACTGAGATTCTGACTTAATTCTCTCTCTCTATTGGTTACTTCTAGACACATTAATTTGATTCTGTCATTCATCCTTTTAAAGTATATGATAATAGAGGTATTTTATGTGGTCAGAAACAAAATTTATATTAATGTTGTCTTCCTAGTTTTCTCCTTACTGCTCTTGCTCAATTAAGACCTAATTACCGTATACTGTATACTCGCTTTTAAGTTTTCCCGCGGATAAGTCGGGACTTGATTTTACTGTATAATTTCTGGTATTTTATAATGTCGGTCATATAAGTCGAATGCGGAAAACTCACACTATTGGTCTAAGAGATTATGATATGCTAACGCCCACCTGAGAGAGTAACCACGGAGCACACAGCCTTTTTTTTTCTATGTATTGTGCCTACGTGACCACACAGTAATACCCAAACTATTCTGAAGCGACGACTGCACTGTTTTGTGTTTTTTGTATCTCACATCCTCATACACCTTTATCGTAAGAGCATCACTTATCTGCGATGGAGTGTTCAATCAGAAGAAAATATGAAGCTGGTTTTAAATTAAAAGTCATTGAAGTGGCGAAAGAAATTGGTAACTGCACTGTTGCAACAAAATTTGAAGTGTCTGAGAAACTGATGTGAGATTGGAGGAAGCAAGAAGATATAAAAAAAGTAAATAAAAAATAAGTGTCGCATTTTTTAACGGGCGTATAAGTCAGGGTCTGATTTTATGATCAATTTATACGTGAATACAGTATATACAGTATTCTTTAATAAGATGCCAGTGCATATCTACAGATTAACGTTGGCTTTTAAAAGGATAACAGATGAAGTGCAGTGTGAAAGTCAGCTGACCACAGTAAAACCTGTCCTTAAATAGCAATTTTTTAACATTATTTAGCATTTTACCAATTATGAACTTCTTACTCAAATCATGTACTTAATCATTAAGTAATATGCGTGGGTTTCTGTAGGCCTTTTGGTGCATACCGAGTCAGCTTCCTTCTCCTGAATACTCTTGATGAATTCAGAGGTTGAGAGTGTTAACCACGTCTCTGGTCCAGCAGACTGGGTTCCCTGAGGTCCAGATGTTTCTTGCAAGTCACTTTTTGCCTTTTTCACTGCAAATTCAAAAGACAAATTTAAAATACTGTCATGCTGATAATACTCCAAATTTAACATTCTATGCCCACCAAGCATTTCTCTGTGCACTGATGTAACATCTCATGTACATAACCGTCCCTCAACATAAGTCAGAAAACAGTCCATGCAGAATTAACTACAAGGGTTAACCATTGATTTCTTGCTTTCCTTCAACTAAATAAGATCAAAATAATCCATAAGAGATTTGACACTAAGACAAACCCTGCTCATTTTTCAAAAATGTTAATTTGTGATATCTTATTAAGCTTATGGAGGAGGGACTATTGCAAGAAAAAAACATGATACTCTAACTGTAAATAAAGAAAAGACAATCTGATCTCTTTCATATAAACGCTAACTCAGCATTTTTCACTTGCCATCAAAGCAATTTGTACCAAAACAAAGAGTTAATAACACAGAAGTGAAGACACTTTAACTGATTGATAAGAAATTCACTTCAGTTAACCCTAATCTCAACAATATTTCTGGATGAGAAAAACTCTTATGTTTCTTAATGCTTTAACATTTTTATCAGACATCTTCAATTACTGCCTAGTTAAAATCACTTCTTTATGCCTTCCTGTAACTTTGTTTCAAGCAGTGTAAAGGCTAACCTATTTCAAATGACCTTTCCCATCTAATGAACTCTGTCTGACTTTATGCAGCTGGCAGTGAGCCTGAGAGAGACTTTGGGACAGGGATATCACGATTTGTTAGGTGGGTGATTTCCATTCGATTCCACTTTGAAACGGACGCCCATTTCAGATTCAGGGATTGCTCTCTTTGCTCTTCTGATAACTTTTTCTGCTAAGATACTGATAAACACAATGTTGAAATTAATTTTAAATGCTAATAGCATCACTCAGTCATTCGAACTTCAAAATATTATTCACACCTTAGAAGGTTTTGGAATAATTTTACTCACTTTGGCACCAGGTATCACTTCACTACCTCCACACTAACACATTGCATGCATACAGAAACTATTATTATTTACTTATGTGGGCAGTGCCTTTATCCAAGGTGACTTACAACATTTGAGGTACAATTGGAGCACAGGCAGGTGAAGTGACTTGCTTATGGCCACACGGTGTCAGCAGTATGATTTAAACACCACAACCTCAGAGTTTAAAGTCCAAAGTCCTAACCACTACACCACAATGCCTGATGAGGATCAGGGCCATAATTAAAATAAATCAACAGTGTTTCACAGATAAGTAGTTCCCAGTCACTCCTAGATTGGAGTACATTGGGGTCTATTTTAATAAAAGATAAGAGATCAGTGGTTGGCCAGGTAGAAACAAGAGGCCAAAAAAGGTAAGCACGGTGAATAGGACCAGGAAGTGAAGCCTGTACCTAGTCAGCACAGGGCATGTGCCAAAGACAGATGAATAACAAAACCAAATATATCAAAACACAAAACAAAACTCTAAAATGAATAAGAACAAGAAAAAAGTCCTAACTTCCTGAATTGATTTATTCTCTAGCTAAATTCACCAAGATTTGTTACAGCATTCAGAAACTTGAAGAACAGGAGTAGCGTGCGACCACTTTTGATAGTGTATGCCCAGTGCTACCCATCAGAACTTCTGATTGTCAGATGGCAACAAGGCACTGTAATAATAATAAGAAGAATATGCAGTCGTTAGAAAATATACAAAATGGTAGCAGCCATTGTTCAAAACAATACAAAAATGGCTGTGCTAACATATCGTAAAATAGGCAAAAAATTATAAAATGAAATGATATGCGGAAAATCTGTGCAGAAATGCAATTTTCATACTCCAAAGCCCCCACATGATGACAGCTATGGCTTGATAAGCTATGTTAGCCCGAATGACCTGTTCTCATCAAAACTTTTCATATATATGTATGCTTTCAGTGTACTCTGCTGTGAATGAACTGAGTGGTTGTAGTATGTTAACTGAGTGGTACCTATTAAACCATGCTGACCATTGTCACTAATACTAAAAGAAGAGGTATATTTATCTTTTACAAAACTTTAGCTAATCCTTTTTTCTGTTTTTTGGAATACGAGTAGTCACTAAAAGCTTTAAAATCTACTATTATCTATTATTATGTGCATATAGAAACTCTTTTCCCATCTGATTAAAAAGGAACACCAGGCAGCACTCACTTGACTGGTCATCCAACCCCATAGAGGTGTACAAGTTGTGGTCCCGACTCAAAAGCTTTTCCAAGAACTTCTCGCTGGCAGAGTTACCCTTCTTCCTCACCATGTCTATCAGCGAACGAGCCCGGTCCCTTGTGACTTTGTTATTCTCAATCACCTCCTCTTTCTCCCCCTCATTCAGGACTTTCAGGTCCAGCATGTCATCCACAATGCCTTTAATCAGAGACACATTGGCACCTTCTATGAACATTATTCTTTTGTCCATCAGCTTCTGGGCTGCAAAAGTAAAAACCAAGCATGAATTAAGAAACCAATAAAATGTGAATCATTTACACGAGTGCTGTCAAGGGTTTATATCTACCTTGCGCCCGAGTCTACACACTTTCTTCTTGTCCACTACTCTGATTATTTTATTGAAAATACACGTGTTATGCATATTGTGTGCATCCAACTAAATAACTGACATATGGATTATGTGACACAAGTAATTTAATTGTTTCTCATGGATGTTTTATATTGCTTACTGTGCTTCAGTGCTGGGCCCCGATGGCTCCCATTAAAGAGTGTTGTATCATAAACGTTGTAATCTCTGCTAACCACGAAGACACAAGATTTAAATCTTTGTGTGCCATCTCTACAAGCAACATGAGGCATTTTAAAAGATAATAAATCATTGTTAGATAAAGTAATCCTTTAAGGGAAAGAAAATATGTTTATTTAGTGCAGTTACTTGCTAGCTGTGTATCTACGGTAGGTTCTGAACACTTTTAACACAGCATAACAGAACATTCTGAAAATGCTTCAATCAGTTCATAGTTGTGGCAGCCAGAGCCTATTCCGGTGTATCAGGTACAAGGCATTAAGTAACCCTGGACAGGACTCCAGTCAGTTGCATTGTCCACACACACACTCACTCTCTCACACACACAGGTCCAAAGGTCTTCAGGATGTGGGAGGACAACTGAAGTACTTGGCATAAAATCCACATCACCAAAGGGAGAACATGCAGTCTGTACACAGAAAACAACTGGACACATGGTCCATGAGGAAGCAGTGCAGACCATTGCACATTTTTTATTTACATTTAATCATTTATCTTTGATTTATTAGTCAGAATAAAAACACACAAGAGCTTTTGATAAATGTATAAAACAAGTGACTTAAGGAAACGGGGCAGGATATCCTCACTGTGCAAGTCTGCACTCACCCTGCTTACATCTGTCTCACTTACTCTACACTCTCTTGTCTTTGTCAAATGTTCTTACCTTCAACTGGACTGATAAAGCTATTTGCTAACCCAAATCGAGTGTCATCGTTGGTATAAAAATTCTACTGGGGCCATACCAGAATTTTATACGTGTGCAGACTTCTCTATTGTAAACATTATGTGACTTAACTGATCATATCTGCCTGCCTTTTGATAATGACTAAACATGAAAGTTCACTCATCGCTCACATCATTCAGACAATTGTTAGATGGCCCATGAACTGTCTGCACTGGCATCAGTTTGCTGTGATACCTCATCATTATCTGAAAAAATAAGTAAAACGAGAGGCTCATAACCACCCAATGCACAGGAAAAGATGTTTGCTATGAACTTCCTAAACTGAAACAGCAGTCTCCCAATTTGAAAACCGAATGGTTTTGAGGTGGATAGGAACAGACCACAATACCATGGAAAGAACACCCACCAGTACATACACTGTATGACTTGAACTGCACACTTGTTAACTACCGTATGGCCAGGTGTTCAACGCAAGACCAGCAAACACTTCAAACAAATGATTTTCTACATATATACCTGTTACTTCTATAACAGGATTCTGTGCTTCTTTGAGACAGGAGCGTCATAATGCTAGTTTCTTTTCCATGATGTGGAAGGGGCACATGTAGACTTCTTTGATGACTTTTTCAAAATTAGCACATTATTCTTTAGTGGTGGGTGAAAGTCAAGATGCAGCGAATTTTCTTGTGAACAATAAATGACTGATATTGATCACCTTTCTTTTTTTTCAAATAACTGGTATCATACTTTTCATACCTCTTTGCAGTCTTGTACTGCATGGCTCCAACTGGAAATTACAAATGGGTTTCAGAGAGAGAGACAGCAAAACATAGTGAAGAAATTACTTGATGCTGCGAGAAAGTAAAAGCTAAAATTGGTTTTTGCCAAGTTGTTCAAGCTTTCATTCACTATCGTAACACACAGCAACAGAGAAAACATACAGCACTTGCGACAACAGATCGTTCATGTTTCCCACTTGTCCACTGATGCTGTCGATCGTCCATGTTTAATCTGATGCTACAGTAAGTTTTTTTTTCCTTGCAACAGGATGTTAATTTTTAAGACGCGCAGTGTGCTTTCTGCACATGCGACACAAATTATATCTCTCTATTATATAAAAAAATCTTGCAACAAGACGAGACTTTTTAGGGGAGATTTTTTCAAGTCCCAGCCTGCTCTCAACCATATTCAACCAGACACATGGTACTCACCTCTCATTCGTGTGAATGCTTTTGATAGACACAGTTCTTGCTCTCTCAACTCTTACAAATTTTAATGTTTTCCTCACTTTAAGTTCCCAATTAAAGAAGGCGTAATATGTCCAAATCATATTGAAGAATTTAATCACGACGATTTATCAACAGTAAAAATGAGTACACGGGCAGTTCTAACACCGAAAAATGAAGTCAAATGAATTAACGTGAAAATTGTTTATCGATTACACGGCAAATTGGTTAAATGAGTATCAATAGACTATGCTGAAGCAGTTGGTGGTGATCGTGGGGAAAGTGAAAACATCAACTGACAATATCCCGAAGAATATCTACAACTGTTAACACCGTCCAGTCTTCCTCCACACGAATTACTGTAGAAAGAAGGATGTATCCAAGAAAGGTAATGTAGTACATCTTCAGGGGATAACATTACACAACAAAGGAGATATTGATATGCTATTCATATTAAAACGTTAACAGTTTCCCATTAGAATAGCTTTTGCTATGACAATTTATAAATCTCAGAGCCAAACATTCGAAAAAGTCGTTTTATTTAATAGAGAGAAAGAAACAAAATTCATTCACGGGCAGTTATATGTTGCGTTGTCACAATGATAGTCCAAACACAGAATCAAAATTCAAAGTGATATTGACGAAAATTTAATTCAAAAAATTGTTTTTACTTAAGTTTTACAGTAAAAGTGTAAGTTTAAAAACATTTTATGTGTTAATTTCAAAGCCAAACAGAACGAAATTGCTAGAATAAGTCTAACGCAACATTAAACATAACTTACTTTCAAGTTATTACGTTTTACTATTTTTAATATGGTTAATTATTCGTTGTAATGTAAAATAGTTAGTTCTATTATGTATACGTAACAGTTCCCACGAAAATAACAATCTATTTAAATTGTACATCAGCATCCCCATAAGCAAGCGGCAGAACCATAAAGAGGCTAGCACGTAGCGCAGGCCCGGGGGTTGGTGGGCGAAGCGAGCAGGGAGCAAAGCCCCCTGGTTTCTAATATGTTTTTGACGAAGACTTTTCAACTGTAGACAGTTCGTCATAAACCAAAGTTTGCTGCCTGTCTGATCAGGTTGTCGTGGGCAATTCTGATTTTGTAGTTTAACATCACCGCGCCTACTTTGGGCCACACCTTCATGAGGCGCTGGATTGGTTTAG